>NC_041384.1:89945132-89953422 GCF_002162155.2 Triticum dicoccoides
CGTCTCCGGCCGATGTCGACGCCCCCGAAGCCACCAGAGCCGTGCGCCGTCGACGCCATCGGAGCCGCCCCCAATGCCACGGAGCCGCGCGGCCTCATCAATGCCACCGGAGCCGCCGTCGACACCACCGGATCCTCCCTCGCCAGAACTTCCTCCCTCGCTGTCACCGGAGACGCCCTGCCTCCCTCGCCACCACTGCCTCCCTCACCACCACCACCGTTGCCAACTACGGGTGGCACTAAATGCACTTACACCACCACCGGAGCCATCCTCTGTAAGCCCCCACCCCTCCTCTCTCTCTCTCTCATGCATAGGTTAGCTAGTTTAATTATGTTAATTATCTAGGTTAGGGCAAAAATTTAGTTAGGGCTTTGACAGAGAAGTAGTTAGGTTAACTAGTTTAATTAGGTTAATTACCTAGGTTAGTGCAAAAATTTAGTTAGGGCTTTGACAGAGAACTAGTCAGGTTAACAAGTTTGATTAGGTTAATTATCTAGGTTATTTAGGCAAGTTTTATTTTAAAGATGATCCCTTCCTAGACTTTTATTGTTGATTATATCTTTTCATTGAAGTGGTCATGTTGTTTGTGCCCAAGTGGCTTTGTTGTTTCAATGAAGCTGAGTGGCCTATATATATTTTGCGGGAATGTTGATTCATTTCCGTTCCGGCAAATTTCAGGTTCTCGATTTGTCCACTTTTAGCAAAGGTCATGCCGAAATTTTCCGTGAATTTTGGCATGACTTGTGCTACAATCTAGGACATATCGAGTGCCCGTGTGATTTGCCGCACCAGGAAGGAGTCAACGTTCCTGCAAAACAATAGGCCTTTTTTATGTCATTATTCATTTTATTAGGTCTAGAATTAATTGACTAGATTTAATCATAGGAAACATGGCTAGCAACGATGAGGGACAGGGTTCTGGTGATTGCGACGATGCCTACCAGGCGGCAGACGAATTTTTTTAGCCTTACCGATGATCAACCGATGTTATTGCTAGGCCCACCGGTGGCATCGGGGACTGAGACCGACACGCAGACCGGTGCTGAGACTGAGACCAGCGCTCAGACTCAGACAGGCATCAAGACCGGCGCTGAGACTGAGACTGGCGCTACCTCGGGGAGCGGAGCCGGTGTAGAACCGAAAGCAAAGAGGCAACGGGTTCCTAACAAACTCAGGACTACTAGAGTGGTGGTCACGAAGGTGGACGATGGCAATTTTGAGCCAACGGCGCCCGAGGAAGCGCGTCGATGCTACGGCAATCAAATAGGCTGCATCGTACGGACAACCGCCACCATCAACGATGAGAAACTACAGAAGATAGAAAATATGAGGAGCTCCCTCCTAAAGAAGTTTAACCAGATATTCTTGTTCCCGGGCCGGAATGAGAAGGATTATAAAGATCCATATGAGGACCCGGCAATGAAGAAGATAAACAAACACGCCATGACCAAGTTTAGCGACGCGTTGGCCGCCTGGAAAAATCGAGTGAAAGCAAGGATCATGGACAAGAAGGAACCCTACTCCGAGATTGTAAAGGATAATCCGACAATCACAGAAGAGCAGTTTCAAATATTCAAGGAGGCTTGCGAGGCCGAAGATGCCAAAAAAAGTCTAAGTATATGAAGGGGCTTCAAGAGAGGAACATTGGGAGCCACCACCTCGGAAGCCGTGGTTACGGCGGAAAGAGGTCCAAATGGGCCAAGGAGGGTGCGGAAGCCGCGAGTCTGGGCATCCCAGACCCCTTGGCGGAGTTCACCGTCCCGCAGGAGCGTGACGTCCTCAGGGCCCAGCACCATTGGGACCCAGTGAAAAAGGTTTACGAGATAACACCGGTCATTACGGAGTTCATGAGACTGCTCGTAATTTTAGTTTCTGTTCAATTCGACTGCACACGTTACTCATATTTGTAAATGATCGTTGTGCCTTTTGCAGAGAGAGCAGCACAGGATTGCGGCCGAAAGCGACTCGCCGTCTGAGGCATTGGCGAGGCCCAAGTGGGACACTCCATTCAACCGGGCGTTGAACATATTGAAACAACAACCGATAGATACTCGACCGTCATATGGACGTGCGCACGGTGTCGGAGATGGCGCCACGTGGAAGAAGTACTACTGTGAGACCACGGAGGAGAGAAAGGAAAGACGGAGGTTAAATTAAGAAAACATCGACAAGAGGGTTGAGATTGCGGTTGAGAAGAAATCAACTGAGACAGTCGCAACAGCGGTAGTTGCCGCAATATAGGTGGCTTTAGATATTTCTACTACCTTGGGTTCGGACGTTTTCAATTGGACCAGGCAAAATCCAAAAAAAGATGCAGTGGACTTTCCCCTTGCTGACTTCTTGGCGGGGAGCAGCTTGACTAGCGTTGCACCAGCACCTGGAGCTGCACCTGCTCCCGCACCGGACGTGCTAGGCGGTGCTTCGTCTTTGGCTGAGCTCGACGCCCTCATGGTATCTGTCACACCGGCCCCCTTCAATATAAATGTATAATCTCCCGTTTTCGTTGCCTTTCGGATGTCTCACGTCGCAGACTTTTCTTTGCAGGCCGACGAAACCCCCTGCACCATATTGTACACCATCAGCGACCAGAAGGTGGACGTGGGGAAGGCGACGATAATGGAGCCAAAGGAAGCATTGTTCCACAGCCGGCCGATCCCCCCGAACATCTTCAAGGTTTCCTTGGCCAGTGTCAAACTGGGCCATGAGAATTTGCCTCCTCCAGTACTACTTGGGGATGACGACGAGACACCGCGGCGGCTTGGTGATTGTTGCAATACTGGGTGGGTCCTGTTGTGGCCAAAGAGTCTGCTTCGTCTGGAGGCGGCCGGGAGCACACCCACGAGCACGCAGCCTCAGCAAGGTATGAACATCAACACCCCACCTACCCAATTATCGTCGGGTGTCGGGTTGGGTGATAGAGGACAGGGTAAGGAGGAGGCTCCATTAGTCGCTGATGACGTCGCCATGGATGAGGATGAGGACGACGATGGCACTACTGAACAGTATGTCTATACTGGCGCCTCCTCAGGGTTTGAGCGTCATGAGTCGGTGCCTGAATTGCCGTCTCAACATATTATGGATGACCTTCCGGTAGTAAAGAAGTTTAGGAAGAGAGCGAGGAAAGGCAAAAAAGCTGTTTCTATGATCCAGCAGCCTCGGCTTCAGGACCGTATAGATATCCCCGGTGCGGATAAATGGCATATCCCCGGTCAACCAATTCTACCTGCAACAGCGCTACGGGCCAGATTCGGCGATCTAAAGAGACTTCATGACGATGTGCTACGGGTAGAGAAAGACCTCATCGCCTCGAAATATCCAGGACACCCACTCTACGTGGTTAACATTCCGCGGCAAATGTCGTACGTCGACAGCTTCCCCGCGGATAAGTTCTTCCTCCGATTCGATTACATATTCGACATGTTTCACGTGAAGAAGCTAGATTTTACGTTTGTCCGCCTTTATACCTTGCACATGAACTACATCATCGGGGTTGAGCAGATATCTGTGTCGCTGACCCGTACTACATGCAGGAGGGCTTCTTGGGAGTCTGCCCAAATCACCATGAATACGCGAGGGATTACATCGTCAATTTCATGCTCGCCAATAAGGACAAGGAGGCGATTCTCGTGCCTTATCATCCCGTGTAAGTCATCCGCGCTGCTATCCTTCCTTCGATTTCAATCATTCATTTGCATGGTGGAGCCTAATTAATTTGAGGACTTATTTTGCGCAGCGGCGGGCGCGCCGTCCTCATCATCCTTTACCCCCGATTCTCCCACGCTCTTTACTTGGACTCGTCGAAGAACATTCACAAAAAGGATTACACCCACATCAAGGATGTTCTCGACAGTGCTATGTTTTACTACCAAGCAAGGGGTGGAGAGGTCAGGGACAAGAAGAGAAGGGGCGGCAGGGTCGCCTTCGGCCATAAGACCGACTTCTGCTGCATCCAACAACCGAATGATTCTCTTAATGATGGATTCTATGTCCTACACCACATGCTGGAGTACAGACGGGATCACCAGAACCTTCGCATGTCACCTAGATCCGGCGATGCCCATATTCTGCAATGGGCAAAGGACATAGGAGATATCAAGGATCATCGACTTTGAGCTGAGTTCTATAACATCCAGCGCGAACTTGCCCAAATCATCATGAAGGAGGTCGTCAGAAAAACAGGGATGTTCTACGGAGAAGGACAAATGTCGCAGGAAGACGTCCGAACATGGATAGCCTCTCAGCGTCTCGACCTGAAGCCTTTTACTAGGCTCGGGGACTATCTCCCTGACTTGGATGGATGGAACGACATGTTGGAGTGATTGTCGATATATGACAATGTGTCTGTTTAGTCCATACTTTCTGTATGACAAAACTTTGAGTTATGCACGGTGAAACTTTATTTGTGATGTAATTAAACAGTCCTCCTCCTCGACTAGCGAAAATCAATCTAGTTAGGGCATTTTGGGGTACGATGAACTTTGTTATTTATGCTTATGATATGTTGTTTTTATTTTTGCCAAGTCTGTCTCTTTCTGTTGCTCAACTATATATGTTGCATATCATGGACTCATGTGATGATGCAGGTGCATAGATCATAGATGGCGAAGAAGTGCTATGCCAGGAGTATATATACGACAAGTGGCCGGAGTGTCAGGCCCTTCAGGTTTCCGAGCGACAGGCAGTAGTTAGTTTAGAGGTTCACGCTAATGCGAAAGAGGGATACGAACTCATGTTCTCAAAGTGATAGCTCTTCTCGCGTATATCATTGTTTAGATGGATGACGATGTATTTGCATATCATTCGAGACTTGTATCGCTATTTTCGAGATGATGACGAGAGACCACTTTGTGTTGGATGATGATTATGATGATGACATGATTTGATGAGACTAATTGTATGTATATGCTATGATTACATTTGTATGTGTATGATATGCTAAACATTATTGTATAAAGCCTATTCAAATACAAAACAAATACAAAACAAATATGCAGGAAAAAAACTAATAAATAAACTATTAGTAGCGAGGGGGGAAATTTAGCGGTAGCGCCGCATTGTCAGTAGCCCGTCCCAGCAAACAGCGCTGCAGATAATATCAGTAGCGCCCTTTACCAAAGAGCGCTACAGCTATTCATGTATAGCAGTAGCGTGGGACAACCGGTGCTACTGCTATACGTTAGCTGTAGCGCCTTATTAGTAGCGCCGGTGCCCGCGCTACTGAGAGGCCCAAAACCCTTGTTGCTGGTAGGCTTTTCCCTAGTAGTGTCCTGAACCTCTCCATGGACTAGGAAGGTCCTTTGGGACAACACCTCGTAGTCGCCCTTCGCCGTGGGAGAGTGTGCGGCCAGCGGTTACTCGCTGGCCATCGCCTTCGAATCCAACGAACCTCTGGATGAGGATAGCTGGGAGTTGTCGTGGGCCGGACTACAATGACATAAATTAACATATTATATTATGAGGCAAGAGAGGCCGGATGCATGGACACATGCGGGTTTTTAGTACTTACGACGTGGCTAGAGGCTTACTTCGGGGGCGTCGGTTCGGGCTGTTGTCGACGTCCCACGCGGAGTTATCCGCAGGGGGACCCTTCCCCCTCTTGGCCGCCTTCGCCTCCAGATTTGTGGAGGCCGCCCTCTTCTTCCCCCCCCATCAGGGGGAGAGGTCCTATCTTCCTCCTCCTCGTCGTCGTCTTCGGCGGCAGAGGAGAGAGTCTTGTCTTCGGACGACACATCCGAAGCCCCCTTGCGACGGGGGCACTCTAGACCCCCTTGGCCTTCTTCTCCGGCGCCTTATAGGGCGCCCGCACCAGCATCTTCGCCTGGACCGGGATGACTGGTTCCTCGGGCAGCAAAGTCGAACACTGAATCCGCTCCGCCCTCACCATCCATACCTGAAAAAAAATATAGTTTAGATATCCTCCTTGAAACAAGCAAGTAGAGGATGCGTCTGGAGACGTGAAAGGCTTACCGCATTGGCAGAATGTGTAATATCGTGCCCGCGGTCTGAGACTATGACTGGCGGCATCTCGTTGCCATTAAAGAGCAACTTCCAGGCATCTTCGTGAGTGGTTCCGAAGAGCCTTTCCAAGGTTCGGTGCTTCTTCGGGTTGAATTCCCATAAAGGGCAGCTTCGGCTTTGGCAGGGGAGGATCCGGCGAACCAGCATCACCTGGATTACGTTGACGACCTTGATGTTTTTATGCACCATGCTTTGGATGTGTCTTTGCAGCGCTATCAGTTCGTCCGACAACGACCAATTTGGACCCTTCTCTATCAAGGAGGTGAGCCGCATTGGAGCTCTGGAGTTGAATTCGGAAGCCGCGACCCAGGTGGTGTCGCCGGGCTTTGTGATGTAGAACCACAGTTTCTGCCACTCATTGACGGTCTCCACAAAAGTACCTTTGGGCCATGTTACATTGGGCATCTTGCTCATCATGGTGACTCCGCACTCCGCATGCTGACCATCCACCACCTTCGGCCTCACATTGAAGATCTTGAGCCATAGTCCGAAGTGAGGTTGAATGCGGAGGAAGGCCTCGCACACGACAATGAATGTTGAGATGTTGAGGAAAGAGTTCGGGGCTAGATCATGAAAATCTAGCCCGTAATAGAACATAAGCCCGCGGACGAAAGGTTGGAGAGGAAACCCTAACCCGCGGATGAATTGAGGGATGAACACCACCCTCTCGTTGGGCTTCGGGGTGGGGACGATTTTCTCCTTGGCTGGAAGCCGGTGGGCGATTTCTTTCGCCAAATACCCGGCGTCCCGAAGCTTGGTGATGTCCTTCTCCATAACGGAGGAGGCCATCCACTTGCCTTGCCCTCCAGATCTGGACATGGCTGAGTGCTTCCTCGAGGCGGAAAGAATGAGGACTTGGGCGCTGGAGCTCGAGAATGGAAGGACAGAGAAAGATAGAAGCCATGGGTGAAGAAAGGGAATCCTTATCTCCTATAAAGGCAGTGAATATCAAGCGCCTCCCCACTCGGCGGTTCCCAAGGGCTGTCTAAATGGCACGGTTATATTACCCAAGCCCGTATTGATGAGAATACCGCAATGAGGGGACACGATCTCTGCTTCGACAAGACCTGCGTATTAAAACCGTGTCTCGAAATGTGGAACGGCATACAGAAAATGGTTCAAAATGATGACCAAGCAGACGTGATGTCACATTACAAAAAGTTGTCAGCGGATTGGACTCGTGTAATATTATAATCTCTATGGTTGTGTGTGGTACTTGTGTTGCAGATCCGGACATGTTCATTGCATCCAAAAACTATCTTGGAGTATTGGGAAAGGGGAAGCCACCATGCAATGCCGAAGACAATCTGCGCGCCGGACACCTCGTCATTGAAGCTAGGTTCAGGGGCTACTGAGGGAGTCCTGGACTAAGGGGTCCTTGGGCGTCCGACCTATTAGACATGGGCCGGACTGATGGGCTATGAAGATACGAAGACCGAAGACTTCACCCGTGTCCAGATGGGACTCTCCTTGGCGTGGAACGCAAGCTTGGCGTCCAAATATAAAGATTCATTTCTCTGTAACCAACCTTATGTAACCCTAGATCCCTCCGGTGTCTATATAAACCAGAGGGCTAGGTCCGTAGACAGACATCCTCATAATCATAGTCAGACAGGCTAGACTTTTAGGGTTTGGCCATTACGATCTCGTGGTAGATCAACTCTTGTAATACCGATATTCATCAAGATCAAGCAAGCAGGAAGTAGGGTATTACCTCCATAGAGGGGGCCCGAACCTGGGTAAACATTGTGTCCCATGTCTCCTGTTACCATCGACCTTAGACGCACAGTTCGGGACCCCTACCCGATATCCGCCGGTTTTGACACCGACACACCTAATAGATTGGCTCCTAGACCATGGCAATCTACGTCACAATAAATATATGGCAGGATATTTTAGCAACTAATCAGGCTTGGCATGCCATCTAAGCTAGGCAGATTGAGTGCAGAACAGGGCAAGGAAGCTTCTTAAGCAGAGCATATTGACTGTAAATTACTTCAGCAAATAGTGAGATTAACAACGTCTATTAGCTAACATTTAGCGCTACACCGACATGCACGGGGCCTCAGTCTAGAATGCGTGTAACGTGGGAGAAGCTGACTGCCGTGCGTCTCCACACGAACGTCGCCCGCGGTGGCGGCGCTCACCGCCGTGTGCCTCCACAAGAACGTCGCCAACGGTGGCGGCGCGGCTCGAGGACGGCAGTCTACGAGAGTGTACTATGGGAGCGAGAGGATCGCCGTGCGTCCCCTCGATGAACCGCGGCACCGAC
>NC_041384.1:89953685-89966917 GCF_002162155.2 Triticum dicoccoides
TGGCTAGTTGGTCGAAGGGCAGTTGAATTTGGGATTTGGGGGGGGGGATTTTTTGGGGGTAGGGATTTGCGCACAGTGGTTGGGGGGAGTTTAGCGCATGCTCGATTTCTCCAAGTGTAGTCCCACGTGTCAGTGAAGAGGCAAGACGAAGCGCGTTCCGTTTGCATGAGCCACGTGTACCAACCTGTGCGTGGGTGATACGTCTCCAACGTATCTATAATCTATGAAGTATTCATGCCATGTTTACAATATTTTATATGATTTTGGTATGATTTGATTAAAACTAACCAAGTATGAGGCTGTTTTCAGCAAAATTACCATGGTGTTGTGCAGAAATAAATTTCTCGGAATGCGATGAAAATCAACGGAGATTTTTTCTGGAAAATATGCAAAATACTGGAACGAAAATCCACCGGAGGGGAGTCACGCGGGCCCCATGAGGGTGGGGGCGCGCAGACCCCCTGGGCGTGCCCCCTGCCTTCTGGACACCCCGAGGGCCCCCTTGACGTGAAATTGACGCCAACTTCTCCTATAAATACAGAAACCTCCGAAAATAAACCTAGATCGGGAGTTCCGCCAGAAGCCTCCGTAACCACCGAAAACCAATGTAGGCCTTCTCCGGCACCCTGCCGGAGGGGGCCATCATCACCGGACGGCATGGAGGAGGATCCCGGAGGGGCCATCATCACCATGAAGTCCAAGCACCAGAGGGGGAACCTATCCCCATCCAGGGGGAGGCCATGGAGGAGGAAGCACAAGGGGGAGAACCTCTCCTCCTCTCTCTTGGTGGCACCGGAGTGCCATCGAGAGGGGAATCATCGCCGCGGTGATCGTCTTCATCAACATCACCATCATCATCACCATCCTCATCTCTTTTACGCGGTCCACTCTCCTGCACCCCGCTGTAATACCTACTTGAACATGGTGCTTTATGCCACATATTATGATCCAATGAAGTGTTGCTATCCTATGTTGTTCTGAGTAGATATCTTTTGTCTTTGGGTTGATTGATGATCTAGATTTATACGAGTTGTATGTTTTACTTTGATGCTGTCCTATGGTGCCCTATGTGTCGCGCAAGCGTGAGGGATTCCCGCTGTAGGGTGTTGCAATACGTTCATGATTCACTTATAGTGGGTTGGTGAGTGATTGAAACACAAACCGAGTAAGGGGGTTGTTGCGTATGGGAATAAAGAGCACTTGATGCTTTAATGCTATGGTTGGGTTTTACCTTAATGATCTTTAGTAGTTGCGGATGCTTGCTAGAGTTCCAATCATAAGTGCATATGATCCAAGAAGAGAAAGTATGTTAGCTTATGCCTCTCCCTCATATGAAACTGCAATAGTGATTACCGGTCTTGTTAACAATTGCCTAGGACGATTCCGCACACCGATCCACCATTATTCCACACTCGCTATTTATAATATTTAGTAATATATACTAACTTTATGATAACATCATCTACTTTCATATTTTAGCTCTCCGATATCATACAAAGTTATCCTCTTCAAACCCACAACGTAGTTTTATTTCTCGTTTCTAGTTGGAAGCAAACGTTCGGTGTACGTAGAGTCGTATCAGTGGCAGATAGGGCTTGAGAGAATATTGATCTTACCTTTAGTTCCTTGTGGGTTCGACACTCCATACTTATTACTTCCACCTTTGGAAATTTCTACGATGATTCCCTGCAGTTGGGGATTATCAAGCTCTTTTCTCGCGCCGTTGCCGGGGAGCAATAGCGTGGGGTTGATATTCTCGTGTGTGCTTGTTTGCTTTCTTCAGTAAGTAGATTTTGTTTTTCCTTTTTATTCTGTTTAGTTGTGGGTAAAACATAAAAAAATTTAAGAATGAAAATACCAAAAAAAATTACTTGCCTCTCATGCCTAAAAGGTTTTTCAAAAAGAGAAGTGATTGGAAAGTTATGCATTGAAGAAGTGAGGCTTGACCTTGAGCACTTGTGTTCATGGTCATGGAAATAATGTAGAATTTTTCAAGGAAGTTTATCTGTAAATAATTATACCCTTATATATATCCATTGTATTATAAAAATAATGTGCCAAGCTTTGGTTTTAGGATGATTAGATTACTTGTTTAATATGTGCAGAACAAAAACAGAAACTTTGGCTGTAGCGCGTGATTTTACATTTTTTGCTCGAAATTCAAATGGGTCTGAAACTTTCTTAACATTACTTCTGTACAAATTTTTCAATTTTTCAAATTTATTTCTCAATTTTTGGAGTTACAGAAGTTTACTAAACCTCCAGATTACTACAGACTGTCCTGTTTTAGAAAGATTCTGTTTTTCATGTGTTGTTTGCTTATTTTGATGCATCTATGGCTAGTATCGGAAGATATGAACCATATAGAAGTTGGAATACACTAGATATAGTTCTAATATGAAATTGTAATGAGTTTGAACAGTACCTAAAGGTAGTGATTTTCTTTATTATACTAACGGATCTCACAAAGTTTTTGTTAAAGTTTTGTGTGGATGAAGTGTTCGAAGATCGAGGAGCTATCAATATGAGAAGAATAAAGAGAGGCAAGAGTTCAAGTTTGGGGATGCCCAAGGCAGCCCAAGTAAATATTTCAGAGGATACTCAAGCATCTAAGCTTGGGGATGCCCCGGTTGGCATCCCATCTTTCTTCTTCAACAAATATTGGTATACCTCGGTTTTTGTTTTGTTCACATGATTTGTGTCCTTTGTGTTTTATTTTGATTTAAGAATCATGCTAGTATGAGAATGTACCTTCATGAATTTATAGAATACTTTGTGTGCTTCACTTATATGTTTTAAGTATGATCTTATAGAATTGCTCTTTGAGTTTCACTTAAATCTTTTGAGTATGGTTTTATAGAATGCTTTGTGTGCTTCACTTATACATTTTGAGCTTGTATATTGGTTAGTTTATATTAATTGTAGAATGCTCCATGAACTTCACTTATATATTTTGGAGTATGAATAATACTATCATCTAAAGCGGCTTTGGAAGAGTGTCAACTTTAGGAACTAGTGATCCCGCTATTCCGAATGAGAAGAATTTTGCTTATGTGGAGAGTAGAAAAATGTCTATATGTGCTTGTAGATCATGAAAAGAATGCTTTATGTGATGGTTATGTTGTTGAATTAATTCATGATGATACTGAAAGTTATTATGAGGGAGGAATACATGCTTGCAGGAGTTGCAATAATATCAAGTTTTCTCTCTATGTGCTTAAAGTTTTGAAGTTATACTTGTTTTTCCTTCCTATGCTAGATGATTCTTGTTCCTATAAATTATGTGCTCACAAAATCCCTAGGCATAGGTAGTGGGTTAGATTTAAATATGTTAGTCATATTCTTCATGATGCTCTCTTTATGTTTCAATTCTTATCTTTTATGTGAGCATCATTGAAATCATCATGCCTAGCTAAAAGGCATTAAAGAAAAGCGCATGTTGGTAGACAACCCAATATTTAACCTTACTGTTTTTATGTTTTCTCATGATTAAGCTACTGTATTAATCATGTATTATATCTTTTGTTTCAATAAAGTGCCAAGTAATACCTTTGGGAAGACTTGGGTGAAAGTTAAGGTGATCTTGCTGTAAAAACAGAAACTTTGTGCTCACGAGATTAGCTGCCATTTTTTACAGAAGAGTGCGATTAAGTTGATTATTTTTTCAGAATATTAATAGACAAATTAGTCACCTCCAACAATTTATTTCAGAATTTTTGGAGTTGCAGAAGTATGGGTGGTGTTCAGATCATTACAGACTGTTCTGTTTCTGACAGATTCTATTTTCATTGCATAGTTTGCTTGTTTTCTAGTTTCTATGGCTTATATTTCTCAATATAAATTGTAGAAATGATATGGTACAGTAGGCATTGTGTGAGAACAATTATGAACCTTTTCTTTGACAGTACCAAAATGAATGGTTTACTCTTTATCATACTAACCTATCTCACGAAGTTCCGTTAAGTTTTGTGTGATTGAAGTTTTCAAGCTTTGGCTGAGATATCGATATGATGAGAATAAGGAGTGGAAAGACCCAAAGCTTGGGGATGCCTTATTTCGTCTTCAAAACTATCAGTATACCTTACTCGGAGCTATATTTTTATTCGTCACATGATATGTGTTTTGCTTGGAGCATATTTTCAATTTTACTTGCTGTTTGAATAAAATCATTGGATCTGAATTATTAATTGAAAAAGAATCATCCCTTGGCTAGTTAATTATTTGACTACTCAGTGTCCTTCACTATTATCTTTTGGAGTAGTTTTTCATTTACTCACGTGCTTCACGTTTATCCTATGAGTAAATGGTTGAATAATTGAATATCATAAATCTGAATTTATATATGTTTCACATGCTTATACCATGGGGAGTAATGACTTCACATAGAATAAGTATAGGTAGTAAACTTATTGAAAGTTAGCAAACGTAGAATTGGTCACTTGAACAATTCATGAAAGAATATTCAAGGAAGAGAGATTTCACATATAAATATACTATCTTGGACATCTTTTGTAATTGTGAGCACTCATTAAAATTTGACATGCTAAAAGGTTGATGTAGGACAAGGAAGACAACGTAATGGGTTATGTTTTCTTATATCCGAAATAAAGTATATTTTCATGGATCATCCAACATGTTGAGCTTGCTTTCCCCCCTCATGCTAGCCAAATTATTTGCACCAAGTAGAGATACTACTTGTGCTTCCAAACATTCCTTAAACCAGTTTTGCCATGAGAGTCCACCATATCTACCTATGGATTAAGTAAGATCCTTCAAGTAAGTTGTCATCCGTGCATGCAACAAAAATTGCCCTCTAAATATGTATGATCTATTAATGTTGAGAAAATAAGATTTATACGATCTTGTGATGTGGAAGAAATAAAAGCGATGGACTGCATAATAAAGGTTCATATCACAAGTGGCAATATAAAGTGACGCGCTTTTGCATTAAGATTTTGTGCATCCAACCATAAAAGCGCATGACAACCTCTCCTTCCCTCTACGAAGGGCCTATCTTTTACTTTTATCTTCTACCTTTGTGCAAGAGTCATGGTGATCCTCACCTTTCCTTTTTACATTTTATCCTTTGGCAAGCACATTGTGTTGGAAAGATCCTAATATATATATATATATATCCAATTAGATATAAGTTATCATGAACTATTATTATTAACATTACCTTTGAGGTAAAAAAGGTTGGGAGGCGAATCTATAAGCCCCTATCTTTCTCTGTGTCCGATTAAAACTTTGAACCCATAAATATCACGTGAGTGTTAGCAATTATGAAAGATTAAATGATATTTGACTATGCGAAGTTTGCTAAATCAAAGCTCTGACATAGACCCTTCCTGAAAATAAGATGAATTGCAATTGTTTGATGACTGAGAATATAGTTTGTTAGTTTCAAGAAAGTTTATGATCTATACTTTAACATGTGAATAGCTTGTTACTTGATCATGTAAGGTTTTATGAAGATGAGCTACTGATATGATATATAATGATGCTAGAAAAAGTGAGTGGAACTATCATTGATCAAACTTTTGCACTTGCTATCATTCACACTTCATAAATTATTTCTTTTATCATTTACCTACTCGAGGACGAGCAGGAATTAAGCTTGGGGATGCTGATACGTCTCCAACGTATCTATAATTTATGAAGTATTCATGCCATGTTTACAATATTTTTATATGATTTTGGTATGATTTAATTAGAACTAATCCGAACTGACCATGTTTTCAGCAGAACTACTGTGGTGTTGTTTTTGTGCAGAAATAAAAGTTCTCGAAATGCAATGAAAATCAACGTAGATTTTCCTGGAAAATATGAAAAATACTGGAACGAAAATCCACCAGATGGGATTCACGGGGGCTCCACGAGAGTGGGGGCGCGCCCCCTGCCTCATGGACTCCTCGAGGGCCCCTTGGCATGAAATCAACGCCAACTTCTCCTATCAATACAGTAACCTCCGAAAATAAACCTAGATCGGGAGTTCCACCGCCAGAAGCCTCCGTAGCCACCGAAAACCAATCAAGGACCTCTCCGGCACCTTGCCGGAGGGTGCCATCATAACCGGATGGCATGGAGGAGGATCCCAGAGGGGCCATCATCACCATGAAGGCCAAGGACCAGAGGCGGATCCTCTCCCCATCCAGGGGGAGGCCATGAAGGAGGAAGCACAAGGGGGAGAACCTCTCCTCCCATCTCTTGGTGGCACCGGAGTGCCGTCGAGAGGGGAATCATCGCCGCGGTGATCGTCTGCATCAACATCACCATCATCATCACCATCCTCATCTCTTTTACGCGGTCCACTCTCCCGCACCTCGTTGTAATCCCTACTTGAACATGGTGCTTTATGCCACATATTATGATCCAATGATGTGTTGCCATCTTATGATGTTTTGAGTAGATATCTTTTGTCTTTGGGTTGATTGATGATCTGGATTGGTATGAGTTGTATGTTTTACTTTGATGCTATCCTATGGTGCCCTCCGTGTCGCGCAAGCATGACGGATTCCTGCTATAGGGTGTTGCAATACGGTCATGATTCACTTATAGTGGGTTGGTGAGTGACTGAAACACAAACCCGAGTAAGGGGGTTGTTGCGTATGGGAATAAAGAGGACTTGAAGCTTTAATGCTATGGTTGGGTTTTACCTTAATGATATTTAGTAGTTGCAGATGCTTGTTAGAGTTCCAATCATAAGTGCATCTGATCCAAGAAGAGAAAGTATGTTAGCTTATGCCTCTCCCTCATATGAAACTGCAATAGTGATTACCGGTCTTGTTAACAATGGTCTAGGACAATTCCGCACACCGATCCACCATTATTCCACACTCGCTGTTTATAATATTTAGTAATATATTCTATCTTTATGATAACAGCACCTACTTTCATATTTTAGCTCTCCGATATCATACAAAGATATCCTCTTCATACCCACGACATAGTTTTATTTCTCATTTCTAGTTGGAAGCAAACGTTCGGTGTACGTAGAGTCGTATCAGTGGCAGATAGGGCTTGAGAAAATATTGATGTTACCTTTAGCTCCTTGTGGGTTCGACACTCCATACTTATCACTTCCACCTTTGGAAATTGCTATGATGATTCCCTAACTTGGGGATTATAAGTGGGGTGCAATGCGACCGCGACAGGGGTGCTGTGAGTGTACCCACTTTTTCCTTTTAAACTAGGTGCTTCGCCCCCTCAAAAAAAACTTGGTGCTTCACATGATCCATCGATACTACTACTAGTAATCCGATAATCCCGACTAAAACGGCGTGGCTGGGTCTTTTCCCGCATGATATGCTGGGAGGTTGGCTTAGTTGGGTGTTTTGGATGAGTAATGCTACACCTACATAATCCCAGTTACGTAATTAACGTAATGTGAAACATGTGAGCTGTTAATTTTATATTGGGGGGAGGGAGGGGCCCACCACCATGAAAATCAGGGAGGAGAGAGAGATGCAATTTATGTTAACCCTTTCGTAGGTTCTTGTAGATGTAGAAAGATGTGAAATGCGTGAATGTGCAGTGGACGTACTATTGGAGTGCCTAAGATAAATTGTGTATGTAGACCCTATGTGTTTATTTACTTTGCATGTTACCTTTGTCTTGGTTCAATCTCTACTCTTATAAAAAAATAGAGTTGGTGAGGATGGTGTGCCTGCCATCCTGCAATATAGGCTGTCTGATTTATATCTGACGGATAGGAAGGAAACTATGGCGATTTTGCAAAAATATACCCACACCCCTCTCCACATTTGCAAATAAGGCCTTCCCTCGTTCATCCTTTTCTCCCACAAGATAAAGTACTCATACACAAATGCATCTTGATGTTCCGTGCAATGCATGGGCATCTTGCTAGTAATATATAAAAAGCAGAGTTGGTGATGATGGTGTGCCTGCCATCCTGCAATATAGGCCATCCGATCTATATTTAACGGATAGGAAGGAAACTATCACAATTTACCCGCACTCCTCTCCACAATTGCAGATAAGGCCTTCCCTCGTTTATCCTTTTCTCCCACAAGATCTTGATGTTCCGTGCAAGGCACGGGCATCTTGCTAGTACTCCTACAATATACTATATTGTTGTGAAAGTTCATATACACCAGCCGAGATTAATGCAAGCACGACAGATTTTCATTACATTTCAAACTTCTATAGGACACAAAAATAAAATAAACCCGACCCTAAACCTATTATATGGCAGCGACCGACGCCCTCCATCTGTGATCTCCATGTATAGGGGCGGGGTTCAAGATGAAGGTGCGGTCTCCGACGAGGAAGAGTAGAACACAGGAGATGGACCGGCCAGTTGGCAACATGCCCTGCCGCCTCCCATGCCCTACTCATCCTCGGAGGAGTCGCCGATCTCGGCGGTGCCGGACGTTGGACGATGGAAAGTAGGACGCATGGCTGACGGTGCTCCCGTCGGCCACCATTGTGGCCACCGCTTGTGTGGTCGTGTCCGCGTGCGGCTACGCCGCTATTGTGTCGCGAGCGGCGACTTGAGTGAGGCCGGCGACCTCGAGCTTCATCCCCAAAGAAAAAGCTCTCCCGCAGAGCGTTCACGCTCGCGGTCATGGAAGATGTGGCGCCAGGTAGCATGACGATGCACTATGGTGTGGAATTTAGCAGGGCATTGCCGCTTTAAGTAGCGCATTCCGATGAAGCCAAAGCGTCCGGGCGCATCATTAAGTCACCGGAGTTGGTTACTTGGGCACCGAGCCTCTTAACGATGGCATACGGACGGATGGCATGAATGCGGGCAGCTGGCACCGGCTGGGAACGCACCGCGCGACGGCACAAGGGACGAGGGTTTTTGGTGTACTAGGGTAGTCAGCTACGGTCGTGATAATGTTGGAGACGCCCTTTGCTCACATGTGACCCGACATGTCATTGAAAAAGCAAGACGACCCAGCATGGTGTCAGGTCCTTGGGATGCAGTTGGCCGCGCTACACCACTCCGCGGACGTGTTGCGGCGCGCGTGTACTTTGGCGCCCCGTGCGTCCTCGACGAGCCAGGTGTTGATATGCTGATCGTGCCACAGTGCTAATGCCACACACTGAAACCGACCTTGTCCAGCGACGATGAGCGTGTCGCTCACCACGGTCGCCCTATCCAGAGGCGGTGCTGGAGCTGCGCCATGTTGCTGGCCCCCATGACCCACATGAATGGTTGCTGATGGCGAGGAGGTTGTGGGCTAGCTCCTCCATTGGACTAGTGTGCGCCACGTTGTCCCGACAGGTGTGCCCCACATGTCAGTTTCCATGTTTCCCTGGCCATATTCGAGCGTTAGTGCTCCACGTTGTGCATTAGGTGCAAAACAGGTGGTTTCTATGCCCTGGTTCAGAAGTGGTACAGTACCAAGTTGTTACCCTAGCCCCAAGTGTGGTGGTTTTGGGTATGGTACCACCCTTTTCCCTTTCATGTAGTGAAGCATAACACTTGATTAAGTAGCCGAATGGTTTGCTAAATGTAGGTGTCCGACTATTTGAAAGAATAATTGAGGTGTGCCCGGTCTGTGCCCGCATTTAGGGGTCCAACTTACCATGCTCCGGCAGTAGTAACTATACTAGTCCCTGCATACTCCCTCTGTTTTTATTTACTCTGCATTTTAGCTTTGCTCAAAGTCAAACTTTGTAAACTTTGACAAAGTTCATAGATAGAAATAATAACATATACAATAACAAATCAATACCATTAGATTCATTATTGAATATACTTTCACATCATATATATATGCTATTGTAAATGTTCATATTTCTACTCTTACTAGCAAGATGCCCGTGCGTTGCACGTAACATCAAGATGCATTTGTATTACTAGTTTATCTTGTGAGAGAAAAGGATGAATGAGGGAAGGCCTTATTTGCAATTGTGGAGAGGTGTGTGGGTTCCTTTTTGCAAAATTGTCATAGTTTCCTTCCTATCCGTCAGATATAAATTGGACGGCCTATATTGTAGAATGGCAGGCACACCATCATCACCAACTTTGTTTTTTATAAGAGTCCGTCCGATTTATATCTGCCGGATAGGAAGGAAACTATGGCAACTTTGCAAAAAGATACACACACCCCTCATTCATCCTTCTCTCGTTCATCCTTTTCTCCCACAAGATAAACTACTCATACACAAATGCATCTTGATGTTCCGTGCAACGCATGGGCCTCTTGCTAGTAATATATAAAAAGCAGAGTTGGTGATGATGGTGTGCCTGCCATCCTGTAATATAGGTCGTCCGATCTATATCTAATGGATAGGAAGGAACTATGACAATTTACCCACACTCCTCTCCACATTTGTAGATAAGGCCTTCCCTCGTTCATCCTTTTCTCCCACAAGATCTTGATGTTTCGTGCAAGGCACAGGCATCTTGCTAGTACTCCTACAATATACTATATTGTTGTGAAAGTTCATATACACCGGCTGAGATTAATGCAAACACGGCAGATTTTCATTATATTTCAAACTTTTATAGGACAGAAAAATAAAATAAACCCGACCCTAAACCTATTCTACGACGGCGACCGACGTCCTCCATCTGCGATCTCATGTACGGGGGAAGGGTTCAAGACGAAGGTGCGGTCTCCGGCGAGGAAGAGTAGAACATGGGGACGGACCGGCCAGTTGGCACACCATGCCCTGCCGCCTCCCATGCCCTACTCATCCTCGGAGGAGTCCTCGACCTCGGCAGTGTCGCACGTTGGACGGCGGAACGTAGGACGCGTGGCTGACGGTGCTCCCGTCGGCCGCCATAGTGGCCACCGCTTGTGTGGTCGCGTCCAGGTCCGGCTACGCCGCTATTGCGTCGCGAGTGGCGACTTGAGAGAGGTCGGCGACCTCGAGCTTCATCCCCAAAGACAAAGCTCTCCCGGAGAGCATTCGCGCTCGCGGTCATGGTAGATATGGCGCCAGGTAGCATGACGATGTGCTATGGTGTTGAAGTTAACTGGGCATTGCCGCTTTAAGTAGCGCATTCCGGTGAAGCCAAAGCGTCCAGGCACATCATTATGTCACCGGAGTTGGTTGCTCGGGCACCAAGCCACTTAACGATGGCATACGGACGAACGACATGAATGCTGGCAGCTGGCGCGGGCTGGGAACGCACGGCATGGCGGCGCGAGGGACGAGGGTTTTTGATGTGCTAGGGTAGTCAGCTGTAGTCGTGGCAACGTTGGAGATGCCCTTTGCTCACATGTGACCCCACATGTCATTGAAAAAGCAAGACGAACCGGCATGGTGTCAGGTCCTGGGGATGCAGTTGGCCGCGCTACACCACTCCGCGGATGCGTCCCGGCGCGCGCGCACTTTGGAGCCCCATGCATCCTCGACGAGCCGGGTGTTGATCTAGTGGTCGTGCCACAACGCTAACACCACCCTCAGCACACTGAAACCGACCGTGTCCAGTGACGATGAGCGTGTCGCTCACCACGGTCGCCCTATCCAGAGGTGGTGCTAGAGCTGCGCCACGTTGCTGGCCCCCACGACCCACATGAACGGTTGCTGGTGTCGAGGAGGTCATGGGCCAGCACCTCAATTCGACTAGTCTGCGCCATGTTGTCCCGACAGGTGTGCCCCACATCTCAGTTTCCATGTTTTCCCGGCCATATTCGAGCGTTAGTGCTCCGCATTGCGGATGAGGCGCATAACAGGCGGTTTTTGTGCCCTGGTTCAAATGTGGTATAGTACCAAGTTGTTACCCTAGCCCCAAGTGTGGTGGTTTTGGGTATGTACCACCCTTTTCCCTTTCAAGTAGTGAAGCATAACACTTGATTAAGTAGCCGGATGGTGTGATAAATGTAGGTGTCCGACTATTTGAAAGAATAATTGAGGTGTGCCCAGTCCGTGCCCACATTTAGGGGTCCAACTTACCATGTTCCGGCAGTCGTAACTATATTAGTCCCTACGTAATCCCTCTCTTTTTATTTACTCCGCATTTTAGCTTTGATCAAAGTAAAAATTTGTAAACTTTCACAAAGTTCATAGACAGAAATAAGAACATATACAATAACAAATCAACACCATTAGATTCATTATTGAATATACTTTCACATCATATATATTTGCTATTGTAAATATTCATATTTCTACTCTTACTAGCAAGATGCCCGTGCGTTGCACGTAACATCAAGATGCATTTGTATGACTAGTTTATCTTGTGAGAGAAAAGGATGAACGAGGGAAGGCCTTATTTGCAATTGTGGAGAGGTGTGTGGGTTCCTTTTTGCAAAATTGCCATAGTTTCCTTCCTATCCATCAGATATAAATCGGACGGCCTATATTGCAGGATGGCAGGCACACCATCATCACCAACTCTGTTTTTTATAAGTGTCTGTCCGATTTATATCTGACGGATAGGAAGGAAACTATGGCAATTTTGCAAAAAGGTACCACACCCCTCTCCACATTTGCATACAAGGCCTTCCCTCATTCATCCTTTTCTCCCACAAGATAAACTACTCATACAAGTGCGTCTTGAAGTTCCATGCGACGCACACGCATCTTGCTAGTGTACATAAAAAGCAAAGTTGGTGATGTTGGTGTGTCTGCCATCCTGCAATATAGGCCGTCTGATCTATATCTAACGGATAGGAAGAAAACTATGACAATTTACCCGCCCTCCTCTCCACATTTGCAGATAAGGCCTTCCCTCGTTGTTCCTTTTCTCCCACAAGATCTTGATGTTCCGTGCAACGCACGGGCATCTTGCTAGTTTTCTATAAACTTGGTCAAATTTTATGAAGTTTGACTTCAATCAAACCTAATATGTAGAGTAAATAAAAACAGAGGGAGTATCTTACTCCATGACCACGACGGAAGGGAAAACAAGACAACTTGTTGTTTATTTGAGTCATTCAAGTATAATCATGCGACGTTGCTTATTTCTCATTCCTCTGCAACCCTCTTCTCCATCGATCATGCCGCCCTATGGTTGAGTCCAACCTCCCGCATATATCATTTGAACATTCCGCCGAGTATCATTCGCATGTGGGCCTAGACCATGCTTGTATTTACAATATTGTAATTTGTCCGACATGCATACAAACAAACGGTTCGTTTAAATTTTCAGTTTGCCTCCACTACGTGTCGCTTCCCGTCTTAATTTTGACATCCCATTCGGTTCATGCCCCGACACATCTTGACGAGATCGATAGATGTTGAGAGATCAATTGTACGTCATGCAATGAGATAACGGTTTGGTCTGTTTCTATGATAGAAATGAC
>NC_041384.1:89967053-90006061 GCF_002162155.2 Triticum dicoccoides
AAAGGGAGTATATTGTACGTTCATAAGCGAAAAGAACATATTGTACCCACCCTAGTCCTCTTTCAATCGATCTCTGGACCCAGAGATGAAATCGAGAGAAAATGAGTGGGTGCACGTGTGATACCTAAGGCGGATTCAAAATTTTGAACCGGTGATCATAGCATTCGCAAATCATATATAAAGGGTATTCAATGTTCTTTTCCCTTTTAAACGTACAATATACTCCCTCTGATCCTTTCTACTCCCTCCATTCCTAAATATAAGTCTTTCTAGAGATTTCACTATAGACTACATACGGATGTATATAGACATAGTTTAGAGTGTAGGTTCACTCATTTTGCTTCGTATGTAGTCCCTTATTGCAATATATAAAAAGACTTATATTTAGGAACAGCGGGAGTAGTTTACATATAAGTTTTATGTGTAGTCAAAGTATCTCTAATTTGATCAAACTTACAGAAAAAAGTATCAATATTCAACAACGCCGAATCAATATTGTTAGATTCATACGTACTCCTAGATTTGTATTCCAATAGAGATGGTTTCCAATTTTTTTTCAACCACGTGAATGTGCTTGTTCTCACGCATGCTCTTCCTACCAGGATTTCGCCACGTATAGCCAGTCCAATAGTAACTTTTATTAAGCTCTCTCTCCAATAGTACTAGTGGAGTATTGACAACATTTGTAGTAGAGTATGCAGTGCTCATAGTACTCCCTCCTTCCATTTATATAGGGCCTAAGAGCAAGTCTAATAAGTCCTAGTCAGCAGGCTATAAGACTTGTCATGTCATTAAAATCCTACTTGGAGGAGTGAGAAGAGAGGAGAGAGAGTGAAGCGGGCTCTTCCAATCATATACCTTGCTCATAGATCGACAAAAAATAGTATGCATGCAACTCTCTTCCAATCATATACCTTGCTCATGCAAATATTAAATGCTTACAGCCAACCTAATAGCCATTCTACTACTAAGAGCCAACTTACATGGCACTTTTTCCAATGTGAAGGAGAGCGTTGTGAAAAAGTAAGGGGAGTGAGCTCTCACGCAAGAGCCTAGCTATATACGCATTCCTAGGTAAATACAATAAATATGAAGAAAGAAATAGAGAGGAGATGGGAAAAAGTACTAATACAATAGCCAACCTTTTATATAATTTTTTTTGCAGGAAATAGCCAACCTTATAGCCCACACTATTGTACGAGTGCATATAGATGATGGCTATAGATGACATGGCAGTTCCTTATAGCCATAGGCTGGCTATATTATAAACCATGCTCTAATGTGTTTTTGAAAACCGCCTTTAACTATTGACAAGATTAATAGTACTTGAGATGTATAATGTGAAAATTATATCATTGGAAGCTCCTTTCGCATACGAATTTTACCATATGCTTTGTGTAAGTTGCATGTCATATATTATTACTCTAACATTTGGTCAAAGTTAGCCTCGAAAAACGCATTAGGCCCTGTAGATGGCAGGAGGGAATAGTAGTGGAAGTGGATCCTCTGATGTAGGTATCCCTGCCTTACCCTCCCTTTCGGTCACTTACTAGCGGACCCGATGCTTGCCAGGCCCCGCATGTAAGTTACTCAATGGTTTCGGCCACGTTAGGGGATCCTCATCTGTAGTATACTCCCTCTGTTTTTATTTACTCCGCATAAAATGGAGGGAGTGGTAGTATAAATGACGCGGGTGGGGGAGGGGGAGGGACGTCGGTTTGCTCTCAACTGCAGTCCCACAAGGGAGTGAAAACGCAAGACGAAGCGTGTTCCACTCGGTGAACAACATGGAGGGTCGAGCGTGCTGGGCTGCAACGCGAATGCGACAAGAGCAATGTACAGGAAAAACCGATTGACCTTCTCTGCTCGGCCGGAACAACTATTCACACCAGAACCTTCGCTGCTCGGCCTACGCCAGCCACTACCCCAAGACCACACCTCCTCTCCAGCGCATTCCCCCACCTTTCAATCCCCTAGCCCGCATCAAGCGTCCCCTAGTTCACAGGAAAACCATGGTGCACCGCCAGATGATGGACTATAAGATGTTGACGCCGGAGCGCCGCGTAGAAATCGCAGCGGCGGTCGGCGCCACAGACCTCCGTTCCGAAGCTAGCTTTTCGGCAGGCCAATCCCCGAGTTCTCTAGAGCCAAGGTATGAGGAGGAGGAAGCCAATCCAATGTTCATGGCGGAGGTTGCGGCGCAGAAGGCCCCCATGGGCATGAGACGATGGACGTCAACTTCGTGTTGGTGTCTGGGTCCCCCATGGTGCAGGCGGACCAGCGGTTCAACCTGGCGATACTAAAGGATGACCGGGAGGCGGAATCTCAACTCGACACGGAGCGCGCACATGCTGCTGCCATCGAGGCCCTCCTGCAGGAGGAACCGGATGTCGTGGATATGAACCGGGCGGCAGAGGCTCAACTCGACGCGGAGCGCACGGATGTCTCTGCCATCGAGGCCCTCCTGCAGGCGGAACCGGGCGTCCTAGACTTGAATCGGGTGGCAGAGGCTCAAGACAGCACGGAGCGCGCGGATGCCGCTGCGATAGGGGCCCTCCTGCACGCGGAACCGGTCATCCTTGACTCGAACCAGGCGTCGGAGGCTCAACTCGACACGGAGCACGTGGATGCCACTGCCATCAAGGCCCTCCGCCACGCGGAACCGGACATCCTTGACTTGAACCGGGCGGTGCTCTCATCCGTGCAGAGCGCCCGCATGCTCCGCGTGAACGAGTAGCTGGAGGTTGAGGACAACCATGGTGCAGAGACACACGTCGGCAGCTACGGCTGGTTCGTGCCGGCAGCAAAAGACGACGAGGCCGTCTCGTTCCGCGAGCAGTGATAGTTTTTCTTTATGTTGTTTTTAGGGATCTTTTGCTGTGTAAAAACATATATTGTTATGCAAGTCGCCTAACTTTCGTCATTTGGGTCAGTCTACCATTTCAGGTGGTTGGATGAATATCCTACGTCTCCTAACCCTTCTTCCTCACCTCTTCTTCTTCCCCAACAGACCACTGCACAGGCCGTACGATCCACCCTAACATGTGGTTGGGTAAACATAATGTATGAACGAAAATCATCTGTCAGCGGTAGCACGTGTCAGTGAGGGTGTGCATTCCCTTGGTTTGGTTTGCAGTGTGCAGGAGCGACTGTGTGAGGGTGCGGTGCGACCGCGGCGTGCAGGAGCGACCGTGCGAGGGTGCGGTGCGACCGCGACAGCCGGGCGCAAGTGTATGTCCTTTTCAGTTTGAAAACTTTAGGCAAGCTTGTCAAAAATGTGTGCCGAAGTATGGCAATGCAAGGCCTAGACCCAAACAGGATAAGTATGTACGTTCTAGGAGTACTAGTGTTAAAAAAGAAAGGCGGGGTTTTCCTTCGCGGGATTAATCAATACAAATCCTCGTTTCACGTGTCAATTAATACGTATTGTTTCTCCAAAGCCCAAAGAGCTAACCATCTCACACCTCCTTTCTTGATTAATGCAGTTTCACGCAAATAAACGTTCTCACTACCGCATGCATGCAAGGGTATATTAATGTCCTTGGTTGCTAGTACGAGGCAAACCCCATCAATTTTGCCTCGATTAGTGTTAGTGGCCTTTTGCTAATTGTAATTTTGATATATTGTCTTTGTGTACAAAACAATGGAGGTAGTAACTATTTGACTTCCTTCCACATTGCAGTGATGTCGACGATATCTCAAACATTGCGGTTTGGCGAAGTGCGTTCGACGGAGAACACCATTGAGGGAGACCACGGTAAGTCGTTCACAAGTGCCGCCTGCAAGCCGAGACAACCGCCTTATTTGCATCCAGGAAGTCCGTTGAACCAAATGACGCGTAAATGTACTAGTACTACTAGTACACAATAGCATCGTCCGTCCAACTTAGTGTGGTGAGGTGGTTTCTCAAAGAAGACGATGGAGAAGCGGAGTCAGCGAAGAGTGAAATGATGGTTGCTTCGTCCGTGCTTTGTGATTTGATGCCTCACTGCTTTGTGATTTGTGATAGAAGGGATAGGGGAGTAGACTCTATGCTCTATACTGTACATGCGTCCAAGCATGGGGAAAATGAGAGACGTTGCATTTTTCTATTCCTTCAATCAATCAATCAGGGAGCTTCGGTTCCATCTTTTTGGCTTTGGCAGCACCGTCCACAATGGTTCCCAGCGATGACAAAAGCTATTTTCACATTTGGCTACACATTGTGGATGCCCTTAATCATACCACTTGGTTTTGCTCCTGTGTGCTATCTATACAAATCTCAATTATATTGATCTAAAAAATTATAGAATCAACATTAGTAAAAAGGAGGTGATTTTGCCGCGTGGATGGCGGGGGAGGTTTCTTATTTTTAGAGGACGTTGGCCTGGTGGTTTGCTAACATGCGGTCCCACGTGTCAATGCTTTACCAAGCCGATCCGCGTCCCACATGAGGCAGAACAACGACACAAGCAACACGTGGTTAACTTGAAGAAGATGAGGGAGAAGCGGATTCAGCAATGAGTGAAATGATGGTTACTTCGTCCCTCCAACTTCTTTTTTTACTAGCATTGTTATTACTTCGTCCCTCCAACTTAACTGCGGAAAAGGTGCAACTTTGTGATTTGACGCCTCATTGCTCATTACTATGCCGGCGCCATGACTGGGGTGCTTCACCCCTGCTGCTCTGCACTGTATTTCGGTATGGCACGTGGACCCGGTAGCTTGATGTCCCACATGTCGGCGAAAGGGACTAGAACATTTATGAAAGCAAGCTCTCCACTGTTACGACGCAGGAGTACACGACACGGCGGCCCAGTGAACTGTCACTTGTACTGTATAGTATTTGTACTGTATAGTATTTGTACTATATAGTACTATAGTTTTGTTGTTTCGTATGATCCATTGATACAAACCCGATTAAACAGGAAAGGGCGGGATTTTTCACGTGCGGTAGATGATACTGGCCATACATTTCAAAGGCCATTTTAATGTTTTGCGAACTACATAATTAAGTAACAATATGATATCTAGTAAAACTAAAAACACATATGATTTATTGTGTTAGAGTGTAGTAGTAGTGCTGTATTGCATAGTTGTTAGGTGTAACATGCGAGAACGTGTAGAGATGTAGTTTTGGAGGGCCTACAGAGAGAAAGCATAATACAGTCACCGAACTTCAGAATATGCTCATTACGGTCACTATACACGTTTTGCGGTGATTATACAGTCACTTGCTCACCGTTCAGCATCGGATTGCACTCTGTTGACCGGCCAAATAGTTTGCATGGCACCATGTTGAATAGTTAAATTGACCACGTTCCTTGTGGGTCCCACCTGTCAGTTCGCATAGGAAAAAGGTCAGATAAACACAAATTTATGCAGGCGTGACAAGACTCCAACCTGTGCGCGGGAATCACCTGGTTGTGTATGTGTCTGTCAGGGCCTGATGTGTGCGCATGCACGTGTAGGTTGAGCACTTGAGCGTGAGAGTGTGTGTTGGTTGTGTGGTGTGTGCATGCATGTGTGCGTGTGTGCGTGTGAGTTTTCCATGCGTGTGTGGCTGCGTGTGTATGTGTGAGTGTTGTGTGCGTGTGTGGCTGCATGTGTTCGTGTGAGTGTTGCGTGCATGCAGTTCATGTGCATGCATGCGTGTGTGTATAATCACCACACCAGCGCCTATGTGTTAAAACAGATGGCTCAGCATACCAATACAAGGCCACCTTGTCTGCTGTGCCCGTGGTCATGACTTCGAACCACCGTCCAATATTTTTTGTCGTTTGTTTTCATTCTTACTAGCAAGATGCCCGTGCGTTGCACGTAACATCAAGATGCATTTGTATGACTAGTTAATCTTGTGAGAGAAAGGGATGAACGAGGGAAGGCCTTATTTGCAAATGTGGAGAGGTGTGTGGGTACCTGTTTGCAAAATTGCCATAGTGTCCTTCATATCCGTCAGATATAAATCGGACGGCCTATATTGAAGGATGGCAGGCACACAATCATCACCAACTCTACTTTTTATAAGAGTGTAGTTATAAGAGTGTAGATGTAGATGTAGAGTAGATACAAGCCGACCGGTGGGCCCATTGGTAGTAAGATAATGTGATGCAACACTAGAGGTGCCATGTGGAGCGATTAGCTTGTCAACTAGTTGTGTCTTGAGCAAATACAGAGCTGTACGGTGAGCCCATGACTGTATAAGAACCACAAAATGTAAATGGTGACCATAAGGAGTGGATTCTGAAATCCAATGTATGTATCATGCTTTCGCTTCAAATACAATGATCTTCATTGTATATATTGCGAGAGAAAGATGAAACATGCATGAATGTGTTGCGCGCTTACTTTTAGAGGACCTGGAGATAGTTTGTGTGCGTACATGAAAGGAGCCTAGAGGGGGTGTATGCGATGGAGAGAGAGAGACGCTCTTCGTTTCTCTTTATTATGACTAACTTTACATATAGTATAAAAATATAAAAATTCATATTGCGGAATAAATATCATTATCTGCACGCACTACTAGGGAAAACCTTATACACAGAACTTTAGCAGTAGCACGTGTTAAAAAAGCACGCTGGTGCTAAGTAGCAGTAGCGCGCAGATGTAAACGGCGCTACAGATACAGTTGTAGTAGTAGCGCGCCTGAACATAAAACCGCTACTACTAAAACTTCCACGGCTCAGCCGATAGGCTACACATAGTAGTAGCGATCTAGGTAGAACCGCGCTACCGCTACTTGCTTTGTAGCAGCGCGTTTATGCTGAAAGGCGCTACTGCTAAATGAAATAAAATTAAATGGAAAGCAAATAGAAAAGTAAATGAAAATGAAAGAAGTAGAAAAAGGTGAAAGGAAAAAAATAAAATGTAAAGAAAAATAAATGAAAAAGAGGAAAAAAGAGAAAGGAATGGCAGTAGCGCGTATCGAGGAACGCGCTATAGCTAGCTTAGCAGCATCACACTTCCTGGAAAGTGCTACTGCTACTTCTGACTTAACCACGCGGTTCGTTCTTCACCACGACCACTGTCGCCGCCGCCGTCACCCGCCGGTCGCCGCGCGCCCTCCCGTCGCTCTCCGCACACCCTCGAATCCTCCCCTGACCCTGACCTCGATGCCGCCCAGCACCGCGGGCCCGAGCCCTGACCCCGACCTCGACGCCGCCATCCCCTCCCTCGCCACAGGCACCCGAGGTGAGCACGCCTGCTCCTCCCCCTCCCCTACCTCTGCCAAGGGTTCTTTAAATTTTAGTAGCATCAAATTAGTTAGGGTTCATCTATGGGTGGAAACGAATCGGATGCGGATGTTATCGGATACGGATGCGGCTCAGATGTTTTCTTAGGTGATGAATAAACACTATTGTAATGCATAATAAAACGAGTAAAATTTGACCACTTGTTTCACTTTTAAGTTGGATAATTGGAATATCCGCTACCACTTTCCACCCCAAGGTTCATCAAATTAGATGGTAATTAGAGCAGTAGTTCCTAGATACTAATTAGCTAGTAAGAACTAGGTACTAAGTAGGTACTAGTTTATTTTTATTTATAATAAGTTTATTTTTAATAAGAATAGTTAAAGCAATTATTCCCGCATCGACGTCGATGATGCCTATCCCGCATCCTCGTCATCGTCGACTCGACGGAGGACACCTGCTTGACCACATGGCTCATGTCGGGGACTGGGCTCCGCCGGGCTAGTACTGGGAGGCGCTACCTACCGGGGGCGCAACTTGGTGAGGAGTCAGCCCGTCGTTGACCTGAACCTTCTTTGGTGGCGGTCGGGTGGGCCAGTGACGGTCCAGAGGCTCGAGGACCCCACAGAGGTGGTACATCACCGTGTCAGGTAGGAGGACGCGCACGTTCGTTGCTACTTGTTTGCGTTGGAGCACAGGTTCTCCAATACCTTGCAGGTTCTCCAGGGATCTCACTGGAGCTATGATCCTGTGATGGTTCCTTCTCTTTGGGTGTCCCCCGCACGTGCCGATACCCGTCGTGCGCTAGGGTTTTAGTTGTATTAGTGATGTTATATGTATGATACTATTTGGGGTGTATTAGTGATAATATTCGATGATGTATGGACGCATGAGATGATTTACTTTTGCTTATTGAATGCATGCTAATTTGAATACTTATTTATTTTACGATTTGGTTTTGCTTATTGAATGCTCATGTCAATATCTGTCCTATAAGATATTTTGAAATGTATATCTTGTGTTGCTCAAATAGGATATGTGCTTGCCCAAGTGGTCGGTCATGTTTGCAGGTTACCCCTCCGAGTGGCCTATGTTTTGCCGGAGTGTTGATTCATTTCCGGTCCGGCAAATTTCAGGCGCTCGATATGTCCTATTTTAGCAAAGGTCATGCCAGCTTTTTGTGAATTTTGGCATGACTTGTGCCAGAATATGTAGGAAATATCAAGTGCCCCGGATTTGTGTGTTGAGTATCCTGGTAGTTGCCTTCGATCGATTTTCAATTAATGTTTCAACAATGAACATAGGAAATGTCTAACGACGAAAAGGATTTCGGTATTTGCGAATACTGCGAAGACGAGTGTGACATGTGTGACAGAATCTTCCTAGATGATGATAGGAGCTTCAGCATCAAGCTGGACAAGAACTTTAAAGTGGATACGGTAAGTCACAACGACAAGTCTTTTTTAGTAATTAAGCATGACATCTGCTTCAACTTATAATTTAATTTTTTTTACCATCCTACTAGCGTATCCCCTGCCATTGAAGAGTTTTTGTCTTGGATAAGATAGGTTTTAGTCCTATGAAAACTACTATGGAGGTAAAGAGTGTTTAATTGAAGACTGAGCATGGTTATACTTCCCACGCAAAATTATACAACGCAGACACCTACAACTATTTTGAATGCAAAAGTTGGCAAGCACTATGCAAGACTGATGCATTTGAGCCTGATATGGTTATCACCTTTGATATTCATCCAGAAGATGATATTGAAGGTAATATCGACATCTAGGTCGATGTGCAGACGCCTCCAGTTATACCATTATGTGAGTTTCTCAACCATATTTATGTCTTTGATATTTTTATTCAAAAATAGTTGACAACTAATTTCTATGCACAACTTATTTCTGATCAAGCAAACATGTCCAACGCTTGGAAGACAGGACCTACTACTCTCCCGCGGCTGAACTAAACTGCAAGGAGATAAGTCATTATGTTTCATGGCTTGAGGATCTTCATACTGTCAAGACAAATTATTTTTCTGGACTTAAAAATCTTAGTACTCAAAACGTGCGACCAATAGTGTTCGTATTGAACTACGGTCACATCTATTTAGGAAAGATGGTAAGACTTTTACTATTTGTCCTCGGTGCATCTTTTGCATACATTATTTTTTAAGCTAAAATTCATTGCTAAGTATGTTACTATACGATGTTCTTCAACAGGGACTCCCGATGAATGTTGTGCCTCATTGGATCGAGACTAAAGGTCGCATGAGAATGGTTAGCTTACGGCCAAGACATCCTACAATGCACTTTAGTGCATTCAGGATTTCTAAAAGTGAGGAATTCTTAATAGTGAAAGATTGGAGCAAAATTGTGAAGCAATCAGAAGCGCAGCCCGCGATTAGGAGACAGGTTCATCTACATGCTCCAACTTGATTAAGCAGGAGTGCTACACATGTTTTATGTTATTTTACCTGACAGAGAGCAGTAGGTGTGATTAGCTAGCTAGAAATGAGTTATGATGATTAAATAGCTAGTGTTGGTGGTAATGACTATGATGATTATTATTAGCTAGTGTTGGTGGTGATTAGCTAGCTAGAATGAGTTTGAAGATGATGATGTGTGCTACACTATGACTATGATGATTAAATAGCTATTGTTGGTGGTAATGACTATGATGATGATTAAATAGCTTGTGTTGGCGGAATAGATTCAAGTGGAGGCAACATGTGGTGCACATCGAAAGTACTACTACTCCAAACTAGATCAAGTTTGGATTAGTAGTATACTTTTGACATGCACCTCATGTTGCCTCCACTTGAACCTAATCCACCTTCATTTGACACTCTGTTATGGACATATTGATATAACATCCTCATAATTGGAGAATAAATACACTAAAAATTAAAAAATGAGAAAAAATACTAGTAGCGATGGAGAGTAAACACGCTACTACTAGCTATATTAGCAGTAGCGCGGGAGTGAACCAATGTTGCAGCTATATGTCTTAGCAGTAGCACGGAGCGTGTCGCCCGCGCTACTGCTACGGAATACATGTAGCGCCTTACTAGTAGCGCGGTGTCCCACGCTACTAGTGGGCATTAAACCCGCGCTACTACTAGGGTTTTCCCTAGTAGTGACCATGCAATGCAAATAAACATTCGTACTCCTCCATATAACTTTGTAATGTTGTATACATTTAAAATTCTAAAAAATTGGCCACACTTTATTCAAAAGGAATGGTGTATGCGAAATAAACATGAAGAGAGGGATTTTTATATCAATGGGGTACGTGATGTAACATGTGTGAATGTGTAGTTGATGTATTTGGCAGGGCCTAGAGAGGTATGTGTGTGTATTACGTATTCGAGAGAGGCATGGATAGAGGGGCCAGCGGGGGGAGGGGGCATGGGAGGGATAGCATGAGAAATGAGAGAGGTCCAGAGAGAGAGAGACGAATATGATGTCATGGCGAGAGATTGCCTTGAGTGTGTATATGCAAGGGGGGAAGGGATAGAGGCACGAGGAGATTTTTTTGTGGTGTCTGTGTTGGTATGTGTGGGTGTGAGAAGATAACGAGACCTGGGGGCAGAGGGTGTGTCACCGCATGAGGTCCGGTGGGTCGAGGTGAGGTCCTTGGTTTGGTTCCGTCCTGGGCCACATTGGTCGGCCCGTGACGCATTTTGGGAGACCCATGGATGAATAGTCGTACAAGACAAAGATAGCAGAATTGTGAAGGACTCTGTGTCCATTGACAAAGCCGGCTTGGATTTGTAACCCTAGGTTCTCGTACTAAGGTAACCCCTTATCTCTGATATTACTATTCATCCAACCTCACTTTAAGGGGCATCCTACACAATGCTCTGCTAGAATCATACTCGTCGATTAGTAAGAGAGGTGTGAGACAATGCATGAGAGAAGGGCCTAAAGATAATGTGCGTACAGGAGACACGTAGGCATGTCTATGTATATAGAAAGGGTCGATGGGGATTGTGCGTGTGTATGCTTGTGAAAGGAAGAGTGCTTATGATAAAGGTTAGTGAAAACAGTCATAAATGGTTACGAGAGGGAGGGAGGGTTATATCGGGAGCATGTCTGTGAGAAAGACACCTCGGGAGAGAGTGTGTGAGCACGTGCGAGAGACCACCGATGGAGAGTGAAACTACACATAAAAGACTGATGTACACATTGATTAAAAATATAAATTGTATCAAAATATAAGGATGGGATCATGATATTTGCAATTCGCGCAAGGAACGGTCATTGATCCATCAGACATCTAGATTCTATCGAATTTGAGCATGTCTATGTTATTATTTGACATAATTGATCCACATAGTTAGTATTTTGAACTCCAGACAATGCATGCGGGAGAGAGGAGGGATTTGGGGGAGGGGGACGATAGGTGGGGAAAAGGTGGTGGGTGCAGATTAGCAGTAGCGCGGTACGTAAAATGCGCTGCTGCTAAGAAAGTAGCAGCAGCGCGCTTTCGGTACAAGCGCTACTGCTAACCAGGACCAAAAGTGTGCCCGATTTAAAAATTAGCAGCAGCGACCTCAGAAAAACCGCGCTACTGCTATAGCTATAGCAGTAGCACGGCTCGCGGCACTGCGCTGCTGCTAAATGGAGTTGGGTGGGCACTGTCAGTCGATATTTGTAGCAACGCGGGTTACACCGAGCGCGCTACTGCTAAGGACTAGTCAGTAGCGGGTTTTCCACACCCGCGCTACTGCTAATTAGCAGCAGCGCTCCTTTTTGAGCCGCACTGCTGCTAAGATTCTGTGTATAGGGTTTTCCCTAGTAGTGATCATATGTCTCCTGTCATTTATTTCTCAGCCACCTGATATCTGCTACTTTTACAGTGCACTAGTCCTGCACACACTTCACCCGTACTCTCACTATTGTGTTTTTATGCAAGGTATTTCAGACTCTGCTGCTATGAGAGAAGCAAAAAAGAAAAGATAGAAGTCGCTCCAGCGTCGTACGTGGATAGGCCAGACACGTTTCAACCTTATAATACGTGCAGTGTCAGCAGATGGAGATGGTAAACGTAGCTCTGGAGCTGATAACCACACTCCAAAATGAACCACCATCCTAGGTGCTTCTTTAACTTCACGGTGCCATATGTGGTTGCACGTTGCATATGGTGTCTAGCTTGTATTCAAAAGGCCGAAGTCGGTCTTTATTAAGATAAGGAAAGATATTTTTACATGAACCACCATCTCGTGAGCACCAGAAGGCAAATAGCTAGTCAGGGCACTGGCCGAGCCAGTGACAAGCCTAGCACAGACATGCATCACCTCGAAGCCAACTAAAAAGCCACGATAGTGACGAAGAAGCCCGCCTCCCACCAGGCTCTCAGGTCCTAGATGATCATGCTCACCACTCCAGCCTGATGTCTAGCTTGTATTGCTTCCAATTTGGTTAAATTGAATCTGCTTAGCTTACACATTATACCTTTGAATATGACATGCCTTCCTATTTTTGGTACATATGATAGTATATCTGCCTATCAACCATGTTCTTACATCAAACTAATGTTCTTGTGCATCCCTCATCAATCACTTATGATGAGGCAGTCAGACCAGTGGACTACCGTGACCAAAGATCCTCATTTAAAGAATGCAGCGTCAGCCTCCCGACATGATTCTCAAGAAACAACAAGGCTAGATGAAGATAGCTAGTGAACATAGCTCTGTAGTTGATTACCACATTTCCCTTACACTAGCATCGCGGGTGCTTGCTCTAACTTGGTAGTGTGATATGTGGTTGCACGTTGCATATGGTGTCTAGATTGTAATTCTTCCAATCTGGTTAAATTGCATGTGCTATTCTGCTTAGTTTATACATTATACCTATTAATGTGACATGCCTTCCTGTTTTTAGTACATAGTACATATATCTATTAAGCATGTCCTTACATAAAACTATTGTTTTTTTGTATCCCGCATCAATCAATATGACGAGACAACTTTAGTATATGCCGTGTGATATTAGTTGCATCTTTCATATAATTTATAGCATGTGATGCTTCTAATTTGGTGAACTGCCATTTATGATGGGAAGCTTTTAACTTGGCAGAGTCATATTGGTTGCATCTTTCATTTGGTTGAAATGGTTTCTACTTAGTTTACACAAATAGTTGTGAATATCCCACGCCGTTCTATTTTTTGTACATATTCCATCCTGGTATCATGTGTTTGCCTTACATCAAAGTAGTGATTGTCAGTATCATGCATGAATGAGTTATGAAGTGTGAATTTTATTGCTTTTTCTTGTCGGTTTTACTTGACAATTGAAAATCAATAAAGCAGAAGGAAGTTAGCAAGGCAGCGGATAAAGGTGCTCCTTCAAAACTGAGGGCCTCTACAGATTCTACTCCTCCACCCCCAAGATGATTTCCAAGACAACACATGCATAGATACTCAACGTAGCTGTGTTGATGATGAGCACGTCTCCCTTAGTGCACCATCACAGGTGCTCCCTCTAACTTGGCACTGTTATATGTGGTTGGATGTTATGTATGATGTCTAGCTTGTATTGCTTCTAATTTTGTTGAATTCCATCTGCTTACTTTACACATTATACTTGTGAATAATACACGTGTTCCTGTTTCCAGAACATACAATATTTTTCTATCAAACCATGTTCTTACATCAAAGTACTACTGTTGTGTAACTTGCAACAATCACTTATCATACACATTCGACTTGGGAGTGTGATATAGGTTACATCTCGCATTCTTTTCTAGCTTGTACTACTTCTAATTTGTTGAAATGTCCCTTATGACAAGATAGTTTTAACTTGGTAGAGTGATATTTGTTGCATCTTTCATATGGTGTGTAGCTTTCATTGCTTCTAATTTAGTGAAATGCCTTCTCCTTAGTTTACACATCATAAGCTGTGAATATGCAATGGCACTAATGACGAGAGACCTTTAACTTGGTAGTGTGATGTTGTTTGCATCTTGCATATGATTTATTTCTTATACTTCTTCACATTTTTTTAAACGCCATTTATGATGAGACACTGTTAACTTGGTAGAGCGATATTTGTAGCATCTTTCATATGGTGTCTACCTTCCATTGCATTGCTTCTAATTTAGTGAAATGTCTTCTGATTAGTTTACTCATCATAGTTCTGGTTATGTCATGCCGTCCTGTTTTTCGTATATATTTCATCCTCCTATCATGTGGTTGTCTAACACCAAAGTTCAGTTCATCCATATCACGCATCAATTTGTTCTGAAGAACTAAATTGTTATTCATTTTTCTTGTCGGCTTGACTTAACATGGCACAGAGAAAGAGGAAGCAACACAGATTGATAGGGAACGGGAAGCGGAAGAATCCTGCAGATTCTGCTAGTACTGATGGTGCAATAGAAGGTCAAAGTCCAGCGGTAAATTGTACAAACAGGTTATGCGGTGCTACACGAGCTGTAGAACAAGCCAAACAAAAACAAATAGCTGCCACCAAACAAGCAGAGACAACCCTAGTTGTTGCAACACCTTCCACCGTACCACCAGCTGCACGATTTACTCGTTGGTCAACTCAGCTAGCAACATGTTCCCAAGCTCCCTTGCCACCTGACACTACTTCCAAAGCACTCTTGACACAAGATGAGTTGGCAAGATCAGATGGAACTTTGTGAGCTTCAACTGGAAGAAGGTAGTTGCTGGAGTCAAGTTACAATTGCATGCTTCTTTATATGTAGTCTCACAGTTTGATGTACACTAACACTTCCTATGTTCGTTGTTGGACTAGCACCTAGGCGCAAGAGGAAACAAACGTCAGGGATAAAGCTCGAATGGTTAACTAAATCTAGAGGAGGAAGAATGAAGATCCGTTTTCAGGCAGGTTTAAAAAGGCCACGTAATGCTACAGAGTCAGCCAAATTAGTATCAGAGGAAGCGGTTGCTGTTAGGTGTCATGTACGTATCCTCCCAACATGGATTCGGTACAGGAATAACAAAGACGAAACCCAGTTCAACACCTTCCTCGACCATTTATCTGTAAGTATGGTTATATATGGAAACTAGTTATATCGTCTTGCTCTGTCCCATGATTTCTACATTGCTGATAATGAGACTCCCATAATTTTCAACAAATGAGGTTCAAGTTGGATAGCCAAGAAGATGCAACCATACAAGCTTGCACCCATGTTTTCAAGTCTGCTCTACGACAATATCGGTATAACTTGAGGAAAACTCACTTTGAAGGCAAGGCTAAAGTGAACTTGCCCAAACTTCTCCAGTGGAAAATATATCGGATGAAGACTGGAGAGGCCTCGTTAAACACTGGTCTAATCCAAAGTATTAGGTATATTATATATATGTGATCAGATCACATGTTGAAGTCCTCTTTACACATGTGCCACACAAATCTATCTTCTTATAGGTGAACTGTTCAAAGAACAAGGCCAACCGTACGAAAGTGAAATTCCAATAGACGATAGGATCTCGTAGCTATATTACACACTACGAGGCTCTTGTAATTAGTTGTTGTTTCACTCTTTTCGCTCTACCATATTATCTGAGCTATATTGACTTGTTCCAAATGTAGAGGAAAGCCCACAAGGACCAAAAAGTACCTGAACCAAATGTTGTGGAAATCTTCAAGGACTGTCACACCAGCAAGATGAAGGGTATGACTACATCAGTCAAAGCCGCTGTTGTAAGTCCTTAATCCTCATGCCTTTTAACTACTACTTACTCTGACTCATGCCTTGAACTGCATGGTTTGCAGCCAATGTCTATTACTCTTTTCAATTTTATACACAATTGTCCTAGCATATTATTGCACCTTACAAGGTTTAAAAGAGAGGAATGATGTTCCTTTGATCTTGACCTGTAATCTAGTTTCGTGCTGGACTTGCCCACACAACGTTACAATTGCCTGTTTGTCTGTTCTCAATTGTTTTGTGATATGAATGATGTCATACTATGCTTACCGTATTATAAACTTTGTCTCTTTATCCTTAGTTGTCAATACAATGTGAAGAAATAGACAATACATTAGCCATGGTACATGGTCATATATTTGGAACCTGGTTTTATTATGTACTCTGCAGTAAAATACAACTAATATTTTACATGGGTTCACCAGAATAAGTTCTGTATATAGACCAAAGCTATTTGTTTGGTTTTGCTGCCTCCTTAATATCTTCAGTTCTGGTACTAGCCTTTCTGATCGATCTATTCAAGAGTCTGTAGTAAAATAACATGAAGCTATTCTTTCCGTTCAATCTATCGTAGAGTTCGTACTAGAATAACACTTCAAGACACAAATCAACCAAAACCCTAATATCACCTAGATACTCCAATATCACCTCAAGTATCCGTGGGTATGATTATACGATATGCATCACACAATCTTAGATTCATCTATTCAACCAACACAAAGAACTTCAAAGAGTGCCCAAAGTTTCTACCGGAGAGTCAAGACGAAAACGTGTGCCAACCCCTATGCATAAGTTCACGAGGTCACGGAACTCGCAAGTTGATCACCAAAACATACATTAAGTGGATCACATGATATCCCATTGTCAACATAGATAAGCACGTGCAAGACATCAATCAAGTGTTCTCAAATCCTTAAAGACTCAATCCGATAAGATAACTTCAAAGGGAAAACTCAATCCATCACAAGAGAGTATACGGGGAGAAACATCATAAGATACACCTATAATAGCAAAGCTCGCGATACATCAAGATCGTACCACCTCAAGAACACGAGAGAGAGAGAGAGAGAGAGATCAAACACATAGCTACTAGTACATAACTTCAGCCCCGACAGTGGACTACTCCTTCCTCGTCATGGAGAGCGTCGGATGATGAAGATGGCCACCGACGAGGGATTCCCCCCTCCGGCAGGGTGCCAGAACGGGTCTAGATTCCTTTTTGGTGGCTACGGAGGCTTCTGGCGGTGGAACTCCTGATCTATTCTGCTCTCCGATGTTTTTAGGGTATATGGACATATATAGGGGAAAGAAGTCGGTCAGGTGAGCCACGAGGGGCCCACGAGGTTGGGGGCGCGCCTAGGGGGGCAGGCGCACCTCCCTGCCTCATGGCCACCTCAAAGCTTCCCTGGCGTATACTCCATGTCCCCTGGATTGCTTCCGTTCCAAAAATAACTCTCCCGAAGGTTTCATTCTGTTTGGACTCCGCTTTATATTCCTTTTCTTCGAAACACTGAAATGGGCAAGAAAACAACGATTTGGGCTGGGCCTCCGATTAATAGGTTAGTACCAAAAATAATATAAAAGTGTATAATAAAGCCCATAAACATCCAAAACAGATAATATAATTGCATGGAAAAATCAAAATTTATATATACGTTGGAGACGTATTAGCATCCCCAAGCTTAATTCCGGCTCATCCTCGAGTAGGTAAATGATAAAAACAGAATTTTTTGATGTGGAATGCTACCTAACATATTTATCCATTTAATTCTCTTTATTGTGGAACGAATATTCATATCCGAAAGATTCAAGACAAAAGTTTAATATTGACATAAAAATAATAATACTTCAAGCATACTAACAAAGTAATCATGTCTTCTCAAAATAACATGGCCAAAGAAAGCTATCTCTACAAAATCATATAGTCTGGCTATGCTCTATCTTCATCACACAAAATATTTAAATCATGCACAACCTCAATGACAAGCCAAGCAATTGTTTCATACTTTTGATGTTCTCAAACTTTTTCAATCTTCATGCAATACAGGAGCGTGAGCCATGGACATAACACTATGGGAGGAATAGAATGGTGGTTGTGGAGAAGACAAAAAGGAGAAGATAGTCTCACATCAACTAGGCGTATCAACGGGATATGGAGATGCCTATCAATAGATATCAATGTGAGTGAGTAGGGATTGCCATGCAACAGATGCACTAGATCTATAAGTGTATGAAATCTCAAAAAGAAACTAAGTGGGTGTGCATCCAACTCGCTTGCTCACAAAGACCTAGGGCATTTTGAGGAAGCCCATCATTGGAATATACAAGCCAAGTTCTATAATGAAAGATTCCCACTAGTATATGAAAGTGACAACATAGGAGACTCTCTATCATGAAGATCATGGTGCTACTTTGAAGCACAAGTGTGGTAAAAGGATAGTAGCATTGCCCCTTCTCTCTTTTTCTCTCATTTTTTTATTTTTGTTTTTTGGGCATTCTTCCTTTTTTTCTTTTTGGCCTCTTTTTTCTCTCTTTTTTTTAATTTTTCGCCTAGAGTCTCATCCCGACTTGTGGGGGAATCATAGTCTCCATCATCCTTTCCTCACTGGGACAATGCTCTAATAATGATGATCATCACACTTTTATTTAGTTAGAACTCAAGAATTACAACTCGATACTTAGAACAAAATATGACTCTATATGGATGTCTCCGGCGGTCTACCGAGATGTGCAATGACTCATGAGTGACATGTATGAAAGAATTATGAATGGTCGCTTTGCCACAAATACGATGTCAACTACATGATCATGCAAAGCAATATGACAATGATGGAGCGTGTCATAATAAACGTAAAAGTGGAAAGTTGCATGGCAATATATCTTGGAATGGCTATGGAAATGCCATAATAGTTAGGTATGGTGGCTGTTTTGAGGTAGGTAAATGGTGGGTTTATGGTACCGGTGGAAGTTGCGCCGTACTAGAGAGGCTAGCAATTGTGGAACGGTGAGGGTGCGTATAATCCATGGACTCAACATTAGTCATAAAGAACTCACATACTTATTACAAAAATCTATTAGTTATCGAAACGAAGTACTACACGCATGCTCCTAGGGGATAGATTGGTAGGAAAAGACCATCGCTCGTCCCCGACCGCCACTCATAAGGAAGGCAATCAATAAATAAATCATGCTCTGACTTCATCACATAACGGTTCACCATACGTGCACGCTACAGGAATCAACAACTTTAACCCAAGTATCTCTCAAATTCACAACTACTCAACTAGCATGACTCTAATATCACCATCTCCATATCTCAAAACAATTATCATGTATCAAACTTCTCATAGTATTCAATGCACTCTATATGAAAGTTTTTATTATACCCATCTTGGATGCCTATCATATTAGGACTGGTTTCATAACCAAAGCAAATTACCATGCTGTTCTAAAGAATCTCCAAATAATATAAGTGAAGCATGAGAGATCAATTATTTCTATAAAATAAAACCACCACCATGCTCTAAAAGATATAAGTGAAGCACTAGAGCAAATGACAAACTAGTCCAAAAGATATAAGTGAAGATCAATGAGTAGTCGAATAATTATGCAACCATGTGAAGACTCTCTAACATTTAATAGTTTCATATCTTGGTATTTTATTCAAACAGAAAGCAAAACAAAAGGAATTAAAATGACCCTCCAAGCAAAACACATATCATGTGGCGAATAAAAATATAGCTCCAAGTAAAGTTACCGATGAACAAAGATTAAAGAGGGGATGCCTTCTGGGGCATCCCCAAGCTTAGGCTTTTGGTTGTTCTTGGATTTTACCTTGGGGTTCCTTGGGAATCCCCAAGCTTAGTATCTTGCCACTCCTTATTCCATACTCCATCGAATCTTTACCCAAAACATGAAAACTTCACAACACAAAACTTAACAGAAAACTCGTAAGCTCCGTTAGTATAAGAAAATAAATCACCACTTAGGTACTATTGTGAACTCATTCCAAATTCATATTGTTGTAATATCTACTGTATTCCAACTCATCTATGGTCCATACCCTCCGATACTACTCATAGATTCATCAAAATAAGCAAACAACACATAGAAAACAGAATCTGTAAGAAATAGAACAGTCTGTCGTAATCTGGATTAAACGTATACTTATGGAACTCATAAAATTCTCAAATAAATTGTTGGACCTGAGGAATTTGTATGTTAATCATCTTCAAAAAGAATCAACCTAATTTCACTCTCAAGTAAAAAATGGCAGCTAATCTCGTGACCGCAAAAGTTTGTGTTTTTTACAGCAAGATCGCAAAGACTTCACCCAAGTCTTACCAAATGTTCTACTTGGCACAAACACTAATTAAAACATAAAACCACATATAAACAGAAGCTAGATTAATTATTTATTACTAAACAGGAGCAAAAAGCGAAGAACAAAAATGAAGTTGGGTTGCCTCCCAACAAGCGCTATCATTTAACGCCCCTAGCTAGGCATGATGATTTCAATGATGCTCACATAAAAGATAAGAATTCTAACATAAAGAGAGCATCATGAAGAATATGACTAGCACATTTAAGTCTAACCCACTTCCTATTCATAGGGATTTTGTGAGCAAACAACTTATGGGAACAATAATCAACTAGCATAGGAGGGAAAAACAAGCATAACTTCAAAACTTTAAGCACATAGAGAGCAATCTTGATATTATTGCAATTCCTACAAGCATATGTTCCTACCTCATAATAATTTTTAGTAGCATCATGAATTAATTCAAAAATATAACCATCACATAAAACATTCTTTTCATGATCTACAAGCATAGAAAATTTACTACTCTCCACATAAGCAAGAATCTTCTCAATCAGAATAGTGGGAGTATCATAAGAAACTCGAATACTATAAATTGTTTCCACATTAAAGGAGTAATGTTCAGAAAAAGGGTAATCATAATCATGACAAGTTTTATAAATATAATCATCTCTACTTTTTATAGCATTAGTGTCATCACAATAATCATAATAGGTAGCAACTTTGTTCACATCATAATCAATTTAAACCTCTTCCAAGATAGTGGAATCATTACTAAATAAAGTCAAGACCTCTACAAATCCACTTTCATAATTATCACAATAAGATTCAACATTCTCCAAAATAGTGGGATCATTACTTCCTAAAGTTGACACTCTTCCAAAACCACTTACATCAATATAATCATCATAAGTAGGAGGCATGCTATCATCATAATAAATTTGCATATCAAAACTTGGGAGGCTACAAATATCATCTTCATTAAACATAGCATCCCGAAGCTTGGGACAAACATTAATTGCAGCAAATATATTTTCAAAATTGGCATTCTCATCAAACATAGCATCCCCGAGCTTGGGCCTTTTCCTATCATAAGCATAATCACTCTCATCATTAATAGTATGGATAGCACCAATAGTATAGCAATTATCATCATCATAATGAGTAATAGGAGCAATATCATTTGGGAGGGATAACTCTTTACCTTTGCTTCTCCGTCTTTTCTTTTTCTTCTTCACATCATGTGTGGGTTAAATCCTCTTTTTGGAGCTCCTTATTGATGATATTGGTTGAATAGAAGGCTCCTCCTCGTTACCTGATTCATAATAAGAAATAATAGGAGGATATTGGGAAGCCTCTTCCCTTTCATTAGTATTCTCTTCTTCCTCTATTTGTTTTCTTTTCTTAATGTAATTAGAAATATAAGGATTTTCAATGCAATTCACTGCACAATATATAAAAATTTCTTCTAGATCAATATCGAGGAATTTCTCAAGGTTATATTCTGGAATATGCTTAGTTATACGTTTCATTTCTTCATAACCCAAAAGCAAACTAAGTTCATTATGATGTGCAAGGGAAATCAAATCTTCACAATTTTTGGGGACGATACGATCATGAAACAATTTGCATTTGATATTTAAATGACCATGTTCATGGAAAGTTCACAAGTATGGTGAAGAAATTTTAAATTTTCAGCACAAACATCTAGCCTTTCTTGCAACCATTTAGTTTACAAATATTTATGCCTCTTACAAAATCTATTTTCCGTAATTGGTGCGTACTTGCAGGCTCTATATATTCCACAAAAGTTGACATGTTTATAAGAGACATTTTTATCATGACTAGTGCAATCATCATTAGTACTATGGATATTCAAGGAGTTCATACTAACAACATTGCAATCTTGCTCATTATTCAAAGATTTAGTGCCAAACATTTTATAGACTGCTTCTTCTAGCATTTGAGCACAATTTTCCTTTCCATCATTCTCACGAAAAATATTAAAAAGATGAAGCGTATGAGGCAAACTCAATTCCATTTTTTGTAATTTTCGTTTATAAACTAAACTAGTGCTAAAACAAGAAACAAAAAGATTCGATTGCAAGATCTAAAGATATACCTTCAAGCGCTAACCTCCCCAGCAACGGCGCCAGAAAAGAGCTTGATGTGTACTACACAACCTGCTCCTTGTAGATGTTGTTGGGCCTCCAAGTGCAGAGGTTTGTAGGACAGTTGCAAATTTTTGTCAAGTGGATGACCTAAGGTTTATAAATCCGTGGGAGGCGTTGGATGAAGATGGTCTCTCTCGAGCAACCCTGCAACCAAATAACAAAGAGTCTCTTGTGCCCCCAACACACCCAATACAATGATAAATTGTGTAGGTGCACTAGTTCGGTGAAGAGATGGTGATACAAGTGCAATATGGATAGTACATATTGGTTTTTGTAAGCTGAAAATATAAAAACAGCAATGCAACTAATGATAAAAGTGAGCACAAACGTTATTGCAATGCTAGGAAACAAGGCCTAGGGTTCATACTATCACTAGTGCAAGTTCTCTCAACAATAATAACACAATTGGATCATATAACTATCCCTCAACATGCAACAAAGAGTCACTCCAAAGTCACTAATAGCAGAGAACAAATGAATAGATTATCGTAGGGTACGAAACCACCTCAAAGTTATCCTTTCTGGTCGATCTATTCAAGAGTCCGTAGTAAAATAACATGAAGCTATTCTTTCCGTTCAATCTATCCTAGAGTTCGTACTAGAATAACACCTTAAGACACAAATCAACCAAACCCTAATGTCACCTCAAGTATCCGTGGGTATGATTATACGATATGCATCACACAATCTCAGATTCATCTATTCAACCAACACAAAGAACTTCAAAGAGTGCCCCAAAGTTTCTACCGGAGATTCAAGACGAAAACGTGTGCCAACCCCTATGCATAAGTTCACGAGGTCACGGAACTCGCAAGTTGATCACCAAAACATACATCAAGTGGATCACATGATATCCCATTGTCACCATAGATAAGCACGTGCAAGACATACATCAAGTGTTCTTAAATCCTTGAAGACTCAATCCGATAAGATAACTTCAAAGGGAAAACTCAATCCATCACAAGAGAGTAGAGGGGGAGAAACATCATAAGATCCAACTATAATAGCAAAGCTCGCGATACATCAAGATCGAACCACCTCAAGAACATGAGAGAGAGATATATCAAACACATAGCTACTGGTACATACCATCAGCCCTGAGGGTGGACAACTCCCTCCTCGTCATGGAGAGCACCTGGATGATGAAGATGGCCACCGGAGAGGGATTCCACCCTCCGGCAGGGTGCCAGAATGGGTCTAGATTGGTTTTCCGTGGTTACGGAGGCTTCTGGCAGCGGAACTCCCGAACTATTCTGCTCTCCGGTGTTTTTAAGGTATATGGACATATATAGTCAAAAGAAGTCGGTCAGGGGAGCCACGAGGGTGGGGCGCGCGCCCAGGGGGCAGGCGTGCCTCCCTTCCTCGTGGCCACCTTGAAGCTTCCCTGACGTATACTCCAAGTCTCCTGGATTGCTTCCATTCCAAAAATACTCTCCTGAAGGTTTCATTCCATTTGGACTCCATTTGATTTTCCTTTTCTTCGAAACACTGAAATAGGCAAGAAAACTGCAATTTGGGCTGGGCCTGCGGTTAATAGGTTAGTCCCAAAAATAATATAAAAGTGTATAATAAAGCCCATAAACATCCAAAACAGATAATATAATAGCATGGAACAATAAAAAATTATAGATACGTTGGAGACGTATCAGTGTTCCCAACACACCCAATACAATGGTAAATTGTATAGGTGCACTAGTTCGACGAAGAGATGGTGATACAAGTGTATTATGGATGGTAGATATAGGTTTTTGTAATCTGAAAGTATAAAAACTGCAAGGTAACTAGTAACAAAAGTGAGCGAAAACGGTATTGCAATGCTTGAAAACAAGGCCTAGGGTTCATACTTCCACTAGTGCAAGTTCTCTCAACAATGATAACATAATTAAATCATATGGCAATCCCTCAACATGCGACAAATGTCACTCCAAAGTTCCTATCGCGGAGAACATAAGATGAAATTGCTTGTAGGGTACGAAGACACCTCAAAGTTATTTCTTCCAATCAATCCATTGGGCTATTCCTATAAGTGTCACAAACGGCCCTAGAGTTCGTAGTAAAATAACACCATATGTCACACATCAATCAACCCTAATGTCACCTAGATACTCCAATGTCACCTAGATACTCCAATGTCACCACAATAATATGTGGGTCAATTATACGATATTCATTAAACAACTTCAGATTCATAATATTCAATCCAACATAGAGAACCTCAAGGTGTGCCCCAAGATTCCTACCAGAGAAACAAGGATGAAAACGTGCATCAACTCATATGCATCGATTACCCCAATGTCACCTCAGGAATCCGCGAGTTGAGTTACAAAACATATATCAAGTGAATCAATAGGACACCCCATTGTCACTACGAGTATCCCAAGCAAGACATACACCAAGTGTTCTCAAAACCATAAAAGTATTCAATCCGATAATAGTGAAACCTCAAAGGTAAAACTCAATTCATCACAAGAAGATAGAGGGGGAGAAACACCATATGATTCAACTATAATAACAAAGCTCGCGGTACATCCAAATTGTGCCATATCGAGAACACGAGAGAGAGAGAGAGAGAGATCAAACACATAGCTACTGGTACATACCCTCAGCCCCGAGGGTGAACTACTCCCTCCTTGTCATGGAAACCGTCGGGATGATGAAGATGGCCACTGGTAATGGTTTCCCCCTTTGGCAAGGTGCCAGAACAGGCTTCGATTGGTTTTCGTGGCTACAGAGGCTTGCAGCGGCGGAACTCCCGATCTAGGTTTATTTCTAGGGGTTTCTATATTTATAGGAATTTTTGGCATTGGGAACAAGTAAGGAGGTCCATGAGGTGACGACAAGGTAGGGGCGCACCCTGGGGGGCGTCCACCCTTGTGGATGCCTTGTGGCTCCTCTGGTCCATCTCCGATGCTCCGTGGACTTCTTTTGGTCCGTAGAAAATCATCGTAAAGTTTCATCTTGTTTGGACTCCGTTTGGTACTCCTTTTCTATAAAACTCAAATACAAGGAATAAACATAAACTGGCACTGGCGTCGACGGTAGCGACGGCCAAAGTAGGACCCCGATGGAAACGCCAGAGGGCACGACATGCTGTGTTGGCGGGCTTGTTGGCCTCCTGGGGAGCCCAGGAGTTCAACGCGTAGCTTGGGCATGCGGTGGCCAGGCGAGCGGCGGTGTCGAGCTACGACAATGGCGGTGATAGCTAGGAGAATGGAGTGACCATGGGGAGAGAGGGGAAAAGCCCGGGAGTGCTCACCGTGCCCTACAGGTGTGTGTACGCGGGCTCGGGGAGGGCTCGCCATGGCCGGAGTCGATGGAGAAGCGGCAGCGACCAAGGAAGAAGCCGAGTCGGGGCGGCGTCGTAGGTTTCCTTCTCTCGGGCGGCGGTTGGCACTGGAACACCAGTTATATACCCGTGACCTTTAGTCCTTGCTCCAGCCATGTACCGGGACTAAAGGTCCTTTAGTCCTGACTTCATCCATGAACCGGACTAAAGGCCAACCTTTTCGGCGACTAAAATTTGGCGCGGGTGCTGAAACCGTTAGTCCCGGCTGGTGGTTGCTACCGGGACTAAAGGTGCCTTTTAATTAATCTTCATTCCGAAGAAATTATTTGACATATTGAAATTAGTTCATGTAAAATGCATAACAATTTGAAAACTGAACCAAATGAGTTAATTCAAATTTCTATGGCTTCATCTTGAACATTTCTATCAACTTGTATCATTTCGCCAGGAAGTTTCTTAATTAATTTTGCACTTATTACTTAAATACGGTAATTGAAGACATTATTTTAAACTTTAAAAATTACTATCTTCAGTTCTGTTAAGCCAAATGGAGCAAATAAGATGTCAAATTGTTTGTCTTAACATAACCTACAAATTCATATTTTGTTAGCACATAATTGCATCGATGAACTCCTCTATATAATTAAAATACTAAAAAGACATGAATAATTAAAAATTCATAACTTAATAAATAGTTATTCAAAAATGATGTTTCAAATGCCAAAATGCCCTAGCTTTTTGGTTGGATTCCAACGCTCCAGAGTCTAGCTAGGAACACCAAAAACACATATATACCCTGACTCTTAGAAAGATTCCCTCAGGTTTGTCTGAAGTGGTACTTTCCAGCTATAAGTCCAGAAACTCACTAGAGAGAAAGTGATGACGGTGAAGCTGGTCACATCCTAGAGTGGGATCTTGGGGTATAAAACTTTTTCTTCATGTATGTCGCTAGCTTATGATTGCACCATTACCATGGAGAATCTCATCATTTAACAGGATGCTTGTGTCATTCTTCACTGTGAAGGGAGGAATTTCATCAAACTTATTATAATCTTCTAACATGTCTGTCTTGTCCTCCACTCCCACGATATTTCATTTCTCTGACAGAACTATGTGGCTCTTTGTCTCATCGTATGATGTGTTCGCTTCCTTATCTTCTCTTTTTCTCGATTTGGTAGACATGTCCTTCACATAGAAAACCAGAGCCACATCATTGGCTGGGGCGAATGGTTCGTCTATGTACCCAAGATTGTTGAGATCCACTATTGTCATTCCGTACTGAGGGTCTACCTTTACCACATCTCCTGCCAGATTGACCCATTTCCACCGAAGCGAACGGGACACCACTATTTTGGTTGGAGCTCTTTTTATCTTATGTGATCGTGTAAAATGTATTCCCATTTATCTCGTATCCTTTGAAAGTCAATATAGTCGAAGATGGTGACTTTTCCAACAAGTACAACTCATCTCCAACAGTGGTGTTATTCGGGAGATGTGTTTGCAATGAACCGCTAAAAGTCGCCATGTGTGGACGTTTAATCCAGGAGTCAGACTGCTCCGGGTTCTTGGAGCGTACAATATCCATGTGTACCTTGATATACGGATCCACCAAGGTGGAATTTTGTAGAACTATGTAGTGTGTTTGAGTGCAAGAATGGATGTCCATACTTGTTAATACTTTCTTTCCTAGCATGCATTTTCCACTCAGTCTAACCTCATGTCGCGATTGAGGAAAACCAATCGGCTTAAGGTCAGGAATAAAGTCAACACAAAATTCAATAACCTCCTCTGTTCCATAGCCCTTGGAGATTCTTCCTTCTGGCCTAGCACGGTTATGAACATATGTCTTTAAGACTCCCATGAACCTCTCAAAGGGTAACATATTGTGTAGAAACACAGGACCCAGAATGGTAATCTCTTCAACTAGGTGAACTAGGACGTGCGTCATAATATTGAAGAAGGATGGTGGGAACACCAACTCGAAACTGACAAGACATCGGACCAAATCATTCTGTAACCTTGGGAGGATTTCTGGATCAATTACCTTATAAGAAATTGCATTGAGGAATGCACATAGCTTCACAATGGCTAATCGAACATTTTCATGTAGAATCCCCCTCAATGCAACCAAAAGTAATTATATCCCTTGTTTTTCTGTAATGAAAGGTTACTAAGAGTAGGCCAATCATTGATGGTTACAAACATCAACGCTCGTAGGTCAAGTTCCTGATGTTTGTGCTCGTCCCACACACGTACACCTTTTTTATCCTACAACTGTAAAAACTCTTCAACTAATGGCCTTAGGTAGACATAAATGTCATTCCCAGTTTCCTAGGGCCTTGGAAGAGCACTGGCATCATAATGAACTTCCTCTTCATGCACAACCAAGGAGGAAGGTTATAGATACATAGAGTCACAGGCCAGGTGCTATGACTGCAGCTCCGCTCTCCAAAGGGATTCATGCCATCTATGCTTATACCAAACCATAAATTCCTTTCATATGAAAAGTCCACGAACTTTCTCTCAATTTTTTCCACTGCGACCCATCAACAGGTACTCTCAGCTTCGCGTCTTTCTTACGGTCTTCTTTGTAACATCGCAACAACTTGGCATGCTCTTTGTTTTGGAACAAACATTTCAACCGTGCTATTATAGGAGCATACCACATCACCTTGGAAGGAACCCTCTTTCGGGGGCGCTCGCCCTCAACATCACCAGGGTCATCGCGGCTGATCTTATATCACAATGCACCGCATACCGAGCATGCATTCAAATTCTCGTACTCCTCACTGCGGTAGAGGATGCAGTCATTAGGGCATGCATGTATCTTCTGCACATCTAATCCTAGAGGGCAGACAACCTTCTTTGCTTCGTACATACTGTCGGGCCATTCGTTATCCTTTGGAAGCATCTTATTTATCATTTTCAACAAATTTTCAAATCCCTTGTCAGATACACCATTCTCTACCTTCCATTGCAGGAATTCCAGTGTGGTACCCAGCTTTTTCTTGTCATCTTCGCAATTTGGTTACAACAATATTTTGTGATCCTCAAACATGCAGTCCAACTTCAACCTCTCCTTTTCACTTTAGCAGTTTCTCTTTGCATCAACAATGGCCTGACCAAGATCATCAGCGGGCTCATCTGATGCCTCTTCTTCAGCTTCGCCCATTGTAGTACCATCGTATTCAGGTAACCTAGGACAGTTGTCATCATCCTCTTCTTCTTCATTGTCTTCCATTATAACCCCTCTTTCTCCGTGCTTAGTCGCAGCAGTTATAGTCAGACATGAAACCGTACTGAAGCGGGTGGCTGTGAAGGATTTTTTAGGTAGAGTAATCCTTAGTATTCTTACAGACACCACCTAGAGAACACATAAAAACATTCCGCTTGTTTTCCTTAGCCACACGCATAAAATTATCGAGGCCATTAATGAACTCGGGAGAGAGTCGGTCATCATACATCCATTGTCGACTCATCTTCGTTACACAACATCGAAGTGACCAAACTAATACGAGTTCATCACATTAAAACCAAAGCAGAGTGGTGAACAAATGTTATTAGTCCAGAAATATATACATAAAGTTCATACATACTTCGCATAAAATAACAGACAACTATCTAAATAATGCAAAAACAAATGCGATCAAAATCGCAACTAAGGTAATAATTGATCCAACAACATAATGATACCAAGCCTCTTTATTAAGGGCATATTTTCTAATCTTTCCAATCTTCAAGCGCATTGCATCCATCTTGATCTTGTGATCATCGATGACATCGGCAACATACAACTCCAATTTCATCTTCTCTTCTTCAATTCTTTTCAATTTTTGTTTCATATAATCATTTTCTTTTTCAAGTAAATTTAACTTCTCGACAAGAGGGTCAATTGCAATTTATGGTTCACATACCTCCTAGATAAAAATATCTATGTCAACTTGATGGGCATAATTGTCATAAACACGAAATGAAACAAATAGTTATAAAAGATAATAAACTAGATCTGAATCATAAACCAAACACGGGCCGACGGGGATGGATATCGAAACCATGGCACTATATATAACTATCTAAATCATACAAATAAGATTTTTTTACAAAAAGGATAAGAACAAGAGGCTCACCAAGGTGGTGCCGGCGATGCGACGACGCGGGCGATCGACGGCAGTCAGGACGAGGACGGGAAGGCACTAAGTAAACCACACCTACACATATGCAAACTAAGAAGCTAATTTGAGCTCAAATTGCATATAAATCAAATAAACTCCCACATAATTAGTCCCAAACTAAAACCCATCAATCACTACACATATAGAGCATGAAACGAGCTAAACTATCAATGAGAGATGAAAGGATGAAGTTGCTAACCTTTTAGAACCCTTGGATAAATGGGGTGCCTCCAATCTTGACAAATCTTGGCAAAATGGTGGATGAACTCGATCTTGGGGAAGAAAAAAGATATGAGAGAAATCTTGGACTCGGGCTGGACAAAGTAGCTTTATATAGGGAAGACCTTAGTCCTAGTTGGATACACCAAACGGTACTAGTCCCGGTTGGTGATACCAACCGGGACTAAAGGGGCTCGTAGGGGCCCTAGCCTGCCGCAACCCCTTTAGTCCCAGTTGGTAGCACCAACCGAGACTAGAGGTCCCATTTAAACAGGGACTAATCCGGGCCGTGCCCCCATCCGCTCCTAGCCATTGGAACCGGGACTATTGCTCACATGAGTCCCGGGCCCAAACCCGGCCGGGGCTAGTGCTTCAGATGAAAGGTCAGTTTTCTACTAGTAGACACCTGAGTTTTTTGGAGACCATGAGTGCCCCTGGTGTGTGGGTGTTGCTGCTAGAAAATCTTCCAGCGAAGTCATCATCTCTTCCACATGATTTTATTGTCCGGCTTACACGTCTTAATGAAGCTAATCTCCGGGTTTTCTTGCCGAGTATTATATTGGTATGACTATTCACAAGTCTATTATTATGGGGACTGATTATGGTTTTGTAGTTTCTTTTCTTACAACTGGAAACCTTGACAAGTCTCCTCTCGTTGAACTGAATAAGAAGGCATTGAGGATCGACTTCTCCAGAACTATAAAATTTCAAAAAATTAATTGCCATGTGCGGTGTATGCTTTAATTAATGATTCGCAATAATTTTCTTATTAATTAATATATAGGGTGTTTTAAAAAAACATTGAAAGTTATAATAGAAATCATTTGGTTGCCCCACATGAAAAGATAGAAACTTTCTATCATGATGAAATACATGACATGGTTGGCGCAGACACAAATGAAAAATCCCCAAAGATCTCACAATTTGCTGGAAATCCTATAGCATCCTACTATAGAAAAAAATCGTAGGATTTTCGAAGAGTTCAATCTTTGACATTTTGTAATCTCCGTGGGATTTCCTAGAAAAATTTACGGTCCTTGAAACTTAATGTGGAGAGGTGATATTAGCATAAATATGTAAGAGTCGAGGAAACTTACAGAAGTTTTCTCAGCTAATATACAATTTTTATTTTGGGCCGATATGTTGTTTCATGTCGGTGTCCCACCAAATGGGTGCATAGTTGTCCGTCCTCCCGCCTCCTCCCTGATGTCAGCTCCTTCATCCTAATTGTTAGCTAGCCCCCTCATGACGTGGCATTCATTTTGCAATGCACACATGAAGGCTTAATTAATACTGCTCACTACATTAATTCATGGACTAGTTAAATCGAGGAACTTGTCTTTGGACATGGACAATCATATTCATGTGATCTGAGTATTTGTATGGAATTATCTTCTTCTTGGTAGTTACCCCATTATGGTGCATTGTTGTACAAAGGTGTTAATACGTCCAAAAACTATCATGTTTACTTCTATATTTACGATGTCTTTTCGTGTCATGTACTTATTGTATACTTTTATTTTCATCTATTACATTACTTAATTTCAAGTATAACTAGTAGACATTACAATTTATATGATCTCCCTAACAATGGCAATGAATAGAATAGGCCCAAATATCAAAGAATATGATGACAAACAAAGTCATGCGCAAAGTATACTTATGGAGTGCAACAAGATGACACCACATGGTTTGTAGGGCCCACCAGTTGCTTCACCACCCTCATCCAACCGTTATCGCTACCATTCTAGATTGAATACATCATAAGACTTCTTTTATGGTTTTATTAATAGAGTAATGGGGGGAAGACGACCTACCAACAAAGAATGTTCTTCGGGGACAAAATATTGCCGAACTCTCTTCTCCACTTGAATCCACGATAGATTGCAAAGGATTGGTTTGTACCCATGGTAATGATAATCCACATAAACTCCACGATGATCCCATAATGTGTGAGTAGTCCATCAAGAATATAGGGGTTAATTATGAAGTAGTAGACATGTTGATTTCTCCCACATTTTCATCGATCTAGGATTATTTGTGATTCTGCTAAAGTGATACTATTATAGTTGTGCCATAGATACATTGTTATTTTAACAATGATGTGTAATGATTGAGAGTTACTTCTTGGTCCTATCATTGAGTCTTATACCCTCTATAAATCCATTGGGTGAGTGTCCATCAATTGACTCCATCATGATATTATGGGATGATATATTATGTGCATGTATTAATGTATTTGTCATGGGTTTGCATGGACTTCTTGGCCCCTCATTTTGTGTAATTTGTGAAAACCCTGAGAAGGAAATAGTAGTGTGACAAAAGCTATGTCAAGTTTTCCTTTGCACCTATAATTAGTAGTACAAGGCACCATCCTTTTTGGTTAGCCAATAACATAAATATCTGAAGAGGGAGAGAGAGATTGTGAAACTATTGAACTCTGTCAGTGCACAAAAGGAGGGGTCCTATTTAGTACCCCTTTACTTGTACGCGGGCAGTTGGAGCCGCACCTGCGGCCACACCTAGTGGGGCAGAGGAAGGAAGCAAAGCCACAAGACAACCGGAGCAATGCCAAGCCAGAAACACGAAGAGCAGAAAGGAGAGGTGAACTCCCCCGGCAAGGCCCTTGCCGGCGCGGCCTCCACAGCCCCGGCAAGAACCTTGCCGGGGCAACTTGCCCAACACATGCAGAGCCGCCACCGTTGAGCCCAAGAGTTCCAACACCATCAACCACTTTGGAACTGAGGCTCAGGAGGCACTTCCATGGTGGCATGCAGGTCTTTGTGGAGACCAGAAGCACACAAGACTAGATGATAACCAGAAGACAATGGTCCTTGGCAAGATCCTTGCCAAGGATACCCACGAGACCCCCGGCAAGACCCTTGTCGGGACGACCACGACGCCACAGCAAGACCCTTGCCGGGGCCCCGACAAGATCCTTGCCGAAGACATCCGCAGGGCTGCAGCCAGGCCCACATCTGCCAAGACTCCACCATCATTCCCATGCAGCTGCCAGCCCACCAGCTAGGAGAGCACCTGCGTGGCGACGTGCGGCCTCTAGGCCAACTCAGCAAGCACTTGCGTGCTGGCATGCAGATCTTCGTGAAGACTCTGCCACCGCACCAACTCAGCAGCCAGCCAGCCAGCTTGGCGCTACACGCCTCGTTAGTTCAGACGCGCGTCAAAGCCAGGCGAGGTGGCAACAGCTGGGACGAGATTCCTTGCCATCCCCGATAAAGCAAGAAGGGCACGTCGGCAGCGCATTAAATGTGTTTGTCCTACGGTGCCAGGAGATAGACTCGACCACCGTATAGCTTCCCACCTCCTGTATGCCACTGTGGCGGCCCCTTCGACTATAAAAGGAGGCCCGCGGCGTACTGAGAGAGGATTCAGATTTTTTGGACCCTACATGCTTTGTAGCTAGTCCAAGAACACTAGATAAACATGAAACCAGCAAGAGTAGGGTATCACACATCACTTGCGGCCCAAACCTAGATAACCCCCTGCGTTGATCTCCCAATCCCGCTCTTTCCACAGCCCCGTGCCCGCCAACCGTAGCAAAAGGGATTCCTCGTGATCTCGTAGGTGTCATTTCCCCCAACATCTTTGGCCAGGAGATAGACTCGACCACCGTATAACTTTCCACCTCCTGTATGCCACTATGGCGGCCCCTTCGACTATAAAAGGAGGCCCGCGGTGTAGTGAGAGAGGATTCAGATTTTTTGGACCCTACACGCTTTGTAGCTAATCCAAGAACACTAGATAAATATGAACTAGCATGAGTAGGGTATTACGCTTCACTTGTGGCTCGAACCTGGATAATCGCCCTATGTTGATCTCTCAATCCCGCTCTTTCCACAGCCCCGTGCCCGCCAACCGTAGCAAAAGGTATTCCTCGTGATCCCGTAGGTGTCGTTTTCCCCGATATCTTTGGCGCGCCAGGTAGGGGCACAAGCCGTGGAAATCTGGTTTCGGAGCCGACGCGTCGACTCTTTCATGGGGATGGCTCGAAGGAAGAAGGCGACGTCGATCAGCCGCACTCTGGTGCCTTTCGCGGCTTCGACAGCCATCAGTGTGGTCCCGAAAAGCTAATTTATGATTTTTTGGTGCTAATTTCATTTATATAAGTCTATCCTACTAGAAAGATCTCTTTCCTTATATGGGAAACCTGCACGTAATGGGACCCTTCCGCTATTGGCAACGCCCTTGTTTCTGTCTCGAGTCTGCTCGACAGTTTATGCGGCCGCGCTGAGAAGGGCAAGGTGGCCTGCCCACTACTAGCCGCGCTCTTTTCATGTTTCGAGTCCGCTCGACAGCTCAAGCCACCACGCTGGGAACGGCAAGGTGGTTTGCCTGGCAACAAGCGACCTCCCGGCAGAGTGCTAAGGATCCGTCCTCAAAGCACCACGGCATGGGTTTACGCGCCGGCAGCCTTATCTCACCAAGCATAGGGTGCAACCATACAAAGAAAGATCTAACAGGAAGATAGCATGCTTGATATTGGAGTGCTGCAGAGTTATATTGCATCAAATAATCGCAACAGTTCTAACTTAAGATAAAATTGTCTTGGTCTTGAACTAGCAACGGCAACGATCAACGGGGTGCCTAGTCCCGACATTAGCCCTCCACCCTCTCAACTCCATCGACGCAGTTGATGATGGGCTTGATACGCTCCTTGAGAACCACGAGGTCCGCCTCCTCCGGTAAGCTCTCCAACGCATTGGCAAAGTTGATGGTGGGGTTCCAGAACGCCACCTTGGTAAGTACCTTGTTCAGGGCGCCCCGAAAGAGCCTCCGGGACTCGTTCGCCAAATAAGTTGGCCGGTTGGAGCAGAGCTGCTCTAGGCTCCAAGAATGCCCTCGAAGAACAGGGTCAATCTGGCGTTGGGACTCACTTTTGGCTCTGGGAGGTACCTCACATTCAGCATCCCCATGGCAGCCAGCTTCATGGTGATCCTGCCGGTGACGTCGGCGAGGCGGCTGACCCAACAGTTTATGCTCTCCATATACTCCTTGTGTTCGGCGGCATAATTCCTCCGCAGCTGCCTCTCCTCCTCCAGGCCCTTGGTCGGGGTCTCTTCCTGGGCCCTGACCTCCAAAACCGTCCCCTCAAGGCCCTCCAGCTTCAGCTTCAGGTCATTAATGGCGTCGTTGGCCTTGGAGAGCAGCTTGGCCTTGCCAAGGACTATGGCCTGCGCATCCGCCAATGTGCGGTTGGCCGCGTCCTTCTCCTCTGTCAGCTTCATGACCTGTTCCTTCAGCCCATTCCGCTCCACCTCCAGCTCCGCCACCTTGCCGGCATGGACCAGGGCTTGAGCATTGAGTGCCTCCATGTGCCTCTACTCAAGCTCCTGGGTCTGTTGCGCGACGAGCTTCTTGACCTCCTCATCCTTGCTGTGGAGTGTGGCGATGAGCGCCTCCTCACGAGTGGCAAGGTCCTCCTCCTGGAAGTTCACCCCAGCCTGGTGCTGGTGCCGGGCGGTCTCGTCCTTGGAAGCCTATTCCTTCGCCACCTCCTGGGCTCTCTTGATGTCAGCCTGCTTCGAGATGAGCTCCTGTTTGCGCTCAGCCAACAGATCCTGGGAAACTTTCAGTTCATCGTGGCCCTGGTGGAACTAGGCCTGCGTCTCAGCGACGCGCTCCTCGTGGTCCACCTCCGCTTTGTCCACCGCAGCCATCCTGGATTTCGCCTTATCCACGCGGGCACGATGAAGCGCCTGGAGCTTTTGGAAGTTGACGCTCATGGCCCGAAGGAGCTGCTCCTCTTGGGAACCGCTTCCACCGATGCTCGGTTCGTCGACAACCTCAAGCCCGACGGCGGAGAGTGCCTCGTCATCGAACACCTCCCCTGGCGCCCTAGTACTCGCCGTTCCTGGGAGGTGGATGAACAGGTCGTCGCTCACCTTCAAATATTTGCCTGAGCCAGAGGCAGCCAAGGGGGAAGGTTGATCGTTGGCCAACCCCTCCCCGGCAAGCCCCTTGTCGGCCTCCCCAGCAGGCCCCTTGCCGGCCTCCCCAGCAGGCCCCTTGGCGGCCTCTTTAGCGGCGTTCTTGGCGGCCTCCTCGGCGGCAATCTTGTTGACCTCATCCTCGGCGTCCTTGGCGACCTCCTCGATGGCGGTGTCTATATCCTCCCGGACCGCCGAGGAAGGGCCTGGATACCAAGAAGGGGAATGAGACGGAGCCAAGATCAAAATTCAAAAATAAGAAGAAAGAACAGGGACGAGAAGCGAACAACTTACCCGCACCAGGCTGGGAAGAAGTGGCGCCTTCCCCGCCAACGTTCGTTGCCGGAGCGGAACCAACGGCACCCAAGCTCGCTCCCTCCTCCTCCATATGTGTGGGCTCGATGGTCGATGCCCTTGCCAGGGATGCCCCTCTGGGCGGCGTAGTCGAGGGAGGCGGCATGTTGGGGTGGCCCTCCGTGACTCCTCCTGCTGCCGTTCTCCTCCTGCAAACCTGGGAAGGTCGGCATCAAATATTCACACCACAAGGCTCATAAGTGAAGGAGCGAGTGGTGGACTCACGTTGGGTCTGAAGCGGGGGCTGCGTCGGGGGCTATTGTCCGGGCAGCTCTCCACCAACACCGGCATATGCGGAGTACCCACCGGGGGCTTGTCGCCCGCAGAGGCCTTGGCCCTCTTCGCCACCCTCTGCGCCAATGTCTCCATGTCCCTGTGAAGATGACACCAAATCAAAGGAAGATAACATAGGCATAAGGTCAGGAGATGATGGGGGCAGAATACTTACTCGTTCTCCACAAACTTCCTCTTCCTTGCCGGGCTAAAGGATCCGAGGTCGAACTCGGCCTCCAAGGTAATGTACGAAGGAGGAGGAGAAGGGGACGGTGTCCGGTGCCGCTCGGACGAGGAAGAAGCAGTTGTTGTCCTCTTCGTCGCCGCTGTCGTGGCCTTCATCGCCCTTGTCTCGCGCACGAGCTGCCCCTAGGCCGGCTGCCGCTGCGTGGTCCTGCTGGGCTGGACCAGCTCGCCAGAGGTAGCCCGCCGCAAGACGCGTCCCCCCCCCTCCCCCCCGCGGCCGGGGGGTCGTTCACCTCGACCTCCTCTTCGGACAACTCGTCACCCGCATCTTCAATGAGGGGAGCCTCATCGTCGGCGCCGCTGGCTTCCCTGGCAGACTCTACCCACTGGGCGAGCTCCCTCTCCTCCGCGGCTGCGTCAGCCTCATCCTGCACGCCACTAGCGCTACCGGCCTCCCTGGCGAGCGTCGCCTCTGCCGCCCTAGCGGCGATGTAGTCCAGCTCTGCCTTGGTGGTGTCATGGATGAGTAGCGGCTCATCACGGACATAAGCCTCAGACAAGGTGTCGAAGAACTCCTGCAACCTCTCCACTGGCGGCTCGGCTCAGGCTGGGTCAAGGCCATGTGCGTTGAAATCTGGCATCATGGCGGACTGGCGAGACTTGTTGCTCAGCGGGACCACTCCCGCCGTCAACCCAAACAGGGGCCCCTTGATGGCCTTGCCGGCCTTCGCGGCTCTGCTGGTGCTCTTAGCCCTGCCGTCGCTGCCCACTTCGAGCTAAAAGAGCCTTTGACAGAAATGGTCATGCCCCATCACTGTGAAGTTATGCTTTAGGCTAGGGCGGAGCCTCATGACGTCGCCCGCATTCCTGAAGTCCCAGGCCGGCCTCCCCTTGTTGTGCAGCAGGGCGATTCGGCTACGGATGAAGTCCGCCCCAATCATCACAAGGGTGATCCCGACTGTGGTGAGACGATGGATCCTAGTGGCGGCGATCGAGAGCTTCTTGTCGTTTGCGTCGAGGTCGCTCCAGTCCGTGCGGCGGGACGACGGGCTCAGACAAACCCAGCAAAACTCCTGCGGGTCCTCCTCCTCGATCCAGCACCACTGGCCCGGCCACTCATCCCACATCTCCTTTTGGGCACCCTCCGGGTACGAGCCATTCTCCTGAGTCCTCGGGACCCAGGCGATGCTCGTAGAGAGGGCGCCCCCTGGTTGGAGGCGAGGGGAGAAGTAGTGGCGGAAGAGTGCTGTGCTAGGGAGCACCCCAGCAAAGCCCTTGGAGAGGTGGGCAAAGAGAGCCTTGCACGCCACAGTGTTCGGTGTGAGATCCAAATGATGGAAGCCGTAGGTGTGCATGACGCCATTGAAGAAGTTAGAGAAAGGGGGGCAGAGCCCGCAAGAGAAGAAATCGATGAAGAAGGGGTACCGATTTGGGCCATCCATGGCAAAATGGGGGGGATGGGACGAAGCGCGTGGAAGGGTGCCCCGTCGTCTTCCTCCCCCACAGGGGCAAGAAGAAGTTTTTGAGGTGGATCACATCGACCGTCGACCGGAAGTAGGCGAGCTGCATCCGCCGCACCACCGACTCGCTCTCCGGCGCCTCCTTCTCCCTGGCATCCTTGGTCGCTCCTTTGCCCCTGCTGGTTTTGGGCGCCATGGTAGCTGAGAGGGGCGAAGGATCAAGAGCAATGGGTGTGCAGCGGCAGCAAGCAGAGGGAAGAACTTCAAATCTTTCACCTGAGAAAGAAGAGAGGAATGGCGGTTCCGAGATTGGAAGAGGCGCAGAGGGTAAATGAGCAGTGCGCCTGTGGTTTTTCCTTTTTTATGGGGAAGGCGCAGGCCGCCTCTTTACCATTTACCTTGATGTGACGCATGAGGGAACCAACCGCCCCACACATGACCCCCATGTCGTGCATTTAACATGGATCATGGGGAAGTGCAACTGGCGAGGGAGTTATTGCAGTACAACTCGGCCCCGCATGCCCGCACACCGTTTTGGGCCTGGCCCAACAACGCATCGCGCTTATGTATGGCCTAGGACCAGGGGCTCCTGTCGGTGCACAAAAGGAGGGGGTCCTATTTTGTACCCCTTTACTTGTGCGCGGGCAGTTGGAGCCGCGCGTGCGGCCACACCTAGTGGGGCAGTGGAAGGAAGCGAAGCCACAAGACAAACAGAGCAACGCCAAGCCAAAAATACGAACATCAGAAGGGCGGGGTGAACC
>NC_041384.1:90006522-90012293 GCF_002162155.2 Triticum dicoccoides
GGGGCAAATTGCCCAACACCTGCAGAGCCGCCACCCTTGGGCCCAAGAGTTCCAACACCATCAACCACTTTGGAACCGAGGCTCGGGAGGCACTTCCATGGTGGCATGCAGATCTTTGTGGAGATTAGAAGCACACAAGACTAGATGATAACCAGAAGATGACGGTCCTCGGCAAGATCCTTGCCAAGGATACCCAGGAGACCCCCGGCAAAACCCTTGCCATGGACGACCAGGACGCCACGGCAAGACCCTTGCCAGGGCCCCGGAAAGACCCTTGCCGAAGACACCCGCGGGGCCGCAGCCAAGCCCACATCTTCCAAGACTCCACCACTATTCCCATGCAGATGTCAGCCCACTAGCTAGGCGAGCACCTGCGTGGCGATGTGCGGCCTCTGGGCCAACTCAGCAAGCACCTGCGTGGTGGCATGCACATCTTCATGAAGACTCTGCGATAGCACCAACTAAGCAGCCAGCGTTGCGCTACACGCCTCGTCAGTTCAGACGTGCATCGAAGCCAGGCGAGGCGGCGACAACTGGGACGAGCTTCATTGCCATCCCCGATAAAGCAAGAAGGGCACGTCGGCAGCACATTAAATGCATTTTTCCTACGGTCCCAGGACATAGACTCGACCACCGTATAGCTTTCCACCTCCTATAAGCCACTGTGGCGGCCCCATTGACTATAAAAGGAGGCCCGCGGCGTACTGAGAGAGGATTTGGATTTTTTGGACCCTACATGCTTTGTAGCTAGTCCAAGAACACTAGATAAACATGAACCAGCAGGAGTAGGGTATTACGCATCACTTGCGGCCCGAACCTGGATAACCCCCCTGCGTTGATCTCTAAATCCCGCTCTTTCCACAACCCCGCACCCGCCAACCATAGAAAAAGGGATTCCACGTGATTCCGTAGGTGTTGTTTCCCCCGACAAACTCCTTGCTGCTTATCTCTTAAAATTGTTTTTTATTTTACATGACAACCATTTTTTAATAAGTCAGTTAATTGAGAAATGGATACCTTAAGGTTTTGCTTGCACACCCACTTATTAGTTTATCCTGTTTTAGGTTAAAGGAGAAAATTCAACCTACACTTCCATATATTTGGTATTCATTGCGGTGTTATTTTCCAGACAATAATCATCTGGTGCACCGTACGTACGCATCGGTGATCCCGATAGTGGACCTAAGGAGAGATTTACATTGAATCTCGGGTCGAGGTAATACCCTACCTGCTGATTCAGATTGATTTCTCTAGACTCATATGAGAACTTTGGTTTATGTGTACAAGGGGGTTCGGTCGCTAGATCATATTTACTGTATGAAGCTGAGATGATTTTGTACCAACTCGTGGAGGGGTGGGTTGCGGGGTATCTGCCACACCTTGTGTACCTGCCCATGGCTACTGTTGAATGAGTCCCGAGTCGATTGGTACATGCATAAAACAGTAGACCTACTGTAGATGGAAAGTAGAGTCATTGTATTGTATGTCAAGGTGGCGATGCGCCCTCTAACATCTGAGGACTTTGAGAGCAGGCCTAGGCCACCCTGTAGTTCTTAGGCTTCTTCCATCCTCCATGGCCAAAGTCAGTGGAGCTAGTGGGCATGGCATCGTGACTCATCTATTATCTTTCCCTAATAAAAAAGCACGGATTGATTCCATGGGTTCACCGTCACAATACGCTTCTTTCCGTGAATTTACACTTTCAGTTTTTTTCATCTATATTATTTTCGCTATCCGAGGTGGTACTATTTACATGAAATTTCTATTTCTAAAACTGTCCACCGTATTGTGACGGTGAACCTACGAAGTCAATCCGTGCTTTATTATTAGGGAAAGATAATCGATGAGTCACGATGCCATGCCCACTAGCTCCACTAACTTTAGCCATGGAGGATGGAAGAAGCCTAAGAACTACAGGGTGGCCTAGTCCTGCTCTCAAAGTCCTCAGATGTTAGAGGGTGCATCGCCACCTTGACATACAATACAATGACTCTACTTTCCATCTACAGTAGGTCTACTGTATTATGCATGTACCAATCGACTCGGGACTCATTCAATAGTAGCCATGGGCAGGTACACAAGGTGTGGCAGATACCCCACAACCCACCCCTCCCCGAGCTGGTACAAAATCATCTCAGCTTCATACACTAAATATGATCTAGCGACCGAACCCCCTTGTACACATAAACCAAAGTTCTCATATGAGTCTAGAGAAATCAATCCGAACAAGCAGTTAGGGTATTACCTTGACCCGAGATTCAATGTAAATCTCTCCTTAGGTCCACTATCGAGATCATCGATGTGTACGTACGCTGCACCAGATGATTATTGTCTAGAAAATAACACCGCAATGAGTACCAAATATATGGAAGTGTAGGGTGAATTTTCTCCTTTAACCTAAAACAGGATAAACTAATAAGTGGGTGTGCAAGCAAAACCTTAAGGTATCCATTTCTCAATTAACTGACTTATTAAAAAATGGTTGTCATGTAAAGTAAAAAACAATTTTAAGAGATAAGCAGCAAGGAGTTTGTCGGGGGAAACAACACCTACAGGATCACGAGGAATCCCTTTAGCTACGCTTGGCGCATGCGGGGCTGTGGAAAGAGCGGGATTGAGAGATCAACACAGGGGGGTTATCCAGGTTCGGGCCGCAAGTGATGCGTAATACCCTACTACCGCTGGTTCAAGTTTATCTGGTGTTCTTGGACTAGCTACAAAACATATAGGGTCCAAAAAATCTAAATCCTCTCTCAGTACGTCGCGGGCCTCCTTTTATAGTCGATGGGGGCCGCCACAGTGGCTTATAGGAGGTGGAAAGCTATACGGTGGTCGAGTCTATGTCCTGGGACCATAGGACAAATGCATTTAATGTGCTGCCAACGTGCCCTTCTTGCTTTATCGGGGACGGCAATGAAGCTCGTCCCAGTTGTCGCTGCCTCGCCTGGCTTCGATGCACGTCCGAGCTGACGAGGCGTGTAGCGCAACGCTGGCTGCTTAGTTGGTGCTGTCGCAGAGTCTTCATGAAGATCTGCATGCCACCACGCAGGTGCTTGCTGAGTTGGTCCAGAGGCCACACATCGCCACGCAGGTGCTCGCCTAGCTGGTGGGCTGGCAGCTGCATGGGAACAGTGGTGGAGTCTTGGCAAATGTGGGCTTGGCTGCAGCCCCGCGGGTTTCTTCGGCAAGGATCTTTCCGGGGCCCTGGCAAGGGTCTTGCCATGGCATCGTGGTCGTCCACGACAATGGTTTTGCCGGGGGTCTCCTGGGTATCCTTGGCAAGGATCTTGCCGAGAACCGTCGTCTTCTGGTAATCATCTAGTCTTGTGTGCTTCTAGTCTCCACAAAGATCTGCATGCCACCATGGAAGTGCCTCCCGAGCCTCGGTTCCAAAGTGGTTGATGGTGTTGGAACTCTTGGGCTCAAGGGTGGCGGCTCTGCAGGTGTTGGGAAAGTTGCCCCGACAAGGTTCTTGTCGAGGCTATGGAGGCCGCCCCGGCAAGGGCCTTGCCGGGGGGCGGGTTCACCCCGCCCTTCTGATGTTCGTATTTTTGGCTTGGCTTTGCTCCGTTTGTCTTGTGGCTTCGCTTCCTTCCTATGCCCCGCTAGGTGTGGTCGCACGCGCGTCTCCAACTGCCCGCACACAAGTAAAGGGGTACAAAATAGGACCCCTCCTTTTGTGCACCAACGGGAGCCCCTGGGCCTGGGCCATACATAAGCGTGATGCGTTGTTGGGCTAGGCCCAAAACGGTGTGCGGGCATGCGGGGCCGAGTTGTACCGTAGTAACTCCCTCGCCAGTTGCACATCCCCATGATCTGTGTTGTATGCGCGATTTGGGGGTCATGTGTGGGGCGGTTGCTGCCCTCATGCGTCACATCGTGGTAAATGGTAAAGAGGCGGCCCGCGCCTTCCCCATAAAAAAGGAAAAACCACAGGCGCGCTGCTCATTTACCCTCTGCGCCTCTTCCAATCTCAGAACCGCCATTCCTCTCTTCTTCCTCAGGCGAAAGATTTGAAGTTCTTGCCTCTGCTTGCTGCTGCTGCGCACACATTCCTCTTGATCCTTCGCCCCTCTCAGCTGCCATGGCGCCAAAAACCAGCAAGGGCAAAGGAGCGACCAAGGATGCCAGGGAGAAGGAGGCGCCGGAGAGCAAGTCGGTGGTGCGGCGGATGCAGCTCGCCTACTTCCCGTCGACGGTCGATGCGATCCACCTCAAGAACTTCATCTTACCCCTGTGGGGGAGGAAGACGACGGGGAACCCTTCCACGCGCTTCGCCCTCCCCCCCACCATTTTGCCATGGACGGCCCAAATCGGTACCCCTTCTTCGTCGATTTCTTCTCTTGTGGGCTCTGCCCCCCTTTCTCTAACTTCTTCAACGACGTCATGCACACCTACGACTTCCATCATTTGGATCTCACGCCGAACACCGTGGCGTGCATGGCTCTCTTTGCCCGCCTCTCCAAGGGCTTTGCCGGTGTGCTCCCTAGCACAGCGCTCTTCCACCACTACTTCTCCCCTCGCCTACAACCAGGGGGCGCCCTCTCTACGAGCATCGCCTGGATCCCGAGGACCCAGGAGAATGGCACGTACCTGGAGGGTGCCCAAAAGGAGAGGTGGGAGGAGTGGCCGGGCCGGTGGTGCTGGATCGAGGATGAGGACCCGCAGGAGTTTTGCTGGGTTTGTCAGAGCCCGCCGACCCGCCGCACGGACTGGAGCGACCTCGACGCCAACGACAAGAAGCTCTCGATCGCCGCCACCAGGATCCATCGTCTCACCACGGCCAGTATCACCCTTGAGATGATTGGGGCGGACTAAATCCATAGCCGAATCGCCCTGCTGCTAAACAAGGGGAGGCCGGCCTGGGGCTTCAGGAATGCGTCCGACGTCATGAGGCTCCGCCCTAGCGTGAAGCATAACTTCACAGTGATGGGGCATGACCATTTCTATCAAAGGCTCTTTCAGCTCGAAGTGGGCAGCGACGGCAGGGCTAAGAGGACCAGTAGGGCCCCTGCTACAGCCCTCCCTCACTCCTCCCCCCTCACTCACCGCTGCCTCCGTCTTTGCGATGGTCCCGCCCAAGCTAACAAGGTTGACAACCCGAGCGGCCGCTGCAATGGCTCGAGTGTTTGCGAGAACGGATGGTAGACGCGGCTGTGCGCGGCCGCATCAGTAGTTGCGTTACGGCACCTAGGACAGTGCCTCAGTCCCTCGCACTGACGGCTGCACGGCGACTGTGTGGAGCAAATCTAGACAGCGCTAGCCAGGTGCGACCACTACAAACAAAGGCACATCCGTGACATTTTGGGCCGAACGAAAAAAAAATTTGTCATACATATGACACTTCTATGACGACAATTGTGACAAAACCCGATATCATCATAGATGTGGTAGGCTCCTACTTCTATAACAAAAAATCATGACAGAATATGGGCTTTTCGTCCTGGGCGGGCCAGAGAAGCAGCTGCATGACATTCTTTGGGCCGTCCATGACGGAAAAAACCGTGGTAGAAGCGAGGGCGAGGAAAATTTTGGGGAGTTCCCGGTTACGATGGGAGGTCGAGGGCCGAGAGATGCGCGTTTCTCTCATACACGTACGCGCGTGTGTGTGAGGCATTGGCTCTAACTGAACCCGAGTGAGGTGTTGGGCTCTAACTGAACCTGAGTGATTGCACTGCAGGCTACGCGTTACTGAACCCGAGCGATCCATCGATGGCTGTTAACTGAACCCGATCGAGCGATTCCTTCGCTACTGCTGCTAACTAAAGGCG
>NC_041384.1:90012594-90043095 GCF_002162155.2 Triticum dicoccoides
GGATGAATAGGACCCCGTGGTGTTGCCTCTGGATGAACAGGACCCCGACCGATCGAGCCGGTTGGGGCTGGATGAACAGGACCCCGTGGAGGGCTGGATGAACAGGACCACCCCGTGGAGGGCAGGATGAATAGTAGACGGTGGAGGGCAGGATGAAAAGTAGCCCGTGGGGGGGTGGTTGAATAGGAGCCCGTGGAGAGGGCTGGTTGAACAGTAGCTGGTGGAGTAGCGCGCGGTGGAGGCTGGATGCACAGGAGCCCGTGGATGAACAGTCGTAGGTGGAGGCTGGAGGAGGTCGACGGTGGATGAACAATAGCTCGTGGAGGCTGGAGGGGGTCGATGGTGGAGATGAACACTATCCCGTGGAGTCCTGTTTTGCGGTACGCCACACCCCTCCCGATGAACAGGACCCCCGTTTCGACCGTAGGAGGTCCGTTTCCTCCGTTTTGCGGTACGCCAGACCCCTCCCGATGAACAGGATCCCATTTCTAACGTGGCTGGTCGAACACAAGGCCGTTTCCTCCGTTTTGCGGTACGCCAGGCCTCGTTTCCATCAATTGTTCCGTCCAAGCCCTCCCGATGAACACGACCACGCATTCTGTTCCGACGCATCCGGTTGGCTCCCACGCGTTCTGTTGCCTCCCAATGAACACACCTCATTCCGTTGCCTCCCCATGAACACGACGCATTCCATTGCCTCCCCATGAACACGACGACGACGCTGTTTCTCCGTCCCGACCCAGCCATGTACACGAGCCCTGGCCATACGTATGCGCGAGTAGGCGTTCGAGACCCCGCTCGTATGTACATGCTACGTGTGCGCCTCTACTACGACACGTGCGCGCCTCTACTACGACACGTGCGCACCTCTACATCGACCAGCATGGACGTACACGTTCGCGACCAGAATGACAACGCTATGTACGGTTCGACCAGGTGTGTCCCGACTGTCAGGCACTTCCTTGCCTATGAAGATGTAGCTGGTGGGTCCCTGAAGTCAGGGGGCAAATAGTTTTTTTTGCCCGGACGCACTTCCTTGCGTGCAAAGATGTAGCTAGTGGGTCCCAGCAGTCAGGGAGAAATGTTTTTTTCACAAAATACAGTGGCCCGTCCGGTGGGTCCCAGCTATCAGGTGGAGGAATCATTATTTTCCGCGTAATAAGGCGGCACTTCCTTGCTGCGGCCGTGGACCCAGCTGTCAGCCTCTCCACGTACAGTCCACGTCCGATGGAAGTCGTTCCTTGACCACGTTCACCACGCCATGCCGAGAGCACCAGGGCAATGGACGACAACGAGGCCTAGGAAGGGGACGACACGGAAGCTGGGAAGACTCGACAGTTGTTTCCCATGCGGAGGGGAGTACGATTGTACGAGCGTTTACTGGTTCGTCTGCCGTCGCCGGAGAATAACAGTAGGTGTGGGCGAGTAGAGGGATGGCTAGGCCAGCGATGGGAGCACGGTCGGGCGGTGAGGCCTGCGCGGCAGCACAGCCGGCCGCGAGGAGGAGGGAGCAGGCAGTCCTGCTGGCGCTTGTTTGAGTGGCTGGAGCAGGAAGAGCAGAGATTGAAGAAGCACGACGGTCGTTGGATGGACATCCAGCAGTCAGTGCTTGTGCGTCAATTTTTTATAGGAAAGCCTCAAATCTGTGGAAAACAGCATACAGCCCATCTGCCATTATTTCTAATAATTTACAGCCCATTTGCTAATTCTTAAGGTTTTTTTGGAGCCCATATTCTTTTTTTAGCATTACAGCCCATATTGTGGCAATGGTTAAAAAATTATACGAAATTTTGCATATTTTGGTGTGGTCTGAACTATTTTTAATCCTGAAATTTCGACTCACATTGTAACTGATTTTAAAAATAAATGTATATCAATATAAAATCCAACAAATTCTCCACGCATAAAAATTAATTTAATTTAAAATCTTCAAATGAAAACAAAGATATTTGAAACTAATTGCCGGTTTGATGTGTTTTAAAAATGTACAACCCATTTCTCATTACTGATGGGCCATTTTCTCGGCCAGCCGAATGAAAGCTCTCCTCGTCTTGAAAGATTTGCAACCCAACAGGCCTAACAAAGCGACTTACTTGGCAAATCACAAAAAACTGGGCTGTGGCCATGGACCTAGTTGTCAGCCTCTCCACGTACAGTACTCTTCCAATGGAAGTCGTTCCTTGACCACGTTGACCATGCCGCGCGGAGAGCACCACGACGGTGGACGATGGCGAGGCCTAGGAAGGGGACGACACGTCAGTGGAAGCCCGCAAGGAGAGGACTACGAGGGTTCACTGGTTCGGCTGCGGTGTGAGGCTGCCGTCGCCGCAGGGCCTGGCCAGCGATGGGAATAGTAGGGGGCGGTGAGGCCTCTGCGGCAGCACAGCCGGCCATGGGAGGCAGCAGCATGCGACACGACCGGCGCTGCTTTGGGCAGCTGGAGCAAGAAGACCAGAGGTTGAAGAAGCACTACGGCCATTGGATGGACATCGTACGGTCACTGGCGCTAGAATCGTTCCTATTGACTAAGTTGACAAAGCCCTTCGTCCCCGTCAACTTAGTAGGCCCACAAGTCAGCCTGCCAACAAGGTGGGTCCCAGCTAGCCGGGGGAGTATTCATTTTTTGTGCGTAATAAGGAGGCACTTTCGGTGGATCCGAGCTGACAGCGGGGGGAACGTTTTTTCGCGAAATACGGTGGCCCGTCCGGTGGGTCCCGGTAGTTAGGGGGAAACGGTTTTTTTCACAAAATAATGGTGGCCCGTCCGGTGGGTCCCTGCTGTCAGGTGGAGGAATCATTATTTTCCGCGTAATAAGGAGGCACTTCCTTGCTGCCGCCGTGTACCCAGCTGTCAGCCTCTCCACGTACAGTCCACGTCCGATGGAAGTCGTTCCTTGACCACGTTGACCACGCCGCGCCGAGAGCACCAGGGTGGTGGACGACGGCGAGGCCTAGGAAGGGGACGACGCGGAGCCGGTGAAGACGTGGCAGTGGATGCCCACGCAGAGAGGAGTATGAGGGTTCACTCATTCGGCTGCGGTGTGAGGCTGCTGTCCTCGCAGGGCCTGGCCAGCGGTGGGAATAGTAGGGGGCTGTGAGGCCTCCGCGGCAACACAGCCGGCCATGGAGGCAGGAGCAGGCGGCATGACCGGCTGCTTTGGGCGGCTAGAGCAAGAAGACCAGAGGTTGAAGAAGCACTACGGCCGTTGGATGGACATCGTACGGTCACTGCAGCTAGAATCGTTTATATTGACTAAGTTGACAAAGCCCTTGGTACAACAACTTAGTAGGCCCACAGGTCAGCTTCCGAAACGGTGTGCACCAGATGTCAGGGGGAGGAATCATTTTTTGGGCGGGTGAAGCTAGAATCTCCGAGATTGAAGAAGAAGCACGGCATTCGTTGGATGGACATCCAACGGCCACTGCTGCTAGAACCGTGTGTTGACTATAAGTTGACAAAGCCTTGCATACGCGTCAACTCTGTTTTTTTAGGGGACGCGTCAACTTAGTAAGGCCAGAAGTGTGTGGCAGAGAACTTATAGCCCATTTGAGATTTGTAAGAATGTGTAGCCCCTTTTTGAATTCTAATGGAACTTACTACAGCCCATTTACAGTTTGTTAAAAGTACAGCCCATTTCAACCAACCGTTCAAAATAGAATTCAATAAAATTTCCCACATTTTGATGGGATCCGAAATATTTTTATCCTGAAATTTCTAGTTAGATTAAATACAATTTCAATATAAATTTATATTACGTAAAAATCCAACGAAACATTGCGCTCGCAACAATTAATGAAATTAAAATTTTCAATATCCAAAAATAATATTTTATAAAGTAATCACGTGTTTGGTGCATTTTTTTATAGTTACTGCCCAGTTTTTATAATTACATCCCATTTATTATTTCTTAAAGCCCATTTTCTTGTTAAGCCTAATGCATCCCTCCTAGGAAAGATTTGCAGCCCAGCGGGGCGGAGAATAATAACTTGACCTTGCCTGGGTATTCCTAAAAAAAGTATAGCTGGGCTAGCCATTTTCAGCTTAAAAAATTAATATCTGGGGTAGATATCTGGCCTGGGCTAGACGGGCCACAGCCCGCCCAGTTAATACCTGCAGCGATGTTTTTGTTGTTGTTCATAGGAGAAAAATTAATATCTGGGCTAAACATCAAAAAACTCTGAAGTGCTCACACCTCAAAAACACAAATACTGCTCGAGCTGCTTGGTCCCAGCTGTCGGACGCTTCCTGTGCAATTCTCTCGTTTATTGACTACTACATAGGTTGACAATGGTGTGGGACCATGATGTCAGGAAACCAGGGGGAAGCAAAATAAATTACTCCAGCGAGCGCTTCCACCTTTGCCTCATTGTCTCTCGTGGAAATCCCTTTCCTCCCTTTTTTTTCTCGGGCAAGGACCAATGCATGCAGCACATCCATGCGGTTATTAGGCAAGAAATAAAAGCGCTTTGCATGCTATGAATTACGATGGCCTGCATGGGTAGCTAATAAGGCATCCCCTTAACTGTTGTGATTAAATGTTGTGTTTAGAAGAGAGAAATATTCTTATTTTCCACCAATCTGCTTGCACCTAGGTCGTGATGCGCCTTCTAATACGACTTATTTCACCTAGACAGAGGGAGTATAGTTTTATACATATATATATATATATATATATAATAAGGAGGCACTTGCGTACGTGAGGCTATGGACCTGGTGGGTCCCCATTGTCATCCTCGCCAAGTAAAGTCATCTCCTCGCCCGCGCGTGCTTTCCGCCCGAAACAGTCAGCGCCGCCCGCCCCGCTTCCCGGTGCAGGCGATTGCTCCGCCTTCAAACGACACAAGTGCCGTTCGTCCGTCCATCTACCGCCCACATTAATGATACGCGGTTGCCGAGGCGGCTACTCTGGCGCCACACGTCCGTACCTCCGCCCGCCCACCATTGCTATATAAACTATTGCGCCGGCCATAGCCGCAGTCATCCGCATCCGTTCCCTTTCTCCTATCCACACCACTACTGCCCACCATGGCTTCCTCGCGCTCCAGTGCTCTTCGGGACAGGCAGACGATGGACCACAAGGAGATGGCAGCCATTGCTGCCGACCGGCTGGCCGGCAGGCAGCGAGAGGACGATGACGTCCCAATGGAGAACATGGTAGTCGATGATCCGGCGCCAACCCCCTCCTCCGCGCCATCCTCGCCGGTGCATTGCACCATGACCATCGGCAAGGCCCCGTGCCCAATATATGGACAGTTTGAGGCAGATGCGTCAGGAGCAGTTCCGGGACGCGCAGGCCGATGCCGCCTACAACCAGCATATCCACCAGGAGCACCTGCAGGCGGAGGAGCAGATCACCGCGGAGAGGGCGGAGCAGGAGGCGCTGCTCGATTCGTACCGCTCCTCTCGCAAGGGCCGCCTCGAGCGCTGGTGGTACTGCATGCGGGTGGTGTAGGCTACGGCCGCCTACAAAGAGGCTAGCAAAGAGGGTGATGAAGCGGGCGAGGCACTGTTTGGCGAGACCGAGGACAACATAGAGGACAATGCCGGCTCCGACGAGTCCCCGCTACGCTGGCGTCGACGAGGCCCTGCTCCGCCGAGGCCCCGCGGCACCAACAACGAGGCAGAGGACACCGCCGGCTCCGCCGAGGCCCCGCCCCGCCAACAACCAGGCAAAGGACATCGCCAGCTCAGCCGAGGCCCCACCCTGCTGGCAATGCGGGCGAGGATTTCCACCGCTCCGATGAGGCGCCGCCCGCTGGCAACGAGACTAAGGATATGGTCGGCTCCGCCGAGGCCCCGCCCCGCTGCCAACGAGGCCGTGCCACATAGAAAACGATGAAGAGTAGAACACGGTAGGTCGCCGCCGCTCAGGTCCAAGTAAGGCCACTGCTGCTACCCTCCTGTTGAAGCCAAGCTAGGCGGGTTGACCATTAATGGCCGGTTAGCATCTTGGCGGCGACGTGGAGTCGGGGAGTTCTGCTGGAGAATAACGCTGCTTCTACTTAACTACTGGTGCAGTTGGCTGACTGACACGTGGGCCCAACAGGCCACATGTCAGTTACGCAATTGCACCTGCAGTTAAGTCACTGAAGCTTCTGTTCGGCTCATCGGGACACAGGTGGGTAGCTTTGGTTAATTAATTATACCTCCAGCACACCCTTTTTAGTTGAAGAATGTATGAAATGTAATGAAATCTGGCATGTTTATATGAAATCTGACCGTGTATGAATGAATTTATTTCGATTAGTTCGAATTCCTGTATCACTGGCATTGGATGAACATGGAAAACAATACGTACTAGCATTATTCCTAGGGTGATCACCTCGTTTGCAGCTGTTTCACATGTACTCCCTCCGGTCCTTTCTAGTCTGCATACAAGTTTTGTCTGCAGTCAAAGTATCTCTAGTTTGACCAATCTTATACAAAAAAGTATGCACTTTCACAATGTGCGAAGTAAAAAGGAACAGAATGAGTACAAAGAGTTTGAGCAGCTTTTTAGCGTTTCTGTACATTGCAATCAAACACACAGGCTTGGCAATTCATAGAGAACATTCAACACAATCGATGATTATGCATCTCAGTGACTGACATGTCAGAGGCAATATTTACTTCACAACTAAAGAATAAAGAAAAAAATTGATCGACGCTGCTGACAACAAAGGGCGTCCCATTCGAAAATATCAAACGCATGTCTTGCTAAAATCAATGAGCAAAATTTGACAAGGTTGTCCCATTCCAAAATATCAAATGCCTACGATTGTGGAATGGGGAGGGTTTGCCATCAGTTCGGACATTTGTCACAGCAAAAAAATGGAGATTTTGCCAGTCCTTCTGAGCTGAAGTTAGTTTGGTCTTGTGGGGAGTAATGTAACCATCCTTCAACTGCTCCTTCTGATGATAAGATAGACATGGCTTCTTCATCCTGGCATAATCGGAACTAGTCACTTCACGTACTCCATATTCTTCTTCAGAGGAAGATCATCCTGTTGTGCAAAGACAAGAGGACTACTAAATGCTAGCATCACTGTTTGCTCGAAAAAAGGAAAGGAACTATTTAAAATAGCACAGATGAAGCACTTCTCAAGGACAATACCACTTTTTCATGATAGTATCTAAACAGTAGCACAACACCAACAGAGATGACAAAGCTCAATCATATGGACGAAATCAGTGGGCGAGTACCAACCTTTGTCAGGAGGCTTATTATGTAGAGCATACAGATGAAGCAATTCTCCGGAACCATCTGTTGCTATCTACGGTGGTGGCCATGCTTACTATATACTCCTCGATTAGTTTAATGTTTCCAACATCTTCTTGTGCAGTTCCACTAAAATATATGGTATCTTCAAAGAAGATCCCTGTTTGCACAAGTAGAGATAATTACATATTACATTAAGAGTGGCATCAAATGAGTGGCAAAACAATTGCTCGTTCCAGCCATAACAATAAATTAAGATGCAAAACTATGTCATTACTTGTGTCATCACAGTTCCAGTGCTTCATTACAACACCGGGAGTTGATTTTTGTTTTTCTTCCCCTTGTCTTCCCCTTCATCACTTGGTTCAATAACAAACAAGCTTCGCCTTCAATGTAAGATTTGGCATGTCAATTAGGGAGCACAAGTATAGTACTAAACTTAATTTTCTGATGAAAGTGGCAAAATACAGGCCAACAGTTGTGAAATATCCTGATCTTACCTCAATGGGATATTACAGTGCACATACAGGTTGGAAGTCTTGTCTCCATTTGTGCAGTTCACTAAAATCAAGCAACATTATTGTACAAGTAGCACAACATATGAATGCACACTGCTGAATCATGTGAAAGAAGGGTAGTACTGACCTCTCATGATGCGGAATTCAAACAACTCACAAGAAGAAGATCCGAACCAAATTCGCCTTAACGGATAGGAAGTAAGATCTCCTCTTGTGCAGTTCCACTAAGATCAAGCAATCAAGCAACGTTGTCAGTGTGGCATTTTGGTTGAACTGCACAAAACACTCTTAAAACAAAAGTGTTTTGTGCAGTGCAACAAAAGGTCACAATGGCAACGAGGTGAAGCAGATAACCCTGTTTACACAGAGGTGCAAAGGAAACAATTAGTGGTCAATAACGGTGGATGACACAGAAGCCAACAAAAAGAAGCATCTACCTTATCTAAATGGGAAAGAAAGCAAGACACTAGCATTTCTCAAACGGTGGCATTGATTAATATTAACATAGAGATTATATTAACAATAAAATTTGTTAAACATGTAATTTGCTTTTAACTGTGGCATTGCATCAATTTTCCAGCGGCATTATTAGAGGGTGTTTGTTTACAGGGACATTTTGGTGTAGGGACTAAAAAAACTCTGTGTCAGTCCCATCTAAACCAAAGAGGAGGGACTTTTAGGGACTAAAAGTGGGCATTTGGGACTAAAGAAAGAAGACCCCGAGGGAGTCTTTTTGGGACTTTTTCCAACAGTTGCCCTGCCACGCATCACACCTTGTCTCTATTAGTTCATTACTAGGGGTAACATGGTCTTTTAGCATGTCATTTAATAACCTCTAGTCCATGTTTAGTCCCTGGAACCTAGCAGGTAGGGACTAGGGAGTTTTTAACCAAACAGGGCCTTAGATTAACAACAGCTAATGAGTTGCACGGGACAGTGGACGCACCAGCACCATGTGCATGTACCAATGTACTATGGTCATGCACAGTCTGTTGCAACAGAGAACAAACAACCAAGGAGCATATTTGTGTTGGTCCCAATTTTGTTATCTTTAGACGCCTTTCCCTATTTGAGTGCAGCAAATCTAGTCCTGCTCAAACTCTACAGCCTTGTCCCTTCCCTTCCTTTCTGAACTAGTACTTTCGCCCCTTCCTTTCCTCTTTGAACCACGTCCAAGATTTATGTGATACAACTTTCCCCACAACTTTCCCCCATTCCTTTCCTCTTTGAACCATGTCCTAGATTAATGCTATACAACTTTCCCCCTTCATTTCCTCTTTGAACCACGTCCTAGATTCATGCTATATACAACTTTTCCGACTAGTTTCCCCCACTCCTTTCCTCTTTGAACCACGTCCTAGATTCATGGTATACATGCAGCTAGAGCAATGCATGTGGACTAAGTAAATTATACCTTAAGGTTCTTGGGGCATGGTCCGATGGGCCACGGGCCGACAACAAAGAAGAAGGGGTCGAAGGCCCTCCCGCACCGTCGTTGGGTGGAAAGTGAACAGCTGCGCCGGTAGTCCCTCGCCGACGGCGACAGCGTTAAGCCTCCTTCCCTTCCCGGCGGACGAATCCTACCGGCTCTTTGAGCAGCAGTGAGGAGAGAGGCCAACGAAGTCTTTTTTAGATCTGGAGAGGGCGAGAGAGTGTGATGAGAGCAACTACAAGCGCTGAGGCTCCAGCGGGAGAGGGCGAGAGAGTGTGAAGAGAGCAACTACAAACGTTGAGGCTCCAACGTGTATATATACTGGAGAGAGAGTGTGAAGCGTGCAAACCCTAGAAAACATTTTGACCAGTCAAAGAATCCTCCTGGCACAAATTATGCTCAAGTATAGTTATCGAACCAGAGACCTCAAGTTTGATGAGCGAACAGGCTAACCAGCTACACAACCCTCCCGTTATGTTCAACGAGAGGGAAATAACCTTTTATACATTCCTGCATTCGTGTGACAAGCATGCCATGTTTTTGTGTGTGTGTGGGAGTCATTGGGATTTCAATCATAATCGTGTCATGTGGCTTTGGTGGTAAGACTATCCACAGTGGTGCAGAAATAATGCAGCCTTAGTCACCTTACCTCTCTCCACGTAGTACGTTGGGTCCCACTAGTCAGAGGGTGAAACAAAAAAATTAATAAGAAAAATTAAAAGCGCCAGCAGTGTATCTTACCTCACACATCTCGCTACTGCTCAGGAACACTGTCCAATTGATCCCTCTGTTCGCTCACGTACTATTTTAAGTGAATCCTTATTATAACATGCACACAAATTTTGGGCACTTGTATTCGACTTAAGTCAGTGTGCCACTGTATCTCGTATACTTACTACTCCCTCCGTCTAGGTGTAATAGGTCACGTTAGAAGGTGCAACGGGACCAAGGTGCGTGCGTGTGCATGCGTGTGTGTGTGTGTTTAACACCATGTGTGTGTTAGAGAGAGTGACAGATCGACCTACTCCTACAGAGAGATGTTGTGTAATGTACGATTTTAGCCGCGAGAGTCGGTGCATCCTCTCGTTTCCGGGCGTGCCGGTAGGGACATGCGGACAGCTGCCACTCCCGCTCCTGACCAGCTTGGCCCACCCAAAGCCCCTCCATCGCCCGCGCGCGCTTCCCGCCCAAAACGGTCAGCGCCGCTCCAAAGAATCGGTGCCGCATTTATGCCCGGGCAGAGCGGACGCGACTTCTCACTAGCGCAAGAGTGATGGTTGCTTCTTTCGTCCAACTTACTGTTGGGTCTATGTGATTTGATGGCTCATTGTCTTTATTACTGAGGTGGTAGGACTGCTGGATGTCCCACGCTTTCGGCGAAAGAGGTATACTACTACTAGATTACGATTTTCTCCTTTCTTATAGCGGAGGCGTGCAAGAGCAGTGAAAACACGCGGGCTCGGTGATTACATGGCCCACCTCACATTATCACCGTGCAACACCTAACTCTTTACATAGTACTCCCTCCGTTCCTAAATATTACTAGATAAGTCTCCGCGCGTTGGCGCGGAACAGCGGTATATCTCTCTGCGCAAAATTATTGATTTCATAGAAAAAAAATACTCTATAACCGCATGACGAATGTGGTAGCCAAACTAAATAAACTCCCTTCATCATTTAGATCATCCCACGTAAGGAAAAAAGATCAGCCAACTCCTATTGCATAATGAGATTATATTTTTGTTTTTGACATGTTAATGGGCCATAAAAGATCACTTACATGCATGCTACCGGTGCATGCTTGCATGCAGACATGTTGATGTGATTTAAAACCCACTCACATGCATGTGGCACAGTATTTCTGCATGCTTGCATGTGGCTTAGTGCGGAGCCTCTCAATATCAAGATCGGACGGCTATTTATGGACTGATTTACTTCATCTAACGGCTACATCAATTTTGATGGCGTGGCTCAAGGAGAGGATAGAGAATTCCTAGTAGTGGGGGCTAGCTATTACCAATAGATATATGTCTTTGTAGAGATTCCACTACATACGGAACAAAATGAATGAATCTACACTTAAAATGCATCTATATACATCCGCATGTGGTTCATGGTGAAATCTCTACAAAGACTTATATATAGGAATGGAGGAAGTACTAGTATTGTAACGCCCTCGATGCGGCTATATCTCCCACGTGTCGAAGCACGACTTAGAGGCATAACTGCATTGAAAGCAATGTCGCAAGTGAGGTAATCTTCAAACAACCCATGTAATACATAAGGGAAAGAGATACATAGTTGGCTTACAATCGCCACTTCACACAATACATGAATAAAGCATTACAACATCCAAATACAATCAAGGTCTGACTACGGAACCAAAATAAAAGAAGAACCCCAAATGCGACAAGGTCCCCGATCGACCCCAACTGGGCTCCACTACTGATCAACTAGAACGAAACAACACAAAGGACAAGATCTTCATCGAGCTCCTCCTTGAGCTTGGTTGCGTCATCTGCATGGACTCATCGGCACCTGCAAGCTGGTTTTTGAAGTAATCTGTGAGCCACGGGGACTCAGCAATCTCGCACCCCTGCGATCAAGACTATTTAAGCTTATGGGTAAGGTAATGGTATCAGGTGGAGCTGCAGCAAGCGACTAGCATATTTGGTGGCTAAACATACGCAAATGAGAGCGAGAAGAGAAGGCAAAGCACGATCGAGAAACTATGATCAAGAAGTGATCCTAGAACAACCTACGTCAACCATAACTCCAACACCGTGTTCACTTCCCGGACTCCGCCGAGAAGAGACCATCACGGTAACACACGCGGTTGATGTATTTTAATTAAGGTCAACTTTAGGTTTTCTACACCCGGACATTAACAAATTCCCATCTGCCCATAACCGCGGGCACAGCTTTTGAAAGTTCAATCCCTACAGGGGAGTCCCAACTTAGCCCATCACAAGCTCTCAAGGTCAACGAAGGATATACCTTCTCCCGAGACATTCCGATCAGACTCGGTATCCCGGTTCTACAAGACAATTTCGACAAGGTAAAACAAATCCAGCAACACCGCCCGAATGTGCCGACAAATCCCCATAGGAGCTGCACATATCTCGTTCTCAGGGCACACTCAGATGAGCTCTCCATACAACTAAAACCAAACCTCGAGTTTCCCCGAGGGGGCGCTACACAGGACTCTAGTTTGGACCAACACTCAGAGGAGCACTGGCCCGGGGGGGTTTAAATAAAGATGACCCTTGAGTCCGTGGAACCCAAGGAAAAAATAGGCTAGGTGGGGAATGGTAAAACCAAAGTTGGGCATTGCTGGAAGAGTTTTATTCAAGGCGAACTGTCAAGGGGTTCCCATTATTACCCAACCGCGTAAGGAACGCAAAATCCGGGAACATAACACCGATATGATGGAAACTAGGGTGGCAAGAGTGGAACAAAACACCAGGCATAAGGCTGAGCCTTCCACCCTTTACCAAATATATAGATGCATTAATTAAATAAGAGATATTGTGATATCCCAACAAGTGAACATGTTCCAACAAGGAACAAACTTCAATCTTCACCTGCAACTAACAACGCTATAAGAGGGGCTGAGCAAAGCGGTAACATAGCCAAACAACGGTTTGCTAGGACAAGGTGGGTTAGTGGCTTGGTTCAATGATATGGGAGGCATGATAAGCAAGTGGTAGGTATCACAGCATAGGCATAGCAAAAGAGCGAGCAAATAGCAAGCAAAGATAGAAGTGATTTCGAGGGTATGGTCATCTTGCCTGAAATCCCGCAAGGAAGAAGAACGAGTCCATGAAGAAGATAAATGGACGTAGTCGAACGGTTCCTCACAAACGCGACGTTATTGGAACCAACCCGAAGAAGCAACACCGGAAAGAAGCACACAACATAGTCAACAACCACTACAACAACATGGCATGATGCACAACAAGTATGATGCATGTCCGGTTTAAAGAAGCATGGCATGGCAAAGTGCACGAATAATCCTACAAATTAAGTGGAGCTCATTATGCAACGGAGTTGCATATTGACGAAACACCACATGACTTATTTAGTTCTCTCTCAGTTATGTACCCAACAATATTAAATGTTGTTAAACATGGCAAGAGGGTGAAGCAAAGTAAGACTACCTATCTAGTCAAGTTTAAATGTGGCCGGAAACAACGAACAACAATTCCAGAAAATCCTCATATGCATATATTAGGTTTGGTACTGTTCTGCCCTAAACACAATTTTAGAGTTGTTAAGCACGTAAAGTGAAGCCACCATGTTAAACTAGGCAAAATTCTATCCCATTTACATGTAAAGTTTGTTAAATTCGGAGTTACGGTTATTGAGTTATGAATTAAAGCATTTTAGCATGACATAGGAGCAAATTTAAACAAACAGCATTTTAAACATTTTAAACATGGATGAAAATGACATATTATGAAACTAGACAAAATTCTAAGCAAGTTTCATATATAAAATGTTTTAATCCGATGCACGGTTATTAAGTTATTATATGCATGAAGTCCAAGGGTTTTTCTGCAAATCTGTAAAACATTGGAAAAACGCAAAATCGCAGCAATAAAAAAATAAGTCACGTGCCGAAACTGGGCAGCCCAATAGTGCAGGGGGGGCTTGGGTGCTGCTCACCACGGGCCTCGGCCCAGATCGGCGATGTGGGGACTCGGCCTCGGTCAACGAAGGAAGAGGAGGCGGCCCAGGCGCGTGGAGGTGCCGTCCACCGATCGAGCGGGGCGGGCGAGCTGTTCTGCCTGTTTCTGAAGAAAGGGAACAACAGCAGGTCGAAGCATCCAGGCAGGGGTGCGCACGAGGATCGCCGGGAAGACAGCAGCAGCCGGCGGACTTGACGCGTGGGATCCGGCGAGGACGCGTCGGAGATGGCCGGTTCGGGCCAGTTCGAGTCGGGGAGGCGAGGAGGCAGGGGTTCGGCCCTCGTCCACGAGCGCTCTCAGAAATAGGGGAGGCGGAGGCGAGATGCAGGGGAGTGGCGGCGGCGAAGTTGACACGGGAATGGCCGGATCCGAGGCAGGGGAGGCAGATGCCAGGGACCGCTGGATCCGGCGTTCCTCCGGTGACGGTGACAGAACCTTGAGGCCGAGCTCAGGCAATTGCGCCCCCTTTGGTTCCCTGTCCAGAACAAGATAGGGAGAGAGTTTGAGAGTAAGGAATAAAAATAAGGCAGAGAGAGGAAGGGGAGAACGAGGTGTGGGGGAGGAGATCCAGTGGTCCAGCGGCAGAGCTCGTCGGCGCAACTGCTGGAGGCAAACAGCAGCGAGGTGGGACGCGGTCTCCTCGGTTGTGAGCTCGGGCTCCTGTGTGCACGGGCGGATCGGGAAGGTGGAGGTTGGCTACGGGTTGGATCGATGGCGAGAAGTGGTTGCGCTTGTTGGTCCGGGAGGGATCCCGAGGAACTAGGTGAAGTGGCGGCGCGGTGGGAAAGGATGGGTGGGACAAGGCCCCTAGAATTTAGGGTTGCTGGTATATATAGTGAGTGGGTCTATATGCAGACTAAGGGAAGCCCTTCGATCTAAATCGGATGGCTGAGAAAATATAGGTTAGGAAGTCCAATTAACAAAACGGAGACGTTTTGTAGATGTTTGGGGTTGATCCGGATCCAACGGTGACGACTGCCCGGGTCGAGTTCGGGACAACTCTCGGACGCGCGTGAGGGGGGGGTGTCTGGGCTAACGAGAGAGGTTAGGATGGAACTGGCGGTAGGTAGAGAGCTGTGTAGGCGGTCTCGAGCTAAGAGAAGAGAAGAGAGAGACCCGGCGACTGTTTCCGGAGACCGAAAACGTTCGACGAAAAGACCGGCTATAATGCCGCTATAGTTTAATGGTTGGGCTATCAAACGAACTCCGAATGCGATGAAACTTGATAGGTGGTCTATCTACACTATAATAAGACCACACGTCAACTCTCATCCCATTCCGAGAACATTTTCCAGCCACTTAGAAAATAATATTTCGGACGTGCCGCGGGCGCGTGCAAGTGTGGTTGGGCTCAGAACGGACAACGGAGAGAACTCAGAGAACCCGGATGGATGCAGGTTTCGAAAACATGATGATGCAATGCACAAGATGACATGATAAGATGCAACACACAAGCAAATGACATGGCAACGACAACGAATAACTGGAAGACACCTGGCGCATCGGTCTCGGGGCGTTACAAGTATAGTACGTACTGTAATTTATCAGCGAGATAAATTTGTACAATGCTATGAAGCTTCCAGCTTCTGTTACATGTATCTTGCGTCCAAGGTTGCCCGTTGCAAAATTTCATCAAATACAAAGGAGACTAACATGCATGCTATTGCATCTCAATGATTGACAGATCATAGCAAATATGTACTCCCTCCGTTCCAAAATAAGTTTCTCAACTTTGTGCAAACTTTAGTACCAAGTTGTACTACTACTAAAGTTGACACTTATTTTGGAACAGAGGCAGCTAAAGAAAAAAAACGATCCATGCAGTCCCTAGCCCTTGAGCCGTGAACCCTGACCAGGCTTCAATTTGCTGGGAACGTTCGAGCTTCCTAATAAATGAAGTTTTCAACCTTTTGACCATCGGATCATTTTGTGCAGTTTCACCAAAATCGAGATGAGCATCCCTGTGGCAAAGAAATTGAACAAGCGTGATTAGAATAAGATTACTGTGACTAGTTGATGAGACATAAACTCATCACAAATACAGTATGTAGAAGCCAGTAGAGGTATGTGCGGGGCAAAGAAGTAGAGAAATATCCACAGGGAGTGTTGTGGGCAGCTGGAGCAGTGGTCCAAGCCGACTGTAAAGGGAGTTTTACCTGAGGGACGTATCTCAACCTTGAGGAGGGCGGCGGGACGCGGCAACTGCACACGTCACGGCAGTGAGCAAGGGACGAAGGCAACCTCACTGGCTTTATGAGAGAGAACGGCGGGGACCCTTGATCGGGACGTGGTGACAGTGGGTTTTCACCGTCGACGATGGCCACCGCATCTACACTAAGCATCCACCCCTTCCCCAAGCGGACATGATCCGCCGGGATGTTAGAGATGTGGCCACAGTCGTTTTGTGCGAGAGAGTGTGAAGATAGCAACTCCAGCAAGCAAACGTGTAGACTGGCCCGTCCTGACTATGTATATAGTGGAGCGGTTTCCTTTTCTCTCCATATGAACCTATCATATCGCGTACGTGCCACTGAAGAAAAAAAACTTTATTTATAAATGATGCGGCACCTACTACTCGTTCTCCTATAACCTTGCACTCAGCATCTCCAAAATATAAACCTTGAGATTGGCTCTTCGCCTCTTCGGGAAGTCGAGCAATAATGGTAGTGCAGTATATATCGTTCTGGCTATATGAGACCGAATGAATTGCTGCACGTCCACCACGTGGGCGAGGGTCGAGGGGCGAGGGATAGTGCTACATACGGAGCAAAATGAGTGAATCTACACTCTAAAATACGTCTATATACATCAGTGTTTGGAGTATGTACTAGTAATTTTTTCTCCTCGTCCTGCGAGCCACCGCGCGCATGGGCGAGGGAGCGGGCGTAAGGCGTAGTAAGCAAGATTCACCTCATCCTGCGAGCCACCGCGCCCATGGGCGGGGGAGACGGCGTACTAAGCAAGCTTCTCCTCGTTTTGTGAGTTGACGGGACACATCAAAAGTACCCCAGTGTATAGAGCCTTGCCTCTAAGGTAGGCCCCACATGGTTTGCCTCTTTTTTTAACATAACACGTCAAGTCGCAATTTGTTTGTTCACCCGTGGTAGATGATCCTCCCTCCACCAAGTGGACAACCAGTACACGTGCCAAACTACCATGTGGGCTGCCTTTTTCATACAGAAATGAGCTCCACCGTGTACCCGCGCGGGTGTGGTTGGGAAAGAGATGGGAGTACGTGCGCCGTGCATGCACCTCTTCTCTTCGTGCACGTCCCCCACCTACGTGGGTGTGTGTGAGAGATACAAACCGCGTTCGTGAGTGTTTTTTGTTTTTGGGGTGGGGGTTGATTTCGTGAATTATTTGTGGTAACATGTGTCAATGACATCTCAAACAAAATTTTGCGTGCATTGTGTGTGAAATGGAGGCCTATCCATATCAGAAATAGAGGGTCGGGCAATCCACGAGAAGAGAGGGAGGGGTCATAGCTATCGATAGACTCGAAGAGAGGATCAAGTGTGTGACACTCCAAAAATTTTACTTTGGTTTTCAGCAAAAAAAAACTTTGTGGTTTTTGAAAAGAGGCCATTTAAAATTTTTCAGAAAACCTTCCTCTTAAAAAAAAACTTTCTTTCCTTTGGCAAGGTTTTTATTCTTGCTTCAAACTTTGGTGTTTGACCTTTTGAAACTTCTTCTCTGTTGGTTCTCTCCCGAAATTATTTTGGGAGTTTAATCTTTTTCTTTTAAAAAGAAACTCCATGAAATTTGGGGATTTCCATATCTTGGAACCACCATGACTTGGCATTTTTGCCCATGTGGTAAAACCCCTCCAAAACCTCCCCTCCCCCTTGTGATCAACCTAAATTCTCTGTCCCAACTAATCCAAACTGGTTTTGGATTTTATTCTAATTATTTTTCCCCTCAATTCAATTCTGGAAATTATTTGGAGCCTGAGGGATTTTCAAAGCAAGTACACTTTTTCATTTGAGTTTTGACCTCAAACCAATTCTCCTGGATTGTCCTTTGAACCCACAACCCAGAACCATCTTGATCCACTCCTCCTCTTTTCAAATTTTTCAAAATACAGTCTCTGCAAGTTCGGACCAGATTTGCCAAATTTGGTGAAATTCATATCCACACTGCTCCAAAAATTCCACCAAAAATCATGCAGCCTACTTGAGCAAGGAGAAGCCACTCCACCAAAAATCAGCTCAAGGAAAAATCACCAGAGGCCAATTTCATTCGGTCGAACACCTGGTGGGCACTGTTACTGTTCAAAGTTCAGAAAATTCAGTTTTCAGTGTCATCTTCAGTCCGTCAGTTTCAGTCACGCGGCCACAATGCCCTTGGCACGTTCCTCGCCGCCTCTTCCTCTTGGCCGAAGCTGCACACGCGTGCGTGGAGCCTTCCTGGCGTCGGTAGCGCGCTGGCTCGCCCTCGCCGGCGTCTTCTGCGGCGTCGGGACCTCTCGTGGCGGCCGACAGGAGGCACACCACGGCAGAACGCCGTTCCGCGCCGCCCATCGCTCCCTGGGTCTCCGCTTGGCCTCATGCACGCCAGCACACGCCCGTAGCACAGCCACCGTGGCCGGCAAGCACGGAACGCGCTCTCCGCCACCGACGGGCCCGCACCCTCACCGTTCCGTCGAGCTCGCCCTTAACAGCCAAACCCCGGCCAGTTTAACACCAAAACGGACCCATTGAACCTCCGTGATGACGCTCGACCCCCTAACCACCCCGACCGAGCACTACGCCACCGTAATCGCTCGCCGGTGATCCTCGTTCACGGCAACCGCCTCGGACCGCCTATATAAAGGGGTCCCGAGCTCACTCTTGTGCACGCAGCACCCCCACTACTCACCAACACCCCGCCAGGCCACTAGGGGGACCTCGAGGAGGTCTCCTCCCCCAGCTCCGGCCGCCTCGCCCCGCCTCGGCCTCCAGCCCGATTCGTTCTGGTGAGGCCATCTCCGGCACTCAAACCCCGTTCGTTACCTTCTCTAGCTGCCAGGAGCATGACCCCCTCTTCAATTTAACCTTTGCAGCCCTCTCCGACGAGCCCCTCGACCACCCGAGCCGCCGTCCGCCGGAGCAAAGCTCGCCGTCGACGTGGTGCTCGCCGACCGACTCCACCACCATCAACTGACGCGGAAGGGTACCCTGAGCACGTAGGTACTCTCCGATCTCTCTGCCTCGCCGTGGATCGCCGCCGGCGACCACCGCGGCTCTCGGGCGCCGGCGAACTCTGCCGCCCCGTTTAAACATTTGAACCTGACAGGTGGGACCCCACCGTCAGCCTCTCTGCTCTCTCTTCGAATCGTTTTCTGGAAGCGCCTTCGGGCAGAATGCGTTTTCTCTTCGGGCTGGCGTAGTCGCTACCGAAGCGTTTTCTGTTTTTATAAACTAGCCCCTGGAAATCTTCTGTTTCATTACAAATAAGTCCCTGGACAAAAACCCTTATAACTTTTAATCAGAAAAGTATTTTTGATTGATTCTTTTTCTGTTCTCTTTAAATTTTTGTCTAGTTTTTTAGCAGATTTATTTGAAAAATATTTGGTTTACCTTCTGTGCTCTCCTTGGTATTTACGTTAGTGCATATATTTTCTTTAAACGTAGATACCGAAGGAGGTGACGGAGCCGCGAACTTCACCGAGCTAGGCTCCGACTACTCTGAACCAGGCAATCAATGTTTGAACTTTTGATATGATGAGTGTCTTGGCATGTTTTGCATTTAGTTAGTTTCATGGCATGCCGGTGAGCATACCGATGAACGTTATTTTATGTGATAACAAGGTGGGTGAGTTCAATGATCCATACGTGGATGTATGTGAATATGAATGGCCATGTGTTGGCATGAGAATGGGTACGATGGCAGTGTTGTAGCATGCCAGTCTTACGCCAGACTATGTGACTTCAGTGTCAAACCATATCGGTCCAGTACCTATCATTTCCTTCCTTGTACTACCACATGTTTTCCGCAAGGAATATGGTTTAGTAAGTTTCAAACCGCTTTCATGGTACACACCAAAGAGGAGAGGCCGTGATGATGGTTCCATGGCCCTGGATTAAAGCCAGTCATCCGGTCAGGGGGCATGGGTGTTTCCGGTTGGGACCGAGAGGGGGGCACCCCTTAGAGCGCGCGTATATAAATTTGATCCCATGCTATTCGAGATTGTGATCTCCCCGTCTCAAAAGTTTTTCTCGGACGATGACTAGGGTGATTCCTAGCAACGAGAGGTAGGATGGGTGTGTACCGGTTAGCTGTGTTTTCTTCTGAAATACCGTAAACGGAACTAGTCCTTCGTGACTATGGAAATCCGTTGACTGTGGGAAAATTTTTGTACAAACTCTGCAGAGTCATATATTCCTCCAAATCATCTCTTCCATGTCAAGTTTCGTTCCTTCTTATCCTAATCAATTGTCAGCTTTGATGACAGAGACTCCGGTGAATCGCATGAGTGCTAAGTCCGGTTAAATGATCACTCCTGTGGATGGACTAACCCGTTTGTTTTCATGAATTGAATGTTTATTATGAGTATTATTTACTTGTGAATAAAAGCCCTTTATGTGATGTCGCTCAGACGTCCGACTGTGGTATTTCTTTTAAAGCCCTTTATGTGATGTCGCTCAGACGTCCGACTGTGGCATTTCTTTTAAAGCCCCTTTCTGCGATGTCGCTCAGACGTCCGACTGTGGCATTTCTTTTAAAGCCCTTTATGTGATGTCGCTCAGACGTCCGACTGTGGCATTTCTTTTAAAGCCCCTTTCTGCGATGTCGCTCAGACGTCCGACTGTGGCATTTCTTTTAAAGCCCTTTTTGCGATGTCGCTCAGACGTCCGACTGTGGCATTTCTTTTAAAGCCCTTTCTGCGATGTCGCTCAGACGTCCGACCGTGGCATTTCTTTTAAAAGCCCTTTATGTGGTGTCGCTAAGATGCCCGACTGTGGCATCATTTCCTTATTTTTATTTGTTCACCTTTCGAGGCGTCGCTTCAGACACCCGATCGGTCCTTATTTATGTCTGTGGAATTTCAGGCGGACTACCGCCGTTTTCCCTTTTTACTTACCCGTTATGCCAATTTTATTTATTGTGCATTAAGGAATTAATCATGTTGCATCCATGCATGCGTTTGTTATATCTTACGTCGAACTGTCTTGCGAGTACTTTCAAAGTACTCACTGGCTTGTTGATTTGGCCAGATGCTGACGAAGGCGATCTCATGGATGAAGAATTCGATAGCGAGTCCAACACTTAGAGGAGTCCCAGTCAGTGTCGTGCGACCCTGGATTTGGCCACTGTTTTATATCCGCTTCCGCTACCAAATAAATTTATCGAGCCTCACCCCGACGTTCGATGAAATGATATTCTTAGAGTCTTGTATTTCCTTCCCCGCTGTGCTTTTCCACCACCAACCTATCCATGAGTCAGTAGTATGTCTCCACACCACTGTGTCCTGTCCGCCATTATGTATGATTATTGGCGTGCTTGAATGATTTGGTTGAGCAGCCGCAGTTCAACCCTGTAATATATTTTATGCTACTGGCTTATTGTATCAAGAAATTGTCTACCAGTGAGGAGGATTTCTCTCATACTGGACTCAAAAGACTGGTTTATCAATAAATATTTTTATTGGAAAACCGGTCGTGACAAGCTTGGTACCAGAGCCAGGCTGACTGTAGGAAGCCACTAGGTGCGATCGCTAATTGGTTATTAGCCTGATAGAGCTAATTTATATTTTTGCAATGGTAGTCATTTTCTGTCAGTCAGCATAAATTTATGATCTGACCCTGCAGAATTTTGCCTACTTTTGTAGATGGCCGACGTCAGCTGCGAGTCTCAGACCTTCGCCAACGTGCCCGATGGGTTCGTCAAGCTTCTTTCTTCCATCGTTCAGGTCGCGATGGGGCCATCCGTGCGCCCAGTCTTCCCACTCTACCAGCACCGAGTCAACGACAGTCTGACCATGCACCAGGCCGCGGTGCAGTTCAAGGGAGGGCGTGGTGAGTTACGCCGCTTCCGGTTCGTGGGAAGAGCCATGCCTACGGAGAGGCATGCTATGCAGATGGCAGCCCGCGAGGCGATAGCTCGTCTCAGGGATGTCCTTCCCGTGATGAAGACTCGTCGTTACCGTTATCTTTCGTGCCATGTGCCTTACACCTGTCACTACGCATACTCCTGCCCCAGAGGAGAACGAGACGAGGCTTTTGAGATGCTCATTGAGTATCTCCGGGCCCTGGAGGCAGCCTTCGACAACCTGGTGGACGACTTCGTAGCTACCCGCATGGACTCAGTCCATGGCTGTGCTGCCAACAGGAGGGAGCTCCTACCCATCGCTCCGCCACCGACTTTTGTCTCGTCATCAGCATCTTTTACGCCTACTCGTCGCCTGCCTTCTACCGAAGAATTTAACCAAGTCATTGCACCCACTCCAGCGCGCACTACACCAACCTTCGCGCCCACTCCTGTACGTGTTGCTCCGCCCCTGGCAACCGCTCCGTCCACTCTGCGCAACACTACACGTATGGAGCCCATTAGCGAGGAGGAAGTCGATTCCCCAACCTCGCTACGCCTCGCCCTCGGCAGGGCAAGGGAGATCATCAACATCTCTGCCTGAGTACGCTTAGCTGCCATGTATTGTACCGCTTGTAAGATATGTGCATAGGCTGTGAGAAGTAGCCTGTTTGCGCATCATGTAGGATCTGGAGAAGTGCACTAGCCTAATAACATGTCAGGATTATGTACGCATATCCTGAGTGATGTACTGTATAATTACCGCCCGCGTGTAAGATATGTAATGAGCAGTCCTTCTCCGTGCGCAAGTCGATTTGTTTTTCTTAAGTAAGCTTGGGTATTTAATAATAGCTGCCAGCTTTATGCATTTTATGGATTTGTTTTTGCGACTCTTTCCGCTTTTCTTATGGGTTTTACAAAATATATCCCCAGAGTGAAAAATGTCTCGTCCTTGGACTCGCTCCATGCCATTTCCATCAAAGGAAAATTATGATGCACAACCCAGCAACGAGTTCACTCAGGGACAGTCAAGCCAACCGGGCAATGAATCGGCACTTTCACAAATGTGCCGCCTTTATGAACAGAGTCAACAACAACATCGTGAGATGATGAACCAAGTCATCAACATGGGGAGTCATCATGGACAGTATCAGCAACATTCCAAGTTATCTGAGCTACAGAAGACACGTCCTCAAACATTTTCTCACACTGACAAGCCTCTTGAAGCCGAGGACTGGCTTCGAGATATGGAGAGGAAATTAATTATTGCAAAATGTTCAGACCCCGAGAAGGTATTATATGCTCCGCACTATCTCACAGGAGCAGCCGCATCGTGGTGGGAGAATTTTCTGCACATGCATCCCAACGAAAATGACATAACCTGGGATGATTTCAAGGAAGGTTTCCGTGGTGCACATATTCCTAAGAGTATTATGAAAATCAAGAAGAGGGAATTCGATGACCTCAAACAAAGGAACATGACAGTGTCAGATTACAATAGTCAATTTACTCTATTGTCCCGCTACGCCAATGAAGAGCGTATGACTTAAATCAAGAAGATGGAGAAATTCCTTGACGGTCTGGCACCCGCACTTAAATGCCAACTGGTCGTGCACACTTTTCCTGATTTTAAAACGCTGGTGGACAAGGCCATTACTCTGGAAAATGAGAGACGCAGTCTGGAAGATATCCGCAAGCGAAAAAGGGACCAGACTAATCACACTCGCAATCACCGAAGCAAGATAGATTTTAAAAAGGGTGGGACCCCCAAATTCTCATCCAATGTCTCACGCCCAATCAAGAATTTTCATGCAAGGGACAAGGAATTCACCTATCGCCCTGGCGTTACTTGTTACGCTTGTGGAGAAGAAGGGCATTATGCCAAACAGTGCCCCAAGCCAAGGAACTCAACCCCAAAGCCGAACAACGGCGGCAATAATTCAGCGCCCAAACGAAACAATTTCAACCCCAACAATAACCACAGGAAGGGTCATCTGAACCACGTAACCAAAGAGGAGGCACAAAATGCTTCGGATATCGTACTCGGTACATTTCCTGTCAACACAATACCTGCAATGGTTTTGTTTGATTCTGGAGCTTCTCACTCTTTCATCTCGAAAAGTTTTGCTTTGCAAAATAATTTTTCGATGCTTCCTTTGGAGAAATCCATAATAATCAAGTCCCCCGGGATTCAGCAAGTTTCTCAGAATTACTGTCAGAATGTGGTCATTGAGTTTGAAGGATTGGAGTTTTACGCAAATCTTATTGTATTGGAAAATAAAGGACAGGATGTTATCCTAGGGATGGATTGGCTAACCACCAATAAAGGTTTTATAGACTGTTTCAACAGGACCGTGATTCTCACACACCACCAAGGGAAGACAATAAGAGTATCAGCCAAGGAAGGAAAAAGACCCCGGCAACCGAGATTAAATAAGGTGGACGTTTCTGAGCTAAACAAGGTTCCAGTAGTGTGTGAATTTCCAGATGTATTCCCTGAAGAGCTGCCAGGCATGCCACCAGACCGAGAAATAGAATTCTGCATTGAGCTAGCACCAGGAACCACCCCCATATACAAGAAACCATACAGAATGGCACCATCCGAGTTGATCGAATTGAAGAAGCAAATAAAGGAATTACTGGATAAAGGATACATTCGGGCCAGCTCCTCACCTTGGGGATCACCAATTTTATTTGCCAAGAAGAAGGATGGAACGCTGAGATTGTGTATCGACTATGGAGCACTTAACATGGTCACAGTCAAAAACAAATACCCGATGCCAAGGATAAACGATTTGTTTGATCAACTTGCTCAGGCCAAGGTATTCTCAAAAATTGACTTAAGGTCAGGATACCATCAATTGAAGGTACGAACAGAAGATATCCCCAAAACAGCCTTCACCTCCAGATATGGACTGTACGAGTTCACAGTGATGCCATTTGGATTAACTAACGCCCCGGCATATTTTGTTCACCTCATGAACAAAGTATTTATGAAATTTATGGACAAATTCGTCGTAGTATTCATCGACGATATTCTAGTATACTCCAAAACACCAGAAGAGCACGCAGAACATCTCAGGATTGTACTAGGAGAGCTAAGGAAACACCAATTGTATGCCAAGTTCAGCAAGTGCGAATTTTGGCTAAGACAAGTAGGTTTTCTAGGCCACGTGCTGACTCAAGACGGTATAGCAGTGGACCCAGAGAAAGTCAAGGCCGTACTTGACTGGAAGTCACCAGCCAGCGTAACGGACATACGAAGTTTCTTGGGAATGGCAGGGTATTACCGCAGATTTATTGAAGGATTTTCCACCATATCCAAGCCTATGACACAGTTACTCAAGAAAGATAAGAAGTTTGAATGGACAGAAGCCTGCGAGAAAAGTTTCCAAGAGCTAAAGCGGAAATTAACAACAGCACCAGTATTAATTGTACCCGATATACACAAGAATTTTGAAGTATTTTGTGACGCATCCAGAAAGGGTCTCGGATGCGTGTTGATGCAAGAAGGCAAGGTTGGCGCCTACGCTTCAAGGCAACTTCGCAAACACGAGGAAAATTATCCCACTCATGATTTAGAAATGGCAGCAGTTATTCATGCACTCAAGGAATGGAGGCATTTTCTACTTGGGAATCGATGTGAGATATATACGGATCACAAAAGCCTCAAATACATTTTTACGCAGCCAGAACTAAATTTACGGCAACGCCGCTGGTTGGAATTGGTAAAGGATTATGATGTTGGTATCCATTACCATCCAGGGAAAGCAAACGTAGTGGCCGATGCCCTGAGTCTGAACCGCAGCTCCGACGGGAACTATCTGCACAGCTTGAGGCCCGAATTCCATCAAGAATTTGTCAAGCTCAACTTGATAATGGTAACAGAGGGCACCATATCAAACTTGGAAATACAACCACACCTTGTGGAGAAAATTAAAGAGGCTCAGTCCGGTCACCCCAGCATTGAGGGAATTAAAAGGAAGTTGAGTATGGGCAAGGCCTCGGAATTCGTCATAGACAATGAAGGAATATTATGGTACGGAGAAAGGCTATGCGTGCCAAACATAGAAGACCTTAAACAGCAAGTTTTAACTGAAGCACACACCACTCCATATTCGATCCACCCTGGAGGAACCAAAATGTATAAGGATATTCAGGAAAGATTTTGGTGGCACGGTATGAAGAGGGACATAGCCGCTTTCATTGCATGTTGCGACTCATGTCGACGCATAAAAGCTGAACATCAGAGACCAGCCGGACTACTGCAACCTAACAAAATACCTGAGTGGAAATGGGATGAAATAGGGATGGATTTTATTGTCGGATTACCTCGGTCACGACACGGGAATGATGCCATATGGGTCATCACTGACAGGTTGACCAAAGTAGCACACTTTATTCCAGTGAAGACAACCTACACCACTCAGAGGCTTGCCAGGATTTATCTTTCCCGCATAGTCTGTCTGCACGGTGTCCCGAAGACTATAATTTCCGACAGAGGCACTCAGTTCGTCTCAAGATTTTGGGAGCAATTACAACAAGCTCTGGGAACCCAACTAGCCTTCAGTACCGCATACCATCCACAGACTGATGGACAAACAGAACGCGTAAACCAGGTTTTAGAAGACATGCTGAGAGCATGTGTCCTCACCTATGGAACCAGTTGGGAGGACAGCCTGCCATATGCCGAGTTCGCGTACAACAACAGTTACCAGGCCAGCCTGCAAATGGCCCCTTTCGAAGCCCTATACGGAAGGAGATGTCGTACCCCGTTAAATTGGTCAGAGACCGGAGACAGCCGCATCTTCGGACCAGATATGCTCAGAGAAGCCGAGGAAAAAGTCAAGCTAATCAGGGACCGACTTAAGACCGCTCAAAGTCGACAGAAAAGTTATTATGATCAGAAACATCGTAGGGTCAGTTTCGAACCCGGTGAATTCGTATACTTGAGAGTATCCCCAATGAGAGGATTGCAACGGTTTAAGATTAAAGGAAAATCAGCACCAAGATTCATTGGACCATTTTGCATAGTGGCACGAAGAGGCACTATAGCCTACCAGCTAGACTTACCCGAAGACTTGTCTGACATTCACGACGTGTTCCACGTCTCTCAATTAAGGAAGTGCGTAAGCAACCCAGAGAAACAAGTATCTCATGAGAACATTGACATACAGCCCGACCTCACTTATGAGAACGTCCCATAAGAATATTAGAGGAGTCTGAAAGGAGGACCCGACAGAAAACCATCAAGTTTTTCAAAGTCCAGTGGAGCAATCACACCGACAGTGAAGCAACTTGGGAAAGCGAGGATTTTCTTCGGACAGAGCATCCACACTTATTTAAGGATCAGCTGAAATCTTGGGGACAAGATTTTTCCTTAGGGGGTAGGTGTTGTGACACTCCAAAATTTTTACTTTGGTTTTCAGCAAAAAAAAAACTTTGTGGTTTTTGAAAAGAGGCCATTTAAAATTTTTCAGAAAACCTTCCTCTTAAAAAAAACTTTCTTTCCTTTGGCAAGGTTTTTATTCTTGCTTCAAACTTTGGTGTTTGACCTTTTGAAACTTCTTCTCTGTTGGTTCTCTCCCAAAATTATTTTGGGAGTTTAATCTTTTTCTTTTAAAAAGAAACTCCATGAAATTTGGGGATTTCCATATCTTGGAACCACCATGACTTGGCATTTTTGCCCATGTGGTAAAACCCCTCCAAAACCTCCCCTCCCCCTTGTGATCAACTTAAATTCTCTGTCCCAACTAATCCAAACTGGTTTTGGATTTTATTCTAATTATTTTTCCCCTCAATTCAATTCTGGAAATTATTTGGAGCCTGAGGGATTTTCAAAGGAAGTACACTTTTTCATTTGAGTTTTGACCTCAAACCAATTCTCCTGGATTGTCCTTTGAACCCACAACCCAGAACCATCTTGATCCACTCCTCCTCTTTTCAAATTTTTCAAAATACAGTCTCTGCAAGTTTGGACCAGATTTGCCAAATTTGGTGAAATTCATATCCACACTGCTCCAAAAATTCCACCAAAAATCATGCAGCCTACTTGAGCAAGGAGAAGCCACTCCACCAAAAATCAGCTCAAGGAAAAATCACCGGAGGCCAATTTCATTCGGTCGAACACCTGGTGGGCACTGTTACTGTTCAAAGTTCAGAAAATTCAGTTTTCAGTGTCATCTTCAGTCCGTCAGTTTCAGTCACGCGGCCACAGTGCCCTTGGCACGTTCCTCGCCGCCTCTTCCTCTTGGCCGAAGCTGCACACGCGTGCGTGGAGCCTTCCTGGCGTCGGTAGCGCGCTGGCTCGCCCTCGCCGGCGTCTTCTGCGGCGTCGGGACCTCCCGTGGCGGCCGACAGGAGGCACACCACGGCAGAACACCGTTCCGCGCCACCCATCGCTCCCTGTCTCTCCGCGTGGCCTCATGCACGCCAGCGCACGCCCGTAGCACAGCCACCGTGGCCGGCAAGCACGGAACGCGCTCTCCGCCACCGACGGGCCCGCACCCTCACCGTTCCGTCGAGCTCGCCCTTAACACCCAAACCCCGGCCAGTTTAACACCAAAACGGACCCATTGAACCTCCGTGATGACGCTCGACCCCCTAACCACCCCGACCGAGCACTGCGCCACCGTAATCGCTCGCCGGTGATCCTCGTTCACGGCAACTGCCTCAGACCGCCTATATAAAGGGGTCCCGAGCTCACTCTCGTGCACGCAGCACCCCCACTACTCACCAACACCCCGCCAGGCCACTAGGGGGACCTCGAGGAGGTCTCCTCCCCCAGCTCCGGCCGCCTCGCCCCGCCTCGGCCTCCAGCCCGATTCGTTCTAGTGAGGCCATCTCCGGCACTCAAACCCCGTTCGTTACCTTCTCTAGCTGCCAGGAGCATGACCCCCTCTTCAATTTAACCTTTGCGGCCCTCTCCGACGAGCCCCTCGACCACCCGAGCCGCCGTCCGCCGGAGCAAAGCTCGCCGTCGACGTGGTGCTCGCCGACCGACTCCACCACCATCAATTGACGCGGAAGGGTACCCTGAGCACGGAGGTACTCTCCGATCTCTCTGCCTCGCCGTGGATCGCCGCCGGCGACCACCACGGCTCTCGGGCGCCGGCGAACTCTGCCGCCCCGTTTAAACATTTGAACCTGACAGGTGGGACCCCACCGTCAGCCTCTCTGCTCTCTCTTCGAATCGTTTTCTGGAAGCGCCTTCGGGCAGAATGCATTTTCTCTTCGGGCTGGCGTAGTCGCTACCGAAGCGTTTTCTGTTTTTATAAACTAGCCCCTGGAAATCTTCTGTTTCATTACAGATAAGTCCCTAGACAAAAACCCTTATAACTTTTAATCAGAAAAGTATTTTTGATTGATTCTTTTTCTGTTCTCTTTAAATTTTTGTCTAGTTTTTTATCAGATTTATTTGAAAAATATTTGGTTTACCTTCTGTGCTCTCCTTGGTATTTACGTTAGCGCATATATTTTCTTTAAACGTAGATACCGAAGGAGGTGACGGAGCCGCGAACTTCACCGAGCTAGGCTCCGACTACTCTGAACCAGGCAAGCAATGTTTGAACTTTTGATATGATGAGTGTCTTGGCATGTTTTGCATTTAGTTTGTTTCATGGCATGCCGGTGAGCATACCGATGAACGTTATTTTATGTGATAACAAGGTGGGTGAGTTCAATGATCCATACGTGGATGTATGTGAATATGAATGGCCATGTGTTGGCATGAGAATGGGTACGATGGCAGTGTTGTAGCATGCCAGTCTTACGCCAGACTATGTGACTTTAGTGTCAAACCATATCGGTCCAGTACCTATCATTTCCTTCCTTGTACTACCACATGTTTTCCGCAAGGAATATGGTTTAGTAAGTTTCAAACCGCTTTCATGGTACACACCAAAGAGGAGAGGCCGTGATGATGGTTCCATGGCCCTGGATTAAAGCCAGTCATCCGGTCAGGGGGCATGGGTGTTTCCGGTTGGGACCGAGAGGGGGGCACCCCTTAGAGCGCGCGTATATAAATTTGATCCCATGCTATTCGATATTGTGATCTCCCCGTCTCAAAAGTTTTTCTTGGACGATGACTAGGGTGATTCCTAGCATCGAGAGGTAGGATGGGTGTGTACCGGTTAGCTGTGTTTTCTTCTGAAATACCGTAAACGGAACTAGTCCTTCGTGACTACAGAAATCCGTTGACTGTGGGAAAAATTTTGTACAAACTCTGCAGAGTCATATATTCCTCCAAATCATCTCTTCCATGTCAAGTTTCGTTCCTTCTTATCCTAATCAATTGTCAGCTTTGATGACAGAGACTCCGGTGAATCGCATGAGTGCTAAGTCCGGTTAAATGATCACTCCTATGGATGGACTAACCCGTTTGTTTTCATGAATTGAATGTTTATTATGAGTATTATTTACTTGTGAATAAAAGCCCTTTATGTGATGTCGCTCAGACGTCCGACTGTGGCATTTCTTTTAAAGCCCTTTATGTGATGTCGCTCAGACGTCCGACTGTGGCATTTCTTTTAAAGCCCCTTTCTGCGATGTCGCTCAGACGTCCGACTGTGGCATTTCTTTTAAAGCCCTTTATGTGATGTCGCTCAGACGTCCGACTGTGGCATTTCTTTTAAAGCCCCTTTTTGCGATGTCGCT
>NC_041384.1:90043317-90071158 GCF_002162155.2 Triticum dicoccoides
GCTCAGACGTCCGACTGTGGCATTTCTTTTAAAGCCCTTTTTGCGATGTCGCTCAGACGTCCGACTGTGGCATTTCTTTTAAAGCCCTTTCTGCGATGTCGCTCAGACGTCCGACCGTGGCATTTCTTTTAAAAGCCCTTTATGTGGTGTCACTAAGATGCCCGACTGTGGCATCATTTCCTTATTTTTATTTGTTCACCTTTCGAGGCGTCGCTTCAGACACCCGATCGGTCCTTATTTATGTCTGTGGAATTTCAGGCGGACTACCGCCGTTTTCCCTTTTTACTTACCCGTTATGCCAATTTTATTTATTGTGCATTAAGGAATTAATCATGTTGCATCCATGCATGCATTCGTTATATCTTACGTCGAACTGTCTTGCGAGTACTTTCAAAGTACTCACTGGCTTGTTGATTTGGCCAGATGCTGACGAAGGCGATCTCATGGATGAAGAATTCGATAGCGAGTCCGACACTTAGAGGAGTCTCAGTCAGTCTCGTGCGACCCTGGATTTGGCCACTGTTTTATATCCGCTTCCGCTACCAAATAAATTTATCGAGCCTCACCCCGACGTTCGATGAAATGATATTCTTAGAGTCTTGTATTTCCTTCCCCGCTGTGCTTTTCCACCACCAACCTATCCATGAGTCAGTAGTATGTCTCCACACCACTGTGTCCTGTCCGCCATTATGTATGATTATTGGCGTGCTTGTAATGATTTGGTTGAGCAGCCGCAGTTCAACCCTGTAATATATTTTATGCTACTGGCTTATTGTATCAAGAAATTGTCTACCAGTGAGGAGGATTTCTCTCATACTGGACTCAAAAGACTGGTTTATCAATAAATATTTTTATTGGAAAACCGGTCGTGACAAAGTGGGTGGGTGCGAGCTCAATGAAGAGAGCCATCGAAATTGTGTGTGTGTACAAGTTAAAGATATAGGGCGACTGGCCTACCGGAACGTTAGAGGGCACACGTCAAGTTTGTGTGTGGCAGGGAGGCATGACTAGAGCGCTCGATGTATCGGTGTGTGTGGGGGGAGGGGGTGGTGGGAGGGTTAGGCAGAGGCCTAACTATAGAGGTAGAACGACTCGTATATGTGTTGAGAAGGAGAGACCCAGCTATGTCTTGAGGGAGATCAGTCAACATCCATACATAACTGAAGGAAGGGAAATATGATGGGAGAGAGAGAGAGAGGAGAGAGAGGGAGGGAGAGGGAGGGAGAGGGGTAGAGTGCTGGATGGGTGATGGAGTTGCTTCTCGAAGATGGTGGGAGAGGCCTACTAACAAACTGAGGGTGGAACTACAATGTCATCAATAAGAGTGGGGATGTGTTTCTGTGTGTGCATGTGCGTGATAGATCTGTCGGGACGCATCCATGGATGATGAAGGGGAACCATGTGTTTGGTAAGCAAACCTAACTAGATCGGTAGATCAATTGTTGATTGTCGGAGGAAGGGAGATACACAACTAATGAGGTAGATCGATTGACGTGTGGGTAAAAATGAGTTATAAGGACCTAGCTAGCTATATGTATAGCGAGAGATCGGTCGGTGTACGTCCATTTGTTAGAGCCAAATAAGGCCCAGTGAGACAGATAGATAGAGAGAATGGAGCTAGGAGGTGGTGCAAGAGGCCCAACTATTAGCTAGATAGGGGGAGGAGTGTGCGGTTGTGAGAGCGATGAAAAGAGGGGCGAGAGTTTACACGTGTGTCTGACCGTATGAGAGACACGAGGCAAGGACACATAAAGGAGGAGATTGAAGGTGTGTTTGTATGTTGTAGGCAGGCATCGCTGGAGAGGTTTATCGATCGGTGTGTGTCGGAAAGGAGTTGTGGAGACTCTGGGAGAATGACCTAAAGAAAAAATTAATGTGCCCGGTGGATAGAATGCCGAGGGAGGGGGAGGGCGAGGAGGGCGTGTGCATGCACGAGAGAAAGTTAGTGGTAGCTACAAAGGTTAGAGGATTGTGTGAGTGTAAGAGACTAACAAAGATCATAATTTGATATGAAAGCGGATTCATATATTTGAATAGGAGATCATAGTGTTTTAAACATTGCATGCATGAATATAGCGGTGATACACGTGTTGTGCACATGTTATACCATAATGTGATAATGCATGGCGTTTGCAACTCACAGCTAAATGTCGAACAATCTAAACCATACTATAAATCAAACAATCTCACATTTTATTTGAATTTGTGATAATGTGTGGCGTTTGCAGCTTACAACTAAATATCGAACAATCTAAACAGTACTATATATCGAACATTCTCACATTTTATTTGAATTTGTGGTAATGTGTGGTGTTTGCAACTCACATCTAAATACTTGTAGGCGTAGGGGGCGGGGCACCATACATAATGTGATAAACACAGTATACATATGAGACATGGTTTAGATTATGAAGATCTAGCTAGAGCTAGAAATGTAATGTGATTTGAAATCAAAATAAAGTGGATTCAAAAAATCTAGTTCGAGTTCATATAGTATACATAGTTCATATGTAACTCGAGACTAATCATGTGGTGTGCTATGAAGAGAATACACAAACGATGGTTTAACTTGACAATAATGATGATTGTAGATCTTATTAAAACAGAGAAATGAATTCAAATGCTTTGACTTCACAACAATCATTATTGTAGATCTTATTCAAATAGAGAAATGAATTCAAATTTAGTTCATATATTGAAGTGGTAGTATATACGTTTGGAATGCACTAAACCGTTCATTTGAGTAGTAGGTTGCATGCATTATACACGTAGCAAAATATTTTAATTGAACATAACATGAATTCAAAGCTTTGAATGACATTTGTAGGGCGCACTGATTTGGTACAGTACACGTTTGACTTGTCCGGAAATTTCAACCCGCGCCTTGTTAGCCCGAAATAGTTAAGATATATCTTTGTCTCGTTGTGCTCCGACAACTCCCTCCATCTCAACCCGCGCCTTGCTATTCTGAAATTACAACGCGCACGAAAACTCCCACCTCCTATGAAATCCTGACATGCGAAATGCCCGTGGTACCCCTGAACCGAAAGAACCGCCTCAAATCGGTGGGGGTACTTTCATAACTTACCCCACATTTCGGACAAGCGCGTCTCTAAGCCATAGTTCCCCACTGCCATCCCATCCGCCCACCCATTCGTACACCGAGGCCGTGAAAACCCACGACGAAACCCCACACCCTGCTCCGTCCACCAACCAGCCGGAGCCTCTTCCCCGACGACGTCGTCCACATCAACACCTCGACGTCCCTTATCCACCGTACAGGATGAGGATCCGTCGTCGATCTCATCGTCCCGCCGGTTCAGCCACCCCGTCCTCCGCATCCAATGAGCTGCCCAGACGTTCCCCTCGTCTTTCGCGCCACCTCCATTCCCACACCGCCATCTTCACCTGCACCACCGGAAGAGCATCATCATCACCGTTTCCTCGGATGAAGCTGCGGCCTAATCGGCGCCACCAAAGAGGTTGTACACTAATCGCTGCATTTTCTTCTTGATTCGATCTCACGGTGCTGCCGGCGCTCGGTCGCGAGCCGACACGGCGCGGCCCCATCCACGGCGGCGGCGCTGGCCACTTCCTCCATGATGTTGCTACCTAGGCGGCGACGTCCACATCAGTAGGACCTGCTGCTAGCTCTCGCTCGCGCTGCTGCTCTGCTCTTGCTCTCGGTCCCCTGCCTGGTCTGCTCTTGCTATTGCTCTTGCTCGTGCTGCTGCTCTCGCTCTTGCTCTTGCTTGCGATGCTGCTCCGATTTAGCTACACTTCACTCCGATGCCGCCGGGGTGAAGGAAGAACCAGCCGCAGCGGGGAGGGGGCTCGCCGGAGAGGTACCCCACTATCTATCTTAGCGTTCAGGATGGGCGCGGTGGTCGCCGGTGGTGGCGGGGCATTGGCGGGGAAGTGGCGTGGGGATCGCCGGAGAAAAAGCTCGGCACGGGGGGGGGGCCTAGAGGGGGCTGCTGTTTGGCCGGCTCAGGGGGGTGGAGGTTGAAGATGAACCGTAGGCCCTTGATTTCGTATCCAACGGCTGCAAAATTGACTGAGCAGAGATGAAAAAGTCAATAGACCGACATGTAGCCTCACCTTGCTTGTGCGTTCAGTTTTGACAGCAAAATTCAGTTTCGACAGCAAAATTCAGTTTTGACAGTTAAGTTTAGTTTCGACTGTTAAATTTAGTTTTGATAGTTAAGTTCAGAGATGTGCGGCTGATGTATTTTACATCTAGCACTTTGTGTTTATGTATTTTACGTCATGTATTAGAGATGCTATTAGAATTCCACTCAGGTTAACTTTGTTCATTGTCTCTCTTGTCCTGCTTCAGCCTCAGCGTCGTATAACTCACCGGAGCTGCTCCAACGACGAAACCCTCCATCACAGCGGAGCAGTACCTCGGGCTCCATCTCTAGACGCCTAAAATATTCTTCCCCTCCTCCGACAGCCAAGTCAGCCGGAGCATCCTCACTGGCCAACCCAATCACGCTGAGATAGACATGGCTTCGCCAAAGAGGTTGTACACTTGTTGCATCTCTTTTTTACTCTACATGTTATATATATTGTCCACTAAGCACACGGATTTGTTCCTTTAGTGTCTCCTTGAAAGAAAAAATGTAGGAATTTTAATTTTCACTTGTCCTTCTTTTCAAATTCCTATTCATGAAGCACAAGACTAAGAGACAGTAGCATAATAGCATTATAACTGTACATTTTCTTATGGTTTGAGTTAATCTCACCATGCTTCGTCGCATCCTGTGATCTTCCAATTGTTGTGAATCAAACACCCAGATTGGTAGAAATCCTGTGTTTTCAAATTCTCTATTTTGCACGTGCATTCCTATCCTATTCCTGTCTATTTCCTATCCCTGCATTGTTGGAATCCTCCAATTCAAACGAGCCCTTACAGAATTACTTCTCTTACAGATAGTTGTCAAAGAAAACCTTGCGTGGTATGTCCCGCTCCTCCTGCGCCGTCGTCCACCCCAGCTCAGCTGCTCCAACGACAGAAGGGTCCAGCACAGCAGAGATCCAGCCTCCAGACTGTCTTTCGCTACCTCAGATCTTCTTCCCCACCGCTGGTAGCCATGAAAACTGCACTACCATCATCAACCGAGAAGATGACCTCGAGGACTACACGGGTCCGCAAGAGAGGTCGCACTCTTTCGTGTCTGCTTACGTTATGCATCGCTTAATATTACATGCTACTTTTTCGTCTTGTTCACCGATTAGACTCTGAGTCAGCTCCAAACTAATGGTCAAACTTGAGTTTTTAAATGGTTGTGGGGTACATATTGGGGCCGCTATCAATAGTATCTATCTACTATCTGGTTAATCTCCGGTGTCTACTATGAGTTTCATGTTGGGTGGGAAACAAACAGTAAAGAAGCCATTATCTGTATTTTTTAACTGAAGCCATTATCTGCCTGCTATTATTGGTTTTGGGTCTATCCACAGGTTGCTACCATCACTCTGGATTTCTGCATGCACTCCTTACATAATCTCACTATGTTTTATTCCTATGCATGACAGTTATTGTAAACAATGGAACTAAACATGTAGAGAAAAAGAGACAAGCCTTGCATGGCAATAAAATTTCATGCAGACGTCGCTCCATGGTAGGCGCAAAGGCAGCCCCCCTCCACGCATTTCGGATTGTAATCGAGAGGAAGATATATGTTCTGAGGGGGATTCAGAAGGAGAAAACAACTCCTATTTACCCCCTGAGGTCTTCGCTCTGACTTGGCATGCTGATGTTGGTTATATCATGCATATGGTGTCTTGCATTGCTTACTTTATACATCAAATATGTCATCTTCTTAGTTTAGACATCCTTTGTGCGAATGCCATCTATTTAGTTTATTCATCGTTTATGTGAATTATGCAATGCCATCTTGTTTATCCAGGCATCATATATGTGAGTTTTGCAATGCCATCCCGCTTAGCCAGTCATCTTATATGTAAATTGTATCAGGCCATCCTTTTTTTCGTTACATATTACATTTGTCAACAATGTTATTACATTCAACTGCTCTTCGTGTGCATCTGCCATTTGACACGGTGATGGCAAATTCTGGAGTGAAAACAAGGTCTTCAGAGCAGACTATGCTATCTGACGAAGCGCATATCTCGCTGGTTACGGATAGCTCCTCAGAGGAGGATTTAGAGACAGATGACCAGTCCTACTCCCCCCCTCGAGGTGTATGCTCTAACTTGGCAGGGTTATGTTGCTCATATCGTGCATATGGTGTCTCGAATTACTATGTCATTTGATTAGTTTAGACATGCTTTGTGTGAATGCCACATGTTCAGTGTCTAATTACCATATATGTGAATTATGCATTGCCATCTTGTTGCAAGACATTATATATGTGAATTATACAATGCTATCTTGTTGCAAAGGCATTATATATGTGAATTATGCAATGCCATGCTGTTTAGCCAATCATCATGTATGTGAATTATATCATGCTATCATTTTTTGTATTACGTGTTCCATTTGTCGACAATGTTTGTATATTCAACTACTCTTCCTGTGCATCAGCCATTTGAAGCGGTGATGGAAGTATCTGGAGTGAAAACAAGGTATTCAGAGTAGACAATGCTACCTGCTGAAGCAGACATCTTGCTGGTTACAGAGAGCTCCTCAGAGGAGGATTCAGAGATTGATGACCAGTCCTATTTTCCCCCTGAGGTCTATGCTCAAACTTGGCAGGGTTATATTACCCATGTCATGCATGTTGTCTTGCATTGCTTAGTTTTTACATCATACATGGATTGCCATCTGCTTACTTGCTTACTATATAAATCATATATTTGAATTATGTCATGCCATCATGTTTACATAGTACATACACATCATCTATCTGAATTATGGCATGGCAACCCATTTAATAAAGACATCATATAGTTATATCATCCCATCCTGTTTAGTGTTTACAGTCATCATATATGTGAATATATGTGAATTATGGCATGCCAACCTATTTAATAAACACATTATATAGTTATGTCATGTCATCCTGTTTACATAGCCTCATATTTTGAACTATGTATTTCCATCTTTTTTAGTTAGCCATCATAATGTGAAATTGTGTCATGCTATCCTGTTTAGTTAACCATCATATATGTGAAATTCTGTGATGCTATCCTGTTTGGTTAGACAACATAAATATGAATTATTTCATGCCCTCTTTTATTCCTCACTATCCATTGCACCTGTCTATCATACAATGTCTATACTTTCAATTACTTTTCTTGTTTATCGGCCATTTGAATTGGAGAGCTTGATCGCAGTATCTAAGGGAGTAACAACACGGTCTTCAGAAAAGATAGTTCTACCAATTGATACAAATAGAAGAACGGTTGTACTTGCCCAAGGACTAGATCCACCACACATAACCCAGACTCTCGCAGATTGTACCCCTACCCAGTTGGACAGAGAACCAGCTACACCCCTTCTAACCCCAACCCCGGTAGATAGTAACCCAGTTCCAGTTGACACAACACCGTCTCCACCACAGAGCACCCAAACACGAGCAGTTAGTAAGGGAACTGCAGTGCCCAAAGCACGAGGACCACCACTCTGAATCCCAACTCAACACTTAAAGGAGAAGAAGATTTGTTCTCAGGTCAGGTTCTGTAGCTATGGTTCACACTCCTTTGCTCTTGCATGACTGTATTTACTCATACCAACTATTTTCAAATTTGAAGGATGGAATTGAAACTCCAATGGCGCAACAGGTATGTTTTAAACCTGTTTCTTTAACTGGTTTGCTGTTGTAACCTGCTCTATGTTGATTTCAGTTTCAATTGAATAAACAGTTATGTTCTCATGTCATGCACATTACAAGTGTTGTTATTGCTCTATAGTTACCCACACTTATATTTTGTATATTCTGCTTTGTCTTGAACAAATATTATTTGAACTGTGTCTCTATCTTGATTTGGCAACAAAAACTGGAATGATATAGACCATAAAGTGACCATGGTACATAGATATATGTTTGTTTCATGCTGTTATCCTGTCCACTTTACTATTGAAACCATTTACCAAAATGAGTTTCATATACAACATGGTAAACATGTGATGTGTCTGCTTGTTTCTCTTTTAGAATGCAGACAAAATATTGGAGAACAGTACCACGTTATCCAATGGTAAAGGAAGTAATGCAGATAAGGTCAAGATAGTGAGACATCCCTGTTGGTCTCCAAGATAGCTGATAAAAACTATCTTGACGACAGTGAGGGAACCCAAAAGTCCTGTCTTGATGTAGTGTTCGAGTTACTGGCTACTACTGCTGGCACAAGCTCTTCAAACTCGCTGCCTGAATCAGTTTGTCTTCTTGAGTCTCAACTTCAAGTTGAAAGAAATCGATCAGATGTGCTGCGACAGGAAGCTGAAGGACTGAGGAAGTCCCTGCAGAATTCAGATGCATATTTTCTGGTGCAACAGCAAGCGCTGGAGGATTTAAGCGCCAAACAAGATAAAGTTAGTAAGCTTGCTAAGCATCTTGCCAGCATTATGGGTACCCAGGATATTGTTTCTTGAGATCTTCTGAAGTGGTTTCAGTTCCGGATTTGTTTTACTGCGGCGTTTATTTGCGTTGGTCGCCAACTTTGACAACCAGTGTATATGCTATGCTGCTTTGTTCCCTATATTTGCACTGGTGGCGAACTTTGATGCCCAGTGGATGTAATATGTGTAATAGTCGTGATAGCCTAGCGTCAGTTGCTTGCTTATTTATTTCCTTGTTGTCTTGTTTATTTGTTTGCTTGTAGTCATTGCAGTTCTTTTTCCGCTGTTAGCTAGTGGCTGCAATAACCTATTTTTTTAAACAAGGCAACAATAACCACGGGCTAATATTTACTGTAGTGACACTGGGCCTCCTACTGGCCGTAGAAACAGTGGGCCTTCTATGGGCCGTAGAAACAATGGGCCTTCTACGGGCCGTAGAAACAATGGGCCTTTTGCGGGTCGTATTATCAATGGGCCTTATATGGGTCGTATAATCGATTGGCCAAACATGGGCCAAACAGACCGCATTATGGCCGTAAACGGGTTAGAGTTGGAATCGTCTGTTCATGGGCAGACCATAACGGGCCATCGTTAATAGGCCGTATTTGATGACGCTATGAAATCGGCCCAACGCATTAACAAACCACAAATGGGCCGACTGTAACCACATGCTGAATTTGGCCCACAAGAAGAAAATGACAGTAACGGGCCGTAAGTAAACGAATGCTGGAAATGAGCCCAAGAATAAATGGGCTCTGAGAAGTCGAAAGATAACATGGGCTAGAAATGGCCCAACAGAATAACGGGCCGTTAATGGGTATAAAGTGATACACTGTTCATTACGGGCCAGTTTCACCACGGGCCGTTAATGGGTGTAAAGTGATACACTGTTCATTACGGGCCAGTTTCACTACAGGCCGTTAGTAGGCCAAGAGTAACATAGGGCCTCATATGGGCCGAAAGACGTCATGGGCCATACATGGGCCAGAAGTGAAAGCGGGCAGGAATCATATTGGATGGCCCAGATGACGCTACTGGGCCTAATTTGGATAGGGCGTAACGGGCCTTGGGTTAGCGAGTTCTAAATGGGCTATATTCGAACAGGCCGTTAACAGGCTTTCCATGGGCCGGCCCGCCAGCTTTTCATCAAGTCAAACGGGCCGGCCTTTTCACAGGAATGGGCCTCTGTTGGGCCATGCCACGTGTCGACGTATCATAGGCGCCTTCCGTCCAATGAGTGGTTGACATCTGTCCCAACGATGAGCCGACACGTGTTTCCTCCAGCCAATGATGATATCACACGTGGAAAATCCCCATTGGTCGGGGCTGTTAACGGGTTATCGGATCCAAAACCCGACCCGATAGCTTAACGGCGTTCCGTTATGGTGGATGCCACGTGTCGGTCACCCTTGACGAAAGCTCTTCTGTGACGCGCGATTTATCATCATGGAAGTGGACACTTCCGTGATGATAATTTTGGTAATGTCATGGAACACTTCTACAACAGCACGGGTATGACTATCTTGATTCTGTCATAATTTTGTCATGGATGTACATGCATGACAGAAAACGCGACCTACTGTGACAAACATGTATCATCATGGAAGTGTATTTTTTGTAGTGGACGGTGGTGGGGTTGTGTGTACGGAGGCGCTGGAACGGGGTAGCGAGGTGAAGAGGATAAGCTCGAGCAGCCTCAGCGCGTGCGTGTGTGGTGCTGCTGCTTCGCCACAGTCCATGCTAGGATATTTGGGGCAGAGAGCCAGAGAGATAAGAACATAGAGTTGCGTGGTTTGAAAATATAGAACCAAATTTTCTTCGCCCACATCCAGCCGCATTCGCCGGATCTGTGTTTTCTATGTACCTGTGTTGTTCTTTGGCAAGCATCTTTGTCTTTTTTTACATGTGCATCCAGCCATAGGAATCAATCAAGGAGCAACCTTCATGTACGTGCATGTGTTGTTCAGCAGTACTAACACCAGATTTTGTGGTTTAAAAAAAGTGTCCTCAATTTCAAGTCTGATCTGTTTATACAGGCATGTGAGCTTGCAGCAAATGGGGTGCCAGGAAGAAGCTTTGTGCACGTTAAGGGCTTAAGGCAAGGGGATCCAGTTTTGCCTCTTCTCTTTGTGATTCCTATGGATGTCCTCTCGAAGATGATGATTCGCGCTGCAACCATGGGCGTCTTGAGTGCCTTCACGGGCATTGCCCCTCACCAAGCGGTGTCAATTTATGCCGATGATGTGGCCTTATTTGTCAAGCCACGGCTCATGGATCTCTCACTCGTTCGGTCGGTTCTTACGGTGTTTGGGGAGGCATCAGGTTTGAAGGTGAATTACAACAAATCTCTGGCGATTCTGATACATGGGGACAGTGCGGACAAGGACCAGGTTGAGTCGGTGTTGCAATGCCGCATGGGTACCTTCCCATGCAGATACCTAGGGCTGCAATTGGCCATCAGGTCTCTAACTAGGGCTGAGTGGCATCCTATGTTGGACCAAGCTAAGAGCTTTGCGCCGGCATGGCAAAGGGGACTGATTCACTGGCCGGGTCGTCTAGTGCTAGTGAAATCGGTAATTGTGGCTAAACCGATTCATCACTTCATGATTACGGAGGCTCCTGTTTGGGTGTTGGAAGAGATCGAGCAATGGATGAGGGGTTTCTTTTGGGATGGAAAGGAGAAGGCCAATGGTGGGAAATGTCTGATTACTTCGGATGCGGTTTGGAAACCTAATTATCTGGGTGGTCTAGGCGTTCGGAACCTGCAGCTGTAAGGGTTCGCATTGCGGGTGAGATGGGAATGGTAACGTAGAACGGATCCTGAAAGGCCATGGCAAGGGCTGCCAATGACAGAGGACAGAGGTGCCCGCGCGGTGTTTGATAGCCTTGTGAGCATTTTGGTGGGGGAAGGCACTAAGGTTCTGTTTTGGCGAGATCGATGGATCCATGGTTTCTCTGCAAAGGATATTGCACCATTCATTCATTCTAAGGTGGAAATGAGGACGGTTAACAAGAGAACGGTAGCGGATGGCTTGGAGAATGGGAGGTGGCTGCATGATATATCAGGAGATCTCGGCTTTGGTGACCACATGCAGCTCATTCATCTCAACCTAGCTATAAGCACGGTACATCGTGACGTCTCGTGGCCGGACACCTTTTCGTGGCCTGCAGACCCATCAGGTCTCTATACTACTCGGTCGACATACCAACGGCTCTGCCTTGGTGTAGTTTTGGTGCCTTATGCCTTCTGCATTTGGAAAAGTTGAGCTCTGCTTAAGTGCAAAATCTTCGCTTGGTTGGTGGTGCAACACTGTATTTGGACCTCAGATAGGAGAGCGAGGCATGGGTTGTAAGATCGACCTTCCGCATGCTTTATGTGTCTTCAAGAGGAAGATAATGCAGAGCACATACTAGTCCAATGTGTGTATGCTAGGGAGGTGTGGCATATCATGTTTAATGCTTTGGGTTTGTAGGCAACCATTCCAGATGCGCAGGATCAACTCTTGGATTGGTGGTTGGCACAAGGTGCAAGATGGAGCCGTGATGCCAAGAGGGGTTTTGACACGGTTGTGATTGCGGTGATTTGGGTGCTCTGGAAGCAGCGTAATGCGAGAGTCGTCAATAGGACAAACCAGCAGTTGAATGCACCGAATTTGGCGAGTTCCGTCATTGGAGAGCTGCAGGAGTGGAAGGCGGCCGGACTAGGAGTAGGACATTTCTCTGGTTTTTGTGAGACAGTAGGCTTACGTTAGCTAGGGGGTGTGTAGGGGTGTTTGCCTAGGGGGTTTGCCTGTATTCACCCCTAGATCTCTTGTACATTGCTTTTCTGCTCTCTTCTATAAAAGTAAGGCACGCTTTTCGCGTGCTCTCGAAAAAAAAGCTTGCAGCAAATTTGTTCATGTTGGCTCTTGCTGATTGATGCTGCTCCTTCTCAACCCATACTTGCAGATCCTCATATGCACGGCCGAGGCAAATTAGGCGAATCGTTGCTGCTCTTGCTGGATGATAACAAGGCCGTGAATGGACTGTTCGTCTGATTATCCGGATGTATTTGCAAGCTGGCCTCCTCCACAAATCAATGTATTTTTTTATCGTGCAACGGTGCAAGGTCGTGTTTGATTCCCTCAGCCTCATGCTATCTTATACTTCTTAATCTTTGAGTCAGAAGGAGAAAATTGGATTTTGTATTACGAGTGTATTGGACATGCTGGAAGTTGCATTAGATTCTTGCAAATAAGGAGATATTCTAGATTTTACTGTCAATGCTTTAATTAGGAGAGATAAAATCTTACATGTTATTTGTATAATTCAGTAGTTAATGAGCTTGAACACTGAAATAAGTAAGGGGTGCTTTCAATTGTAGAAAAAGATTTTTTCAAGGACATCGGAGATATGATGAAATACTTGGAAGAGTGAAGGTATTTATCCATGCCGCATCTTTGCAATTGAATGCTTGCGTCTGTGAGCACAAATCATGGTGCTGAAGTGGCATGTTTTGTCTTTGAAAGAGTTCTTTCTTGAGCAGTACAAGTACTAAGGACAAATAAGTAGTTCATCTAAATTCACAGCAGATTGAAACTATATTGTTTCGATTGGCAACAATGGATCAGACCTATTTTTTTGAAGTTAAGATGCAGTAAATTATAGATTTCAGTCTCGTGTGAAATTATGGTAATAGATCGTTTCGATCAATTTTGAGAAGCATCTAAATTTTGTATTTTTCATTACTTATATTATAGCAAACCCATCGTTTGTTTGTCTTGTATGCCTGCTGATTTCAGTGCTCAAGAGTCTAGACTTTAGAGTATAGAAGAGTATATAAAGGTGTGCATGAAGTTGAGCTATTTATTATTGTGTAGTTTTAACTTTAGGACCATGGAAGCGGTCCCTTTTTTATAATTAACTTCATGTGGAAAAGTATTCCTTTCGAGGGAAACAAGGTCAATATTTTGCATTAGTGGTTGGCAGTGATAATATAATAACTTCCGCATTTTATACCAGCTAGCAAGACTTCACAGAAATTTATTAGGGGAATTGCAACACCTTTATCAAATATTATTTTTCTTATTCCTTATTGGTTTTAGACAAGAACAATAGAGAATCTCATTTTTTCTACTGTCGCAGTAACTGTAGTAGATCAACTGCTGGCTCAAACTTTAGAGAAGATGGGCATGAATGAATGTTTTGGTTATTCCTATGAGAAGTAGATGATTGGGGTTTATGATCTGGAAAGTAACACCTTTATTCTAGATACGGTCCGAGATGACCGTCGGCTATGGTCGAGGATCGCTTGTGGTAATTTCTATGCCTCAAAATCGTTTTTTCGACTCGAAGAAGGGCATGAGGAACATATGGGGTTGGACTAACGATACTGACAGTTCTTCAGATGATGCAGCAAATGCTTGGGCTAGAATCCATGTAAGAAAATCTGCCTCTCATTGGCTATAACTGCTTCATATTGAAATATTGATTTAGCAAAACAGTGTAGCAACTTGAACCTTGTTTGCTATTAATTTTAGGCAATTCCCAGGAAAATTTGGTTAGACAGCCATGGCAAGCAGTTGCTTCAATGGCCATATGAAGAGATCGAGTCGCTTTGAGGAAATGAAATCAACCATCATGGACTAGAGCTGAAGAAGCGAGGTCTATTTGAGATTAAGGGAGCTGACATTTTTCCGGTACTTTCCCTTTACATAGATAGGCTTGCATATTTACCTCGAAAAGTTTCAGGCCAGTAAAAGATGTAGGGTCTATTGAAGTTAGTAATTATATAAAATTTAACATATTTGGTAACAAAAGGACCGGCATGCTTAGGTGTTCTATATATTTTTCAGAGCAACTGTGGCTAATCCAACACATCGTTCTCTTGAAACAGGGTGATGTCGAGTTAGATTTTGAACTGACATCAATCGACAGCGCCGATCCTTTCGATCCTTCCTTACTTTTGGACATGGAGAAGCACTGCCAGGAAGAGGTTTATTTGAGATTAAGGGAGCTGACAGTTTTCCGGTACTTTCCACTACAAAAAAAAAAGACACATCCGTGACATTTTGGGCCAAACAAATTTTTTTCTGCATATGTATGACACTTCTATGATGATAATTGTGACAAAACCCGGTATCATCATAGATGTGGTGGGCTCCTACCTCTATGACAAAAAATCATGACATAAAATGGGCTTTTCGTCCTGGGCGGGCCGGAGACGCAGCTGCATGACATTCTTTGGGCTGTCCATGATGGAAAAAACCGTGGTAGAAGCAAGGGCGAGGAAAATTTCGGAGAGTTCCCGGTTACGGTGGGAGGTCGGGGGCCGAGCGATGCGCATTTCTCCCGTACACGTACGTGCATGTGTGCGAGGAGTTGGCTCTAACTGAACCCGACCGAGGCGTTGGGCTCTAACTGAACCCGAGCGATTGCACTGCAGGCTATGCGTTACTGAACCCGAGCGATTGATCGATGGCTGTTAACTGAACCCGATCGAGCGATTCCTTCGCTACTGATGCTAAGTAAAGCCGATCGATGCTGCCTCTGGGATGAACAGTGAGCGTTGCAGGGGGTTTGGATGAACAGTGAGCGGTGGCATTGCCTGTGGATGAATAGGACCCCGTGTTGTGGTGGAGGGCTGGATGAACAGTAGACGGTGGAGGGGTGCCCGTGGAGGGGTGGTTGAACAGGACCCCATGGTGTGGAGGGCTGGATGAACAGTAGACGATGGAGGGGTGCCCATGGAGGGGTGGTTGAACAGTAGCCGGTGGAGTAGCGCACGGTGGTGGCTGGATGAACAGGAGCCCGTGGAGGCTGGAGGAGGTAGACGGTAGCCCGTGGAGGCTGGAGGAGGTCGACGGTGGAGATGAAGAGTATCTCGTGGAGTCCCGTTTTGCGGTACGCAAGACTCCTGCGATGAACAGGACCCCTTTTCGACTGTAGGAGGTCCGTTTCGTCCGTTTTGCGGTAAGCCACACCCCTCTCGATCAACAGGACCCCCGTTTCGACCGTAGGAGGTCCGTTTCGTCCATTTTGTAGTACGCCACACCCCTCCCAATCAACAGGACCCCCGTTTCGACCGTAGGAGGTCCGCTTCCTCCGTTTTGCGGTATGCCAGACCCCTCCCGATCAACAGGACGCCGTTCCGAACGTAGGAGGTCTGTTTCCTGTGTTGTTCGGTATGCCAGGCCTCGTTTCCATCACCTGTTTCGTCCAAGCCCTCCCAGTGAACACGACCACGCATTTCGTTTTGACCCAGCCGGTTGGCTCCCACGCGTTCTGTTGCCTCCCGATGAACACAACGCATTCCGTTGCCTCCCCATGAACACGACGCATTCTGTTGCCTCCCCATGAACACGACGACGACGATGTTTCTCCGTTCCGACCCAGCCATGTACACGAGCCCTGGCCGTACGTATGCGAGAGTAAGCGTTCGAGACCCCGCCCGTATGTACACATACGTGGCCATATTTTCTTTCTTGCACCCTGGCCATTGTACGTACGTGTACATACGTGCACGCCTCTATGACGCCACGTACGCGCCTCTACTACGACACGTGTGCGCCTCTACATCCACCAGTATATATGTACGTACACGTTCGCGACCAGAATGACAACGCTACGTACGCTTCGACCAGGTGGGTCCCGACTGTCAGGCACTTCCTTGCGTGCGAAGATGTAGTTGGTGGGTCCCAGCAGTCAGGGGGTGAATCATTTTTTTGCCCGGACGCACTTCCTTGCGTGCGAAGATGTAGCTGGTGGGTCCAAGCAGTCAGGGCCAAACGTTTTTTTCATGAAATACGGTGGCCCGTCCGGTGGGTCCCCGCTGTCACGTGGAGGAATAATTATTTTGCACGTAATAAGGAGGCACTTCCTTGCTGTGGCCGTGGACCCAGCTGTCAGCCTCTCCACGTATAGTCCACATCCGATGGAAGCCGTTCCTTGACCACGTTGACCACGCCGCGCCGAGAGCACCAGGGCGGTGGACGACAACGAGGCCTAGGAAGGGGACGACGCGGAGCCGGGGAATATGTGGCAGTGGATGCCCACGCGTAGAGGGGTACGAGGGTTCACTGGTTCATTGCGATGTGAGGCTGCCGTCGCCGCAGAATAACATGGGGTGTGGATGAGTATAGGGATGGCTTGGCCAGCGGTGGGAGTAGTAGGGGGAGGTTAGGCCTCCGCCGCATCGTAGCCGACCACGGGAGGCAGGAGCACGAGGCACGACCAGCGCTGGTTTGGGCGGCTGGAGCAGGAAGACCATAGGTTGAAGAAGGACTATGGCCGTTGGATGGACATCGTACGGTTACTGGAGCTAGAATCGTGCATATTGACTAAGTTGACAAAGCCCTCCGTCCTCATTAACTTAATAGGCCCACAAGTCAGCCGGCCACTATACTGGGTCCCAGCTAACAGGAGGAGTATTCATTTTTTGTGCGGAATAAGGAGGCACTTCCTTGCGTGCGAAGATATAGCTGGTGGGTCCGAGCTGTCAGTAGCGGTAACATTTTTTTCGTGAAATACAAAGGCCCTTTCGGTGGGTCCCTGATGTCAGGTGGAGGAATCATTATTTTGCGCGTAACAAGGAGGCATTTCCTTGCGTGTGGCCGTGGACCCAGTTGTCGGCCTCTCCATGTACAGTCCACTTCAGATGCATGTCAGTCGTTGACCGCGTTGACCAGGCCGCGCCGAGAACACCAGGGCGGTGGACGACAGCGAGGCCTAGGAAGGGAACAACATGGGAAGACTCGACAGTTGTTTCCCACGCGGAGGGGAGTATGACTGTACGAGGGTTTACTGGTTCGTCTGCCATCGCCGAAGAATAACAACAGGTGTGGGTGAGTAGAGGGATGGCTAGGCCAGCGATGGGAGTATTGTGGGGCGGTGAGGCCTGCGCGGCAGCACAGCCGGCCGCGGGGAGGAGGGCACAGGCAGTCCCGCCAGCGCTTGTTTGAGCGGCTAGAGAAGGAAGAGCAGAGATTGAAGAAGCACAACGGTCGTTGGATGGACATCCAGTAGTCAGTGCTTGTGCGTCAACTTTTTTTAGGGAAGCCTCAAATCTGTTGAAAACAGCATACAGCCCATCTGCGATTATTTCTAATAATTTACAGCCCATTTGCTAATTCATAAGGTTTTTTTGGAGCACATATTCTTTTTGTTAGCATTACAGCCCATATTGTGGCCACGGTTAAAAAATTATACGAAATTTTGCATATTTCAGTGCGGTCCGAACTGTTTTTAATCCCGAAATTTCGACTCACATTAAAACTGATTTTAAAAATAAATGTATATCAATATAAAATACAACAAATTTTCCACGCATAAAAATTAATGTAATTTAAAATCTCGAAATGAAAAAAAAGATATTTGAAACTAATTGCCGGTTTGACGTGTTTTAAAAATGTACATCCAATTTCTCATTACTGATGGGCCATTTTCTCGGCCAGCTGAATGAAAACTCTCCTCGTCTTGAAAGATTTGTAGCCCAACAGGCCTGACAAAGCGACTTACTTGGCAAATCACAAAAAAACTGGGCTGTGGCCGTGGACCCAGCTGTCAGCCTCTCCACGTACAGTACTCTTCCGATGGAAGTCGTTCCTTGACCACGTTGACCACGCCGCCCGGAGAGCACAACGGCGGTGGACGACGGTGAGGCATAGGAAGGGGACGATGCGGAGCCGGGGAAGACGCGGCAGTGGAAGCCTACGCGGAGAGGAGTACGAGGGTTCACTGGTTCGGCTGTGGTGTGAGGCTGCCGTCGCTGCCGGGCCTGGACAGCGGTGGTAATAGTAGGGGCGGTGAGGCCTCCGCGACAGCACAGCCGGCCACGGGAGGCAGGAGCATGCGGCACGACCGGCGCTTCTTTGGGCGGCTGGAGCAAGAAGACCAGAGGTTGAAGAAGCACTACGGCCGTTGGATGGACATTGTACGGTCACTAGAGCTAGAGTTCATATTTACTAAGTTGACAAAGCCCTTTGTCCCTGTCAACTTAGTAGGCCCACAAGTCAGCCTCCCACCAAGGTGGGTCCCAGCTAGCCGGGGGAGTATTCACTTTTTTGTGTGTAATAAGGAGGCACTTTCGGTGGGTCTGAGCTGATAGTGGGGGGAACGTTTTTTCGCGAAATACGGCGGCCCGTGAGGTGGGTCCCAGTAGTCAGGGGGCAATCGTTTTTTTCGCAAAATACGGTGGCCCGCCCAGTGGGTCCCTGCTGTCAGTTGGAGGAATCATTATTTTCCGCGTAATAAGGAGGCACTTACTTGCTGCGGCCGTGGACCCAGCTGAGACTCTCCACGTACAGTATACTTCCGATGGAAGTCGTTTCTTGACCACGTTGATCTCGCCGCGTTCTGTTGCATGCATGCGTCCATGGGCGTGGTGCATCCCCACTGTCAGCCTCTCACGTACAGTCATCTTCCAATGACTCTCGATTGCTGACCACGTTGACCACACCGTGCCGAGCGCACCCAGACTGGAAGGACCCGGAGATGGGGAAGACGGGGCAGTGGAGTCACAGATGGAGAGGAGTGGGAAACTTCACTGGTTCGGGTGCGCGGCAGCACAGCCGTGGTGCCGCCCATGGGAGACAGGAGCAAGAACAGAGGTTGAAGAAGGAGCACGGCTGTTGGATTAACATCCAACGGTCCAGCTGCTAGAATCATTTGTTGATTAAGTTGACAAAGCCGTGCGTACACGTCTGCTTAGTAGGCCCACAAGTCAGTCACCAAATCTGACGGGTCCCAGCTGTCAACGGGATGAATAATTTTTTTTGCAAAACAAGGAGGCACTTCCTTCCGTGGGAAGATACAGCCAGTGGGTCCCAACTGTCAGGTGGAGGAAACATTTTTTTAGCTTAATAAGGAGGAACTTTCCATGCATGCGACATACATCCTCTTCCGATGACTCTCGTTTGTTGACCACGCCGCACCAAACGCAGCAAGGCGGTGGACGACGGCGAGGCCCCGGACGGGAACGACTCGGAGATGGGAAAATGCGGCGTGGGGCTGTAGTCTGTGGAGAATAACATGACGTGTCGAGGGGTGGAGGGATAGCCTGGCCGGCAGTGGGGTAGCGCTTCGCAGCTATGCATGCTAAGCAGAGCCGCTAGCCGCCGAAGGCCGGACCAGGCGGTCCCGGCGACGTTGGAGGAAGAAGACGAGAGATTGATGGTGCATGCTGGCCATTGGATATAAATCCAATGGTTGTGGATGACACAATCATTTGTTGACACAATACCTGTGTAGGCTTCGACCTATTGGCCCACATGTCAGCTTGCAAAAATGTGGCATATATTTAACCCTTGATTTCTAGAATATACAGTCCATTTGCTGGGTTGTGTGAATAAATAATTTCTGTCAATCGGGCCCATTTATATTCTCTAAGAAATCCCAGCCCATTTGCACTTCCTTGAAATACACGTATTAGGTGGGCTCATTATATATATAATTATATTTTAGAAGGAGCAATTAATATCAAAGAATGAACCGGAGAGGCACATTATATATATATATATAATTAAGAAATTAGCGAGTTATTGCTCAAAATAAAAATGAGCGCGTTATTATTAAATTGGTTCTTAAAATCTTCGTAAGCTTTTGTACGCACTCACCAGGATTTTCCTTGCCTGTGAGTCAAAAACAACCAGGATTTTCCTTGCCAACTTCCGTTAAACATTTACTTTTATAAGTTAATAACACGTGGGATGTTTTTATAATGTATATATAAGTCTCTATAAAATATACGATAATAGTAATGATATAAATATATATAATGTGGTTAGAAGGGACAACATAAATTGGACACAACATTACTTTTATAAGAGACCTACGTTTTATACCCCATAGTAGGCATACTAACAAGTTCACACACAAATACAATAGAAAAGGTAAACATTCATATCAAACTCAGGTTCACAGGACACGTTCATATTCACAGCCAACATTCACTATCAACAACTCAAAAGATTCATATATACACGAGCTCAAAATATCTATGCATCCAAATGATTGATAGATCACACGACAATATTCATACATAATTCACAAAAAGATTCAGATATACACATGTTCAGTATATTTATGCATCCAAATGATTGATATCATAGCCAATATGATCCATGGACGAACTTTAATTACCTAGGGTACAGACTGGTAAATGGTGTTCAATCGGAGGTACTTCTTGCTAAAATTAGTTCTTGTACGAGTAAACTTTCGAGTACATAAGAGGCAGCACAGACAATCTGAACTTTGCTTGTAGGTTTATCCTCAAATAGTGGCCTTGTGCCGAGGGAGGTTTGAGCAACTTGGCCACTACTTTCATCCAACTAGTTTACTGGCTCATCTTGGTCCTCTATCTTGCCAAAATTCTACATTGCAGACGAGAAAGGAGGCGGTTGAGAAAATGAACCACCCAAAAATTTTGTCCAGTTCAACTGAAATGGCGCATCCTTGGCGTGCAGACTAATAAAGTGCCAGATGAATATACATGTCAACCAACTTGTCTGGAATCTTTAGACTGCATACCATATAGTTCGCTACCATATGTGCCGATAACCAAAAGGCACAAGTTGGGACCAAAGACTGGACTGTGTTTTTCTAGGCTATGCACCAAGCAATATTTTTGGCATTCACTCTCCTAATACTTGGAGTTTGACAATTGGTTGATGTCTTTGATACTCCAATGAATATAGGCACTTCTTGTCAACATCGATGCTTGTCTGAGTGAACTTTGGAGTACATAGCAGCAGCATAAGTACCTGCACATCTGATCATTTTCTGCAGTTCTACTGAAATCACCCGATGTAATGATTTGCCTGCAAGTTCAGGCTCCAAATTACTCCTTTATCACTACAAGAAATATGTCAACTTGTGACCACCACTACTGGTCATTGAATGGTCACAAATTTCCATTTGTGACCTTTTTGTGACCAAAAACATAAGTTCAAAAGCTGGCCGTCATAAACTGACTATAGCGACCTTTCTTCTGGAATGGTCGAAGACGTTTACGACCAAAATACATCTATTGTGGCGTTTTGGTCACTAGCAACCTCCCCAGGCCACGTAGGCATCCAGCGTGGCAATCTGACGTGGCACAAGATTCAGCCCGGTCCAATTCGGCATTTTACATGGGCCGAGCCCATTAATTCAGCCCATTTAATTTATTTTTTCCCTGTGCTTTGATTAGCTAAATAGGCCTGGCCCAACAATCATGACTTTTTTTCTAAGATGCAGTCTTTTACAATCCATTTTTTGGGGCCTCAACCCTTTTAGAATCTGAAATTTATATTGCTCTTTTTAGAAACAAGTCCAACATAGTTTGGGCCATGGCCTTTTTAGAGCCCAAGTATTGAGTGCAATATAAATTCTAGACAGGGCCTTTTTATAATCCAATAGTGGGCCAAGCCCTCTTTTATTTACAGCCAATATTCTCAAATCAGTATAGTAAAAGTACTTCTTTCCCACAGTAATAACACAAGTATAGAAAACTTTCTGACACAACTTTATCTCGCATAACACATATCAATAACTTATCTCCTATGTTCACAAGTACATAACTTTTATCTCACACAACATTATACAGAACTGTATCTTGCAGGTTGAAATCACATAAACTTTATCTAACAGGTTCCCCGCAACAAAAGATGATCACCATCATCTCCTAATCAAGATGCAAATAACCTGCACATTCAAAAAGAAAAAGCAATATGTCAAAGAGAGACAAACAAAAAATAGAACAAACAAAAAATAGAGACTTGCATCAAGTAGACCTGATGATGTACAGATAGTAACCAAACTAGCATCTACTTTGCCCGAGAGATAGCATGAAGCAGTTTTGATGCCATTTATGCATTATTTCTGAGAGTAGCAGCAAAAAATACATAGGATGCCAAACAGCCGGCGGCAGCTAAGATCGGTTAGTTGTTGGCTACAACCGATGGCGAGAACTAAACGAGCAGGTTAGATTCATTGGGCTGGGTTGGATTGGATTGATGCTGACAAAGTGACAACAGGAAGGTAATGAGCACATACAACTAGCTCTAGTATACCGGCATGCATGAGCACTTGTTAATATTTATATTCATCACAACAACCTATAACCACCTACGCATACAAATCAGAAAGCACACATATATACTGAAAAAAAGCAACGGCCATGAATAGATGACTTAACAGTTCATGTTTTTTAACAAAACAAGAGTGGACATCTCATAGTGAGTCTAATACAGCTACACTAAGCAGAGAACCACATCAAGACATGAAGAGTAAGCCATCACAGTATAGGAGGATTGGACTGCATACCTAGTCGTCCTTGAGGTAGAGGACCATCTTGGTACCCCTGCCGAGCTGCTCCCCAAATGTATCACGAGTGACGGTGAAGGAGCTTCCGGCCTGGGACTCCCACATGTACTGCCCGTCGTTGTTGTGCTTCATGGTGACGACGACCCTCTCGGCAACAAGGTAGGCGGAGTAGAAGCCAACACCAAACTGCCCAATCATGGACACATCGGCGCCGGCGGCGAGGGCCTCCATCGGCACCGTACTGATCTTGTCCAAGGCCTGCGAAAATCACACCGGCAAACACACCACGTCAGCCCAGGAACAAATCTCGCACGCCAAGAATCAAACCGCGGGTCAACGGATCTGGCTCGGCAGAATCTAAAGCCTGGCGTAAAATGGCCAGTGTAATTAATGGCCAGTGCTGCCAGTATTGAATGTACCACATCGGCAAGCATTATATAGTACTACTATGTAATTGATATGCAAAAGAAGATGCATCTCTCATGTTCAGCAATCGGGATCAACCATGAAGTTTCTACTACTCCTACATCATTTTAGCTAATCATTTAAGATGATCATTTAAGATGCTAATGTTTACTTGTAAAGTACAGTTATTGTTACTCTAAGATTTTAGCTAAGTAAATATAAAGATAAGAAGACACTTTGCCACCAATATTTTGTGACATCTGTAGAATTCATACCTCATAAACATGCATGAAATGTTTATCTCAAACAAGTATACATACTGATCATGTTTAATTAGGCCAGCAACACAAAACAACCAATTATATTGCCTTATAACACTACTAGGAAAAGGGCTATAGATGGAAATGACACTAATGGCGCACCAGACAAGTGGTGCGCCATTAGTATATACTAATGGCGCACCACCCTCTGATGCGCCATTAGTGTTGAAACTACTAATGGCGCACCCTGACCACGGTGTGCCATTAGTACCAAATTTTTTTTGAACTAGTGCGCCTGTCCAGACATACTAATGGCGCATCCCCTGGTGGTGCGCCATTACTAGTTGTAACTAGTAATGGCGCACCATCCCGGAGGTGCGCCACTAATGTTATTTTTTTTATTATTGCTTTTATTCCTTTTTTTGCAAAAGTTCTAATGGCGCACCGCCAGGGGGTGCGCCATTAGTAACCTGGATTACTAATGGCGCATATGTTGCTGGTGCGCCAATAGTAAGTGGGCAGCAACAAGATATTTTGGACAGCCTCTCCTCCCACACTCACTTTCTCCCCACTTCATTCTCTCCACCGCCTCCTCCTTGTCTCGGGTGCCTCCTCTTTTTCACCTCATTTTCACCATAGATTCATTCAAATTAAGTGGTTAAGTTACCTTGTTTTGCTAGGTAAGTAAGGGGGGAAGCTATATTTATGTTGTTCTCCCTACAAACAATGTGCACATGCACTTTTTATGGCCTAGCTAGATCTATGTATGTTCGTGGTGTTGCATATGTTCGTGGTGTTGCATATGTGTTTGTGTTTGGAGGTGTACCGGTATTTGAAATGCGATAGTTGCCAATATTTTGCCGGAATGTTGATTCATTTCCGTTTCGGCGAGAATTTTGGCATTAAGCATTCTTTTTGGTCCTATTTTTAGGGAAAGTCATGCCAAATTTTTTCTTGGTTCTAAAATATCGTTTTGCTCTACCCCGCAGGCGACCATGGTCCGCACGATGACCGAAGGCATCGTGAATAGGTTTTTGAGGTCCGCGAAGGCCGAGATGCTTCAAAAGAACGAGATGGAGATAAGATGTCCGTGTCGAAGATGCAAGCTGAATAGCCTTATTGCAGACCCGGATTCCGGGCAGGTGCGGGACCACCTGCTCTTGCGTGGTTTCATGGATGGCTATCGGTGGCAAGGTGATGATGATGACTAAGAAGTCGTTCATGGGGGCCGGGCAAGAAATGAGGAAGGGCAGCAAGATAACCACCGCGGCTCGGGGGGGCGAGAAGACGAAGAATCCCCAGGAGATGATCACGACGGTGATGCTGTACACAGTCATCATGTAGAAGATGCAGGACATGATGATGATGCCGGCGGAGCAGACGACGTTGGACCATCAATGGGCTGGGTGCAGGACCCTCATATTCAAGAGCTGCTTCTCAAGCAGACGGATAACACAAGAGCTGCCGCCCGAGAGAAAGCCAAGATGGATCAACTTGAGTTAGACGCGGTTACTCCGTTGTATGAAGGATGCAGGCCCGAGGATACCCGCCTGAAAGTAACGCTCATGGCTCTGGAGATGAAGGTAAAACACAAAATGACCGACGCATGCTTCGACGAGAACATGTCATTCTGGCACGAACGTCTTCCCAAGGGGAACAAGTGCCCGACCAATTTGGAGGAGGCAAAGAAAATCGTGTGTCCTCTGGATTTACCGCACGTGAAATACCATGTGTGCATGAACAATTGCATCATTTATCGGGACGAGCACACGGAGTCTACAATATGTCCGGTGTGCGGTGTCACTCGATACAAGAAGAGGAAGAAAGCTCCTCGAAAAGTGGTGTGGTACTTTCCGATCACTCCTCGTCTGCAGCGGTATTTCGCGGATCCTAAGGTAGCAAAGCTCCTGCGTTGGCACGCGGATAGGGAGGAGAAGAAGCGAGAAGATGACGCAAATGATCCGGAGATAGATAAAAAAGACAAGATGCTGAGTCACCCTAAGGATGCGAGCCAGTGGCAAGCATTGAACTTCGAATACCCAGAATTTGGGAACGATCCAAGGAACATCATGCTGGGCGCGAGCACCGATGGAGTCAATCCGTTTGGCAGCCAGAGAAGCACACATAGCACCTGGCCTGTGTTTGTGTGGATGTACAACCTTCCCCCCTGGTTGTGCATGAAGAGGAAGTACATTCACATGAGTATGCTAATTGAAGGGCCGAAACAACCAGGGAACGACATCAATCTGTATCTGGGGCTGCTGAAAGAGGAGCTTGACACGCTGTGGAAAACGCCAGCCAATACGTGGGACGCTGCAGAGAAAGAATATTTCCCTATGAGAGTCGCACTGCTCACGACGGTGCACGACTATCTCGGTTACGGATATCTTGCGGGGCAGGTAGTCCACGGATTTTCTGGATGCGTAAGGTGCATGGATGACACAACGTATCGCCAGCTAGATAGAGATCCCGGGTCTTCGAAAACCGTGTTCATGGGACATCGAAGGTGGCTTCGCGACGATGACCCGTGGAGGAAACGCAAGGATCTGTTCGATGGTGAAACCGAACCCCGAAAACGCCCGTGTACGAGGAGCGGCGAGGAAATAGACAAGCTGTTGAAAAATTGGAAAGACTGCCCACTGCCGGGAAAGAAGCAAAAGGCGCCAGAGCCGCTGCTGAAGGTATGGAAAACGAGGTCTGTTTTCTGGGACTTGCCGTACTGGAAGATCCACCGTGTGCCTCACAGCCTTGATGTGATGCATATCACGAAGAACGTGTGCGAGAGTCTGCTTGGTACCCTGCTCAACATGCCAGAGAGGACCAAAGATGGGCCGAAAGCAAGGGCAGACTTGAAATCAATGGGCATCAGGCAGGAGCTTCACGCTATATATGATGATGATGATGATGATGATGATGATGATGATGATGATGATGATGATGAGGCGAAGCAGGACACAGAAAGTCGTCGCAAAGGCAAAAAGGCCAAGAAGACCGGAAATGACTACCCTCCCGCGTGCTTCACTCTAAGTCAGGAGGAGATCGAGCAGTTTTTCACCTGCCTCCTAGGAGTAAAACTTCCTTACGGTTACGCGGGGAAGATAAGCAGATACCTAGACCCAGCGAAGCAGAAGTTCAGCGGGATGAAGTCTCACGACTGTCACGTGCTGATGACGCAGATACTTCCAGTTGCAATCCGTGGGATCATGGACGCGCACGTCCGTGAAACACTATTTGGCCTATGCAACTTCTTCGACGTCATCTCTCGGAAGTCGATTGGCGTGAGGCAACTCAGAAGGCTACAGGAAGAGATCGTGGTGATACTATGCGAGCTTGAGATGTACTTCCCGCCCGCATTCTTCGACGTTATGGTGCATCTGCTAGTCCATATAGTGGAGGATATCATCCAACTCGGGCCGACGTTCCTGCACAGCATGATGCCGTTCGAAAGGATGAATGGTGTCATCAAAGGATACGTTCGCAACATGTCACGTCCAGAAGGAAGCATAGCCAGGGGCTTTCTGACCGAAGAGTGCATCTCCTACTGCACGAATTATCTAGGCATCGAGAACCCCGTTGGTCTGCCCGTCAACAGGCACCTCGGCAGGCTCGCTGGATGGGGTCACCGTGAGGGTCGCCGCGAAATGCATGTCGACTTCGAGGGTCGACTCGCCGACTTTGAAAGAGCAAACCTAGTCGCACTACAACACATAGACGTGGTCGATCCTTGGGTGGTAGAGCACAAAACCTTTATTAAAAAGACGTACAATGACCGAGGCCAACAGAGGACGGACGGAGATACACTCAAAGAGCACAACTCATGTTTCACGCGTTGGTTCAAGCATAAGCTTTTGTCGTACCCTTTACATGAGGATTCTTCCACGGAAGAACAACTCATATTCGCCTTGTCACAGGGCGCCGAGCACAACCTGATGACCTATGAGGCGTACGATATCAACGGCTACACATTCTACACCGAGGCCAAGGACATGAAGAGCGATGGTTATCAGAACTCCGGGGTAACGATGGAATCCTACACCGGTAACGACAAGGACAGATACTACGGAAGGATCGAGGAGATCTGGGAACTGAGCTACGCTGGAGAGAAGGTCCCGATGTTCCGTGTCAGATGGGCCAAGAACGTCATAAAAGAAGACCGGTATTTCACCACCATGGTTATACCCGAAGCCAAATCCAAGACCGCGGGCGCAAACGTCACCGCGAAAAATGAGCCATGGGTACTGGCTTCCCAAGTGGACCAATGCTTCTTCATTACCGACCCGCCAAAGCCCAGTCGTGTTGTCGTGAGGAGAGGCAAAAGGAAGATCATCGGAATGGATGGAGTAGCCAATGAGCAAGACTTCGACAAGTA
>NC_041384.1:90072447-90103047 GCF_002162155.2 Triticum dicoccoides
ACGCCGCTGCCCCACCTCGACCCCGCCCCGTCCACACCACCGTCGACCCGCCTCCCTCGATGCCACGGCGCCGCAGGACCAGGACGCCACGGCCCCGCCGCCCTCGACGCCGCCCCGACAACAGCGCCGTGCGCCTCTTCCTGGGACGCTGCTGTGACCCTACTACCCACGCCATCAGGGGAGCTCGTCAAGGTATCATCCCCCCTCTCTCTCTGCTCTCTCCATCTTTGATGCTCTAGGTGTCTATCGTGGTTAGTTTTCTTCCTCCCCAACTAAACTAGATACCCAGTTTGGTTGCTGCACTCACTACATTAGGCGTGAGAACAACTGAAACTTTCCTGAGAGAGGTCCTAGCTAGCTATGCACAGCGAAACTGCCCTGCTTGCAGGGATTCCATCGATTGTTGTAGCTATGTATTCATGCGGCTTAACCAAGATGGCCATGTGACAATGCTTCTCATGGAAATCTTCACACCGGTCAATCGTTTAGCTAGCTTTCCTGGAAAAAAAGTAAGATAATGGGACAAGGGATAGCAACAGGGCAGTGAAAGTTTTCAGCTTCATAGATTTCGAGTGAAAACTAGAGTAGTTGGTCCGATGATAGGGATTTTGTTATGGTCTTCTTGTCCGTGTAGTACTGGAAGGTTCAACCTGAGTCAAATTCTGAAGCTACAACGTGACAATGATTTCAGTTTCTCATAGTCGTGCCTTTCTTTAGATCAAGTACATTACCTTTGAACCACAGAAACCTACCATATGTGCTTATAATAATTTGTAATTTTCTTGATGCAAAACCATAATCAACATGTAGAACATTTTTTTCTTATGACAGCTGATAGCATTCGTGCTCATTGGAATGACTGAAAAGCAAGTGCTATAATACTCTTTCTCCTGTTGTGTGTGCTCTGAAGGTTTTGAGCTCCTTTACTTTCCATTATTATCTAATATCCTTTCTAGTTTAGCACTATTTAGTTTAAAAGTAGTGGATGGCTCCATCTTACTTCTATATTAACAGCTACCAGCTTGAGTGAATAAAGGTAGCTAGGCCCATGCAAAGAAAATAGATGAATTTTGGGCTCCTTTCAGCGGATGTTTGCCAAAATCTACTGGTCTTTAGCTCAGATATATTCGTTTCATTTTGTTTTCAGCACTAGATCGTGGTCTTTAGTTGAAAATTTGGCATTTGTGGTTGTGACGGTTAAATGAAATGGAGATACTCCTCAGTAACAGACCAGGTGAATAACTTATGTGCACAAGTGCAGCAGAAAATTTACAACAGACTAATTAGATTCATTTTTCTTTTGTTTGAGAGAGAGTTAGCTGGAATTTTTGAATAAAACGTAAGTCTAATCCCAGCGAAAAATTCAAGCTATCTTAACCTCCAATTTTGATCAAGTAAACTCAATATTTCTGGGACAGTTAGAGTATCCATCGATCATATTTGAACCTAATACCAATTCATTCATCTCCATACCACTGCAGACACAACAGAACAGAGGCACTTCATCACCCACGGCTGAGAAAGCAAGGTAGAATCACCACACTGGTGGGCACTTCATCACCCAGGTATAACTTTTACTAATTCATGAATAAATATATATTTTTCACTGCATACATACTATTTCTCTTTTTTTTCTGTTCTTTTCAGATCAATATTGTTGTGATCTTTCATGTCTTTTATAACAGGAAAAATGGTTGTATATGATAGACATCGAACCGTTTCTGTAAACTGAGTACTAACTGAGTTCCCTAAAAAAAGAACCTTAGTACTAACTGAAATATGATGGAACAGAAAATACAATGAAATCAATACGGAACATGCTAGATAAATATTGCCATGAAACCAGATGACACTGATAATTTTAGTGGAAAACAAAGGACTCTTCTGTTATTTTTAGTTGGTCCACCGACCACTCACATATCCAATTTCCATGATCCTCAACGGAAGTCAGAAACACAACATATCCATGGACTTCTCATTGTTCAAAATCTTCTCTTAGGATTAACCACAACAGCATATCGGGGGTTCAGGAATCAAAATATCAGTTACATCAAGAGTTAGCAATGACGAAACTAGCATGTAACAGAGACACTATAAAAGATAGCCAACATCCAGTTAGGCCAATTTTCTGAGGCTATTCCAAAATTAGACGGCATTTCCCCTTTGCAAGCGGTTGCATAGTCTTCAGCGAGGTGTGGTGCAGCTTCCTTGTGAGGGCATATGAACTTCTCCACAAATACCTTCTTGCTCAGCATGACTATGCTATAGTAGTCCCGGTACTGACCTAGCAATCCATTTGCCTTAAGAAACTGGATAATTAGAAGAAGAAACTGTCTCCTGATTTTGATGTATTTTGCCTAAAGTCTCTAATTTTGATGTATTTTTCTTAATTCAGCGAACCGTGAGATGGACTTAGAAGAAGAAACTGTCTCCTGATTGCAGTTGATTAATTAGTATATATGTTGTAGACTTGTAGCATACCTACCTCTATATGGTTTTATATTTCAACTTGATTTCTGAATATTCCAAACCACACGCGAAGTCCTTTCTTACAAGAAGAAGTTTCTCTTCATAACAGTGAACAAAAACTACTGTCAATCAGCTCAGTTCTAGTGCTGTTGGATTTTTTTTAATTGGCTTCTTGCAGTTTTGAAAATTCAGTTTATTCGGTTACTGAAAATTCAGTTAATTCAGTTAGGCACACAAATTTCAGAACTTTTGTGTGCCCTAGTACTTGGTGTTTGTAGAAAACCAGGAGTGTCAATGGGACTAGAATTCACTTGTTCTTATATGGGTTTGTAAAACTTGTTCATGTACTGAACTACTAATGCCTTGTGATGCTCTGAATTACTTGTGATGCCTCTGAATTACTTGTGATCACATTGAGAAAGACTTGTAAAGATGATGATCATCTTTAACAGAAAACAATTTGTGATGATTTTGCTAGTTTGCTGGGTTTTGTCTCCAACCATCGTGTCGTGATGATTTTGCAGGTACCCCGAGAGGCCCTTGAGTTTGCCGGAATGTCGATTAACTTCCGTTCCGGCAAATTCGGGTACTCCATATGTCCTATTTTCAGCAAAGGTCATGCTGAAATTTTCCGTGAATTTTAGCATGACAAAATAGGACATATGGGGTACTTGTGACTAATGCATAGGCCGGGGTATCTTAGTAGTTAATTAAGTAGGATCAAGTGCCCCGGCGTACTTGTGACTAATGCATGGCTTTTAGGGTGCCTCGGTGTCGATAAAAACCGAAATGATGAAAAGTTAGGCTTTTAGGGTGCCTTGGCATCGAAAAACCCTCAATGATAAAAGCTTAGATTTTAGGATGCCTCGGTGTCGACAAACCCTAAATGATGAGACCATGATCTTGTTCCTTGACAATAACCAACTTTTTGACCAAACTTTGTTTCTATTTAGAGAGAAACATGGCCCACAACGATGAGGCCGGGGGTTCGGGCGGCAAGGCATTCTGGGAGCTGTCCCAGGAGATGGAGGAACAACCTCACTTGTATGAGGCCGCCGCCTTCCCCACCGATCCTGAGACCACGGATGGTGCCGCCGAGGATGACCACACTAATGCCACCACTGATGGTGCCGCCGAGGATGCCACCACTGATGATGGCGGCGCACGCACAGATAGCAGCCAGCCGAAGAGGCAACGGAAGGACCGGTGCCCGATCGTGCTCCGCACCCTCAAGGAGGAAGTTACTGAAGTGGACTCCAACGGGAATCCAACGGCGCCCGAACGAATAGTCAAGGGGTACTCGCTTCAGCTCGGGTGCATTGTCCGGAGCACCGTCTCGATCAACACCGAGAACCTGAGGCATCCTGACCGAGGGAATTTGCGCCACCTCCTCTTCACGAAGCTGCACGAACGATACAAGTTCCCCGCTGAATTCGAAAACACAAGCCTCAAAGGGAATAAAGTGAACAATGCTGCCCTCATGAAGATCAAGGAGAAAAATCTTTCGATCACCAAAGAGAATGATCGAGAAAGGTGAGAGTTATGAGAAGATCAAGGAGAAAAATCCTTCGATCACCGAAGATGACTACAACGACTTCAAGATCAATTGCTCGAGCACCGCAAGCTCCCAATCAAGTGAGTGGGGGAAACAAATGCGGGAGCTGAACATAGGGGAACACACACTCGGTCCCGGCGGTTACAGAGTGGCGGAGCCTATATGGGACAAGGAGGAGGCGGACCGTGCCGAGCAAGGCCTACCGCCCCTCTTCGATAAATACGGTGACAAGCAGACCAGGAACTTTGTCAGGGCCCGGTACAAGAAGGACCCGAAAACAAAGGAGCTTACCACGGATCCGAAGACCAGGCAGCTTGAGCTTGTTCTGGTAAGGAATACACCCCCGCGTAATTAGCTCCATATGGTTGCATTCTAATTAATGAAGCCGAATTTCTAAATGGTTCACATTCCTTCCGCAGGCGACTAAAAGCAGTAGCGTGGGGTCGACTAAGAGCAACCCTTGGGACACCACTCTAAATAGGGGGTTGAATGTAATGAAGAACAAGGATAAGCTCAGTAAGCCGACGTCAGCTGGTCGTGTGGCCGGCAAAGGCTTGTCGACAAAATGAGGGTCATACTATACCGCTGGTGTGCGGAAGGAGAAAAAGACCAGCTCGGAAAGCCAGGCGCGAGAGGTTCAAGAACTCAAGGCACAGGTGGCGCGGATTCCGGAGATTGTCCAAGAGCAAGTGGAACAACGACTCGGAGCGACGATCACCGCCCTTGTGCCTACCTTGATCTCGGGGTTGAGTGCGTGGATTGCGGGCGGCCAACAGGGGCCGCCCCCGATTCCTAGCTTCACGGCCAGCAACTCGCATAATGCGATGGCGGGGCCATTGGTGCCTCCGGCGGAGGCGGCATTGGTGTCTCCGACGCCGGCACGGGAGCTTAATGCACCCGGGTGTACGCCGGCCGGCACCTCTTCAGCAAGCGGCCGCTCCGTCAACTGCACGCCCGCCGTTGGCGGTGCCTCGACATTAGCCGAGCTCGACGCCATCATCACGGTAACTAATTAAGCCTCTCTCGGCCGAGGACTTCATCTCCTTGCCTTTGACTAGGCATCCCTGACGCCCTACATGTTTTCGCAGGGCGCCGCCGACGTTCCGTGCACTCTCCTCCACTTCGTGAACAACGAGTTGGTCGATGTCGCCAAGGGCAAAATCGTTCAACCGGGCAACCCCTTGTTCCACGGTACCCAGATGCCACCCAACTTGTTTAGGGTTCAACTAGTTCGGGTGCTGCCAGGCTGCGACGACTTGTTACCTCCGATTCGACCCGTCGGGGCCGACGATGATGACGTGATGACCCTCAGCGCCTGCCTGAGCTGGCCCCTGCTTTGGCCGAAGAGCCAGATTCGTTTGGGGGCGGGGGACACCACCCCAAAGACAACACCGCCAGTCGTGCCGGTGCCAAGTCGGCCCCATGGCAAGACCGCCGTAACGGTGCCGGACATCCCTATGCCACTGGATCCAAACATGCATATGGCACAGGATCAGAACGACGACGACGACGACGATGATACATTTGGCAACGTCGATCAGTACTTTGCCGAGCATGGGTACGATGGCGACTTCATGGGGCCTCCTTCTCAAGAACCAAACCCAACAAAAGACGTGTGCGATCTAGCTCGTACCGCGGAGAAGCCAAGTTGCAACAGGCGCCGTCTGGCGTTCAGCTCTCAGGAGACGCCTCCAACTGCCGACTTCACCGAGCCTCAGATAGGCGAGGTGCGAAATATTATCAGCCCCAACACACTCAAGAAGGCGGTCTGTGAGCAGAACTCGGTCCCATTACAGGAGAAGAAGAAGGCACGCAAAAGAAAGACTAAGAAGGGTGCGAGCCAGCCGGCACCGAGTACGATCCGTGCTCAGGACGGGCCACCTTCACCGCAGGATATCTCGAGGAGGGTGCATCTGGCGGGTAGGGTGATGCTACCGACAAATATGCTCAATGCTGCAACCGGTGCTATGCGGAGTCTGCATGACAGTGTTCTTGCTTTGGAGAAGCAGCGTCTCAGGGAGAAGGATGTGGCATACCCGGTTTTCGCGGCCAAGGTGCCAGAGGGCAAGGGCTTTGTGGATAACTCCATCGGGCGTACGATCGTCCTGCGTTTTGATGACATCCACGCTATGTTGAACCTTCATCCGCTGCACTACACCTTTGTTCGGCTATTTTCGCTGAGTATGGAGATGCAGATCATTCGCGACAAGACCCCGGACATCATGATAGTCGACCCCTTCTACATGCGTGCCAAGATCTTGGGCAGCGCTGGGGACCGGCAAGTCGCGAGTTCTTACCTCGAAGGCGTCATTCTGGCAAACCAAGATAAGGATAACTTCCTCGTGCCTTACTTTCCCGAGTAAGTCCTCCCCTCAACCGGCCCGTAACATATGAATTCTTACTTTTCGATCGTTTTTCTTTTAACATTCCTTGTTTTCTGCAGTGACACACGTTGCACGCTCATCCTCCTAAGCCCCAAATATTCCATGGCCACGTATTTCGACCCGGACCGTCAGTCGAACGTAGACTACACAAATGTCAAGAAGGTTCTTGATGATGTTCTCCCCGGCTACGCCCAATCTGGAGGCACCTTCACCAGGCCTATTCGTAAGTACGGCAAGCACGTGTTCTCCCACAATACGACGTTCTGCTGCGTCAAGCAGCCGCCTGGCGGTCAGAAGGGTGCCTACTATGCCATCCATCACATGCGGGCGATCGTACGGGACCATCATCAACTTCTGCTACCGAGTAAACTCAAAGATTGGGCCGCGAGCGTGTCGGCAATCCAGGACGCGGACCTCCGACAAGAATTCTTTCGCATCCAGTCGGAGTTTGCGGAAATCATCCATCAAGATGTCCTTCGTACCTCGGGGCAGTTCTACCTCAGAAATCAACCGTCCAACAGTGACATTGACACAATGCTACAAAAGCAGGATGACAACGCCCGTTCTTTCATGACTCCCACGATAGACGGCGGCTTCATCCACGCTCCGGTCCCTTGAGTCGAGTTGTCTAGTTCTGAAACATCGATTGGCTCATGTTGTAATTAAACTTTAATGAACTTGTAGTATGTCTCTTTGCTTTCGAGAGTCGTTCAACTTAGATGTAATCGATGCTATTAATGTCTTCCTTTTCTCTTCCGATCGTTCTGTTGCATAATTATATATTGCTTATGTATTGTCTGTGAATTGGTACTAACGTTTCGTTTGGCTAGTGCATAGCGATGCCGACGTATGTCGTGTACAAGGGTAAGGTTCCCGGAGTCTACGATGACTGGGAGGAGTGTCGGAGACAGGTTCACCGATTCAGCGGTAACAGTTACAAAGGGTACACCACTAGGGCCGAGGCCGAATCTAGATACGCCCGCTATCTAGCGGGAGAGGGGAGGGAGCGTTGGAGGAACCGGATGAAGACAAGTTTCATCGTGATGATGCTCATCGTGATGACCGCAGCTCTCTTCTATGCGATGGTAGTTTAGATGATCGATATCGACTTGTAATGTGAAGACAAACTCGCTACTCGCGGTCTCGAGACTTGTAATATAATGTTCTATATTTGTTCGGTCTTTTTAATTCGGAGACTAATATGATGAATTGTATTCGGAGACTAATATGATGAATTGTATTCAAAGACTAATCTTCTATTGTATTCGATGAATCTGTTGTTGATGTGTGCTGTCTATATTTTGTCAAACTATACATTTTGTAACCTGTGCAAAAAACAGAAAATAAAAAGATAAAAAAAACCTAATATTCATACTAATGGCGCATCACAGGACAGTGCGCCATTAGTATGACAGTGCATACTAATGGCGCATCACTGGGTAGTGCGCCATTAGTATGTTGCGGTTACTAATGGCGCATCCGGTGGTGGTGCGCCATTAGTATGCCAAAGCACCTGGGTATACATGGCCCCTGGGAGGCATACTAATGGCGCACGCTGGCCTATACTAATGGCGCACCCGCGGTGCGCCATTAGTATACCAGATACTAATGGCGCACCAGGTGGTGCGCCATTAGTAAAAATTACTAATGGCGTGCTGTTAATGGCGCACCACAGATGCGCCATTAATGGCCATATTAGGTGCGCCATTAGTAGGGGTTTTTCTAGTAGTGTAAGAAGCTATTTGCATAAAGTAGAGAACTACAAAACAAGCTATTAACCATCCTACTGGTAGCAAGGACATAAAGATAATCACTTAATAAGATAAGAAGCAGACATGAATAACATAACTATGTACAATTCAATATCCCAACTGAGAGTGAACATGTATTAAACATTTCCTGCATTCCAATACATGCATGACAGATTCACAGCATAACTATATATAGCTGTACAAACATGCATGAACAGGAAAGCAACCAAACTACAAGAACATATAAGGAAACATAGGGAATGACTATAACCTATGGAGTGACAAGCACATATATGAACTCAAAGTAATGCCCAGCTTGCGCATATATGAGCCGTGCCGTCGAGTCCCGCAGCCACCAACACGCGCCGCTCGCTGTCGCGGTCACCACCTTGGTCGTCGACACGGCGGTGCTGCCAGACCTGCAAAAAACAGAGGAGGTGTGAATGGACATCACACTTGCCAACTAATTAACTATAGCTTGCTACACAAACATTTCGTTATAAAATTCGCTCAAATGGAACCTTGGAAACACCCTTTCCCAAGTAGTCAGATCCACCGTCCCTCAGTTCCAAAGCTTCATAAAGACCTACAGAAGAGGGATGATTCAGACAATATTAGTTCAACAAAAATAATAAAATAACATTCGGTAAATAATGATACAAATAAGAGTTTGGAACAGGATACATTTTGGTGAAGTGTCTGTCAGGGAGAAGTGATTCAGAGTTTCAAAGTGAAGTTGTTTCTGAATACTAGTAGTGTAATTACTAATTAGCTAGCTAGATGTGTGCATGAAAGCTACTGTTCCTATTGGGTTGCAGCTTGTACTAGTTAGTTAGCTAGCTAAGGACTTGATAGTATTCTTTTTCCAGATAAAGAGCTGATGCTACTAGTCTAATCACACAGTTTTAACCAGATTAGAGCAAAGACAACACGCCAACGGCAGAACCAAGACCAAGTCTCGGCAATCCAATAGGAATCTCCGGAGCTCCATATATCGCCACACACACGGCCACGCACCACCTGGCCGCCCCCATCGCAAGTTTGCAGCACACCACCGCACCCGACATTGTAGCAAGTGCGCGCGCTCACGCACATAGCACCGGTGCAAGGTCATGGGGGGCACGCAGGTCATACCTGTGTGGGCATCGGTACTCGTCGCAGTAGAGCACGAGCTGGCGGTCAAACACAGTGAGCACGAGCTGGCGGTCAAACACAGTGAGCACGAGTTGGCTGTGTGGTTATCAGCTTCCCCTGATGATGGAATTACGCAAGTCCAAAACTCAATCATGAACTGTAATGGTATATGCAATGCAGCAAACAATAATGTTTTTTTTCGTTCAGAAGTTGAGATGTCCCTGTGACTCGATGGTGTCATGATTCTAAGCGTGGAATTGCAATTCTAAGCAAGCCTGGAGTATGATAGTGGTACATGAAAGTATGTAGAACAGCAAGAGTAAACACTCAGAATTAGGGATTTTAGGAGTAAGCAATTGTGTTCATCGAGAGACCGTAGCGAGCAAGCATCAGAGGGCCCAAGTGAGACATGGCGTTGTCACGAGCTCAGTGGCAAGTATTGGAGGTGAGGGACAGAGAAGGAGAGGAAGAGGGTACCTTGAAGACCTCCATGTCCATGGCATCGTCGAGCGCGGGGTTCTGTCCCAGCCGAGCGGCACCCAGGCCTCTCGTCGCGTGGAAGAGCGGCGTCGGAGGGCACGGCTGTGTGTTGGTGGAAGACGGCGGAGGCGTCCACTACAAGCATCACCGTCGCCTCGCCGGCGCATCGCATGGAGATCGTGGAGCGCCGGCACCTGACCTGCTCGATCTGGATGCCCCAACACCAAGGGAGATAGGGTGAGCAGAGGGTGGGGCGGATGGATCTAGGAACGCCAGGTACATGAACCACTCGGTGTTCTTGTTCAGATCCGGCGGGGGCACCACCTGTACGTACCGGCGCGAGCGTGCTGTGGGGCGGTGGCTCCTCCCGACCGGCTCGGTGTCGCGAGCATGGAGATAGGGCGAGGGGATAGGGGCGGCGGCGGCAAGGTCGCTGGTGATGGAGCACGGCGGCGGTTGTGGGTAGGGTTTGGGGTGGGGCAAAGAGAGTTGTGGGCATGGCGGATCTGACGGCGCCAGCCTCCTCGATCTAGGGGCCCCGCTGTGGGATAGAAGGTGAGGGGAGGTGGATAGGATCGGGGGCAGAGGGCGGATGTCGCCGGTGGAGTGGAGGTAGGCAGCGGCGAGGGATGGGTGGGTGGGTGCGGCGGATGTGGAGGAGAGGAGAGGAGAGATCCTGGGGTGGAAAAGGAATGGATAGATTAGGTCACGGTTGGTCTGGGGTCATGGGGTAGCTGGCTCGGGATGGTTGGATGGACGGGTGGATGGACGGATGTACGCCATGTCATCGATCCATGCCTTAGCTGATTCCACCAATAAGAATTAAGGTTATGTAAAAAAATATGTTGTTTTTTCTTATAGTTTTTATCCTCTTATTCAGGGCAAACATTCAACATAACCACTTAGGCCCCGTTTGATACCTCTGCATTTTCTACGTATTTAAAGAATGCTACGGTTTTTTCAAATACCATGGTTTTAAAGAATACTACGGTTTTTAAAACTTTGGTTTTTTAGTACTTTACTATCAAACACAGCCTTATAGTTTATTAAAATGAATAAATATAGTGCACATGTGTGTATTTTGGGATGACAAACAATGTTGATTTGGGGGGTTCCATTTTCTTTGCACAAAAAATTCATTTTTCATTTTCCGAGTGCTCAAAAAGGGTTTTTTGTTAAGAACCTAACAACTATTTTTTCCAAAATTGTACCAAATCATTTTTCTAAAATACTAGGCCATATTTAATGCACAATTGACCAAATGGTTTGGTGTCAAAATATTTGATCCACCTCTCGTGAAAAAAGACAAATTTCTGCCGATTCAGCAGGAAGCGGGTAAAATTTGAACTGCAGCTGCCTCGTAGTTTGCTTTTATTTTTTCCAAAAATCATTTATAGGTACATAAGTATCTATTCAATCAGAGAAACATCAAAAGTTTTCCAAGATTCACCCACTAGCTAGGAACGGTCAAGCCCCGCCGTTTTGACCGCATTTTGAAATGGGCATAAAAAATTAAAAAAAATCAAAAAATTGGAAAACCTTCGCATTGTGTCATGATATGTGACCAAGTTTCCAGGAAAAATAATAGACTTGTAATACGGCAATTATTTTAAAAAAGTGTTCTCAAAAATGAGCTATCATGCGTGAAGATTCATGGCTTTCAAGCTAAATGATCTCATATTGTGCACAATGGTGCATCTTCGAATAATCTCATATTGTGCACAATGGTGCATCTTCGAATTCCAAACAATGTTTCCTAAGGGAGTTTTCATTTTCTTTGCGTGGAAAATTCATTTTCCATTTTTCGAGTGCCCGAAAAGAGGTTTTTTTGTGAAGGAACTACCATATATTTATTGCAAAATTGGACATAATCAATTTTCTAAAATACTAGGACATATTTAATGCACAATTGACCAAGTGGTTGGGTGTAAAAAGTTTTGATCCACCTCTCATGAAAAAGACAAATTTCTGCCGATTTAGTAGGAAGCGGGTAAAATTTCAACTACAGCTGCCTCGTAGTTTGCTTATTATTTTTTTCAAAAATCATTTCTAGGTACATGAGTATCTATTTAATCATAGAAACACCAAAAAAATTCCAAGATTCAACCACTAGCTAGGAACGGTCATTCCCTCTGTTTTGACCGCATTTTGAAACGGGCATAAAAAATTCAAAAAAAACAAAAAATTGGAAAACCTTCGGATTGTGTCATCATATGTGACCAAGTTTCCAGGAAAAATAATAAACTTTTAATACGGAAATTATTTTAAAAAAGTGTTCTCAAAAATGAGCTATCATGCGTGAAGATTCATGGCTTTCAAGCCAAATGATTAATCTTATGGCCACATTCATGGCATAGTTTGCTCAAATGATCTCATATTGCGCACAAGGGTGCATCTTGGAATTCCAAACAATGTTGCCTAAGGGAGTTTTCATTTTCTTTGCACGGAAAATTCATTTTCCATTTTCTGAGTGCCTGAAACGAGTTTTTTTTGTGAAGGACCTACCATATATTTGTTGCAAAATTGGACCAAATCAATTTTCTAAAATACTAGGCCATATTTAATGCACAATTGACAAAATGGTTGGGTGTCAAATTTTTTGATCCACCTCTCGTGAAAAAGACAAATTCCCGCCGATTTAGTAGGAAGCGGGTCAAATTTGAACTGCGGCTGCCTCATAGTTTGCTATTTATTTTTTTCCAAAAATCATTTCTTGTTACATAAGTACCTATTTAATCATAGAAACACCAAAAAAATTCCAAGATTCAACCACTAGCTTGGAACGGTCATTCCCGCCGTTTTGACCGCATTTTGAAACAGGCATAAAAAATTCAAAAAAAATCAAAAAATTGGAAAACCTTCGCATTGTGTCATTATATCTGGCCAAGTTCCTAGGAAAAATAATAAACTTGTAATACAACAATTATTTTTAAAAAGTGTTCTCAGAAATGAGCTATCACCTGTGGAGATCAATTCAAGCCAAATGATCAATCTTATGGCCACATCCATGGCAAAGTTTGTTCAAATGATCTCATATTGTGCACAAGGGTGCATATTGGAATGGCAAACAATGTTGTCTAAGGAAGTTTTCATTTTCGTTGGACGAAAAAACCATTTTCCATTTTTCGAGCGCATGAAAGGAGGTTTTTTTGTGAAGGAACTACCAAATAATTGTTGCAAAATTGGACCAAATCATTTTTATAAAATACTAGGCCATATTTAATGCACAATTGACAAAATGGTTGGGTGTAAAAAAATTTGATCCACCTCTCGTGAAAAAGACAAATTTCCGCCGATTTAGTTGGAAGCGGGTCAAATTTGAACTGCAGCTGCCTCATAGTTTGCTATTTATTTTTTCCAAAAATCATTTCTAGTTACATAAGGACCTATTTAATCATAAATACATGGTTTGGTGGCGATACGTCAAGGTTTGGGCGGTGGTCGAGGGCCCCAACTCTAGAGCGCGTAAACTCGCATGCCCGTCGCGTGGTCACCGCGTGACCGTAATGTTGCCATGTGTTCTGGGCGGCCTAGGCATGTCTAGTGGGTTGGGCACTCCCCAGGTTGGTGCTAGGAAGAAAATTACAACATAAGATTCTCACGAGGAGACCGATCGATGCTCAAACATGAATTAGCAGCCAAGTGTTTGATTAGCGGTACGCGAAATGCACATGGCCAATGGGCGTGAGTTTTGGCTGAGGATGATCATCTACTAAGGAGAATGTCTTCACAAATTTTTAGCTCAAAAGGAGGATCCTAGGTGGTACTTGCTTTGCAAAGTACCACGCTGGACAAAAATATGAATGTTGAAGCTGGGCTCAAAATAATGAATGGAGTGAGCTGAAATTTTGTGGAGGATGGTTATTTGGGCATAGGAAAGCATTGTTGAAAATTGATACCATTTGGACATGCCAAAGTAGTACTTCCTTAACAATGCTCTTCTATGGACAGAAACTTGGGAAAACTAGTGAGAGAGATTGGATGAATGAAATGATCTCAAAATTGGTGTAGGTAAGTTACTTAGGTATGGTCATGCGCTGGTAAATTTTCAGATCATTTGGGTAAGCCTGGCTAGTACTTACTTCACAAAGCTTCTCTCGAGGTAGAAACTTTGGAAATTTCCCGAGAAAGATTTACTAGGAAAATTGAGCTGAATATAATCATGTGGCAATGATTTGGGTATGGAAGAGTGCCCGAAAAGTTTGAGAGTAATAGGAGGGGTCTATATAACACTTGCTTTGCAACGTGCCAATTTGGCCATAAAATATAAATTGAACCTGGGCTCACATAGATGATTTGACTGAGCTGCAATTTGGAGGAGGTTGATAATTTGGGCATATGAAGGGACTGTATAAATTTCATGTCATTTAGAGATATAAAAAAGGTACTTCCTTCACAATGCTTCTAGGTGGACAAAAACTTTGGAAATTTGCCGAGGAAGATTGCTAGGAAAATGGAGCTGAATTTTGTCATGCGGTAATAATTTGGATAGGAAAGAGTGCCCAAAAATTCCGAGGGTAATCAAGAATATATAAATAGCACTTCCTTCATAAAGTGTTGTTGTGAACAGAATAGGAAAATGAATATTGTTGAATTAGTTTTGAACTAGGCAAGGAAGGATTTTTACATATTTGATGAAGATATGCCCCAAAGAATTTATGAGATCTTTTTGGGAATTTTGGGAATGATAGAAATATAGGTTGCTTCACAACCTAGGACAAAAACCGCCACATGGACATGACACAGATGGCGCCTAGTCATCACAACCCACCACAATCTACAAGGCTATGACCATCTATATTGGTCATTAACAACTAGAAATAAGGCAGCTGACTAGCACTGTTTGCTTTGTGACCATTTCGTGTAAGGAAATTACGACCTTTCTGACCAAAATGGTCGCAATGGTTTAGGGTTTGGAGCCCCCTGAACAGCTTTTGACCAATTGGTCTAAAATGGTCATAAATTTATGAACAATTCTTCGAGGGTCACTGACAGAAGGTCATAAGTTGACATATTTCTTGTAGTGTATGAAATCGGCAAATAGTAGCACAATACCAAATTACTAATACATATGACAGGCACAATAATCAGGATAAAGACCAGTACCAACCTGTGTGAGGTAGCATATATTTTACTATTTCCTTTGACTGGAAGCCGAGATAAGCCAAGCGACTGACAGCAAAGGAAGAAAGCAAGCGGAGATTAGCGACTGACAGGAAAGGACGGAAGCTGTCGAGGCAATGAAGCACCCAAAGTTTTTGTGCAGTTCCACCAAAATCGAGCATGCTTGTTGGCACATATATTGAGAGAGTGAGATTACTGTAATAGTGGGACTAGTTGATGAAACATACACTAACAAATGGAAGCACCCTCATTATCTTAATGGGTAAAGTTAGCAACATAGTAGTCTTGCTTAAAGAGAGGTATTAGTTTATTTAATCAGTGCCAGTTAGCTCAACTCAACACTCAAAGCATTGCCATTTATCATAGGTTGCAAAACTTTAACGTGCAAAGATAAAGGAGTTTCTCATGACAGTAGCACGATACAAATAGAGATGATAGCAAACTAATATGGATGAAGACCTTAGGCCCGTACCAACCTTAGAAAAAAAGCTTATTCATGTAGTCCCATAAGAGATGATAAAGCATTCACTAGAATCACACAATAGTATATATTTTTGTGCACTTCAAATGTATGGTTGAAATCACTCTTGTTTACCAGTGCTGAGATTATATCGAAAGATCATCAAGAACTTCCAGCAGAGTTAAAGCACTGGCTAGGATACAGTTCATTTTATTGTCTTGTGTAGTTCCACTAAAATGTATGATTGGCACAACATGATCCCTGTTTGCACAAGTAGGAACAAGGTGAAACCTTCATTAGCTCAGTGAGAAAGGATAGGAAGACATTAGCATATTACTCAAACAGTAGCATCAAATTCATGATGGACAATACGCAAAACATTGCCTCATTGAACCAATGGCAATAAATTGACATGCAAAACAATAGCACTATTATGTCATGACACTAATAATATTCCCTCCCTGCTCCACCACATGATTCACCTCCATAGACAAACATACACACGTACATGATTCAGCATAGGGTCCTACTAAAGATTTCTTTAACTCCAACAGGAAAATTCGGCAGTAATAAATTAGTGGTACTTAAGTACTCCTAATTAATTAAGTGAGACAGCAGAAGTGGAAGGGCTCCCTGGAGGATCGTCTCACATGTAAGGTAGTCATTTCCGGAGCCCTTGAATGGCCTCGACTGAGGCCTCTGGCTTCAGCAAGATCGCCTTGGCACTATTTATTCTTCTTCTTATTCCTCTTCATGCTCTGTTTCTCTTTCTCCTCACCAGTTGGTGAAACCAAGTACATGATTGGCCTTCTAATTCAGAATTGGTTTTGTCCGTGATGGAGTACAAGTGTACTAGTAAAAAACAGCATTATTTTATCATGGCAGTCGGAAAATAGACATGAACACATGCATTAAATATCGTTCTTACCTAAAGGAAGGTTATGGCACAAATATGGATGATGAGGATTGGAACACAGATCTCCCTTTGGGCAGTTCCACCAAAATGAACCAACTGTTCCATTCTGACATTCCAGTTAAACAGCACAAAAGTCACTTCTTTTAAGAAGAGTTTTGTGCAGTGCACCAAAAGGTCACAAGAGCAACCAGGTGAATTGGATATCCCTGTTTGCACAAAAAGGCACAGAGGAAACAGTCAGAGTCCCAAACAATTACAGGCAAAAACATTTGGCTAAACTTGTCATGGCTTATAACAGTGGCACGGCTTCATTTTTACCAGGGACATTAGATTAAGAACAGTTAAGGTGCGTTTGGTTCATAGGTTTGGTGCAGGATTTTTGTAGGAACACAATTCCTACGGTATTCTTTTCCTTCCAACCGTTCGGAACACGGGAAAGGTGAATAGTGTTTCATAGGAAAGCTGGTCTGGTAGTACTAATTCCATAGGATTAGAAACATCCACGCGCTGCTCATTTTTTGGGCGGAAGCCCGAGGTAGGCGCTCGCTGCCATGCATTAGACAGGTTGCTGTGCTGTGTTGCCGGAATAGAAAAATCAACCTACTTGTAGTACGTGAGGTGAGGACAAGAGTAGTCAATGTGCAGCTGAATAAACAAATAGCATCACATACTGCCAAGCATGCTACTCTAAAAAAATATGTACATTTTGTAGTCCATCTGAACACATTCTCTTGAGAGTTTCCTTCGGTTCACAGTTGCATAGTTTTATACTTACATTCCTTTCCTATTCCTCTATTTTCATCAAGACCTATTTTTTCTGCCCCTTTATTCCGAACGGAGCCTAAATATTTGGTATAAGGGCATGGGACAGTGGGTGCACCAGCAGTCCAGCACCATGTACGTAAACAGGGGCATAAAGTCGTGATTCATAGTTTGTTGCCCCGAGAAACAAACATCCAAGAAACATATCTGGGTTGGTCCCATTTTTGTTCACTCTAGCCACCTACTCCTATGTGTGGATAGCAAATCTAGTTCTGGTCATACCACTGTGTACAATGTTACCCCAATATTTCCCTTTTCGACCAAGAGACCGGTTGGATGACCAGTCTGTACTACTTTCACCCCCTTTCCTTCCTGTTTGTACCAAGTCCGATGTACATACTAAATTCCCCCACCCCCACTTTATTTCTTTTTTGAACCAAGTACTCCCTCCGTACAGAATTACTTGTCATCAAAATGGATGTGTCTAGAACTAAAATACATCTAGATACATCCATTTCAATGACAAGTATTTTCGGACGGAGGGAGTACAAGCTTCGACTCCATGAAGTAGCTTTACCTCTAACAATAGAAGAAAAAATATGTGACGTTGGACCATCCGATCGAGAGGGGCTGAGAGGTAGAAAATGATGCACATGCAGCAATGTAGCGAGCTGGGGAAGTAGAGCTAAGGCGGTTTCGAACGAAGATAGGTGGGCGGCGGGAGGCCGGATCCGCCCACAGGCAACAATGAAGGGATCGGAGGACCTCCCGCGCTGGCGCTCGGCCAGAGATAACGGTGCAGCTGGCAGTGGGTCTCCTCCCTCGCTGTCGACGACGGCCTAAACGCTGCCCCTCCTCCCCTTCACTGGTGGAGGGGGATACGTCCGAATCTGTAACCAGCGGTGAGGATAGAAAGCCAGTGTTTTTTGAAGGGAGAAAGACAGTGTTACTACCCCTATCTTGTTTAGATCCGGAGAGGATGAGAGTGTGTGAATAGAGCAACCCTAGCAAGCAAGCGTGGAGGTTCCGGCCTATATATACGTAGTGGGGTAGTTTTCCTTTTTCACTCCATCAAAACAATCGTTTAAAATTGTGTACTACTACATGCCAGGTCAAGGTTTTTTTTAGTTGTTGATTGTTTTTTGAGATAGCTACCCACTTGTTCCAAGTGGTGTTACGGTGTGCCAGGTCGCACTTTGTATCGTTCAAGTCTAGTACTACGAGTCCCTCCATTAAATGAACAACCGCCCCCTCATAAAAATTGTGAACAAGCCCACTGCTAAAATTAGCGGAAACGTGGGTTGCCCCAACATGCATTATTATTTATATTTTCTACTCCTTCCATTCCTAAATATAAGTCTTTTTTGTTAGCCACACCTAAGACAAGAATTTTTTTATTAGCAATGAACCCCACATGTCATAGACACAAAAATTATGGTAAGATTCCCTTAGGCAAGCCAAAGTGTGTCTAAAAATTTGAGTAACTCAGGTTAGGCAAGTGTGGCAAGTGTGGGAAAAATAATGTGGCAACATAAGACAAACATAGTCATAATCCAAACAGCCCCGTAATTTTTTGTGACATGCATGAAAATATGGTTAGTTAAATTTATAGTCAAAATTTGGCAAGGTGCATCAAATCAACACATGCAAGTATCAAAAGTAAAGTCACGGCATGCATGCATGCATTGTACTCCCTCCGTTTCCAAATATAAGTCTTTTTAGAGATTGCAACAAGTGACTACATACGAAGCAGAATATGTCTACTCCTACATACGAAGTAGCCCATTTGAAATGTGTAAAAAGACTTATATCGAGTGCAGTGCTTTGATGTGTCGCGTCACTCGTACAAGACCGAGAAATTTGATTACTACAACGCCCTCTCCCTCGCGGACTGAGCGCCGGTGCCTTAACTTCACCTGCCTTTGGCTGCATGACAGGAGGGCCAACCACCTGTTGGGCCCACCTGTCATAGACGCAAAGGCAGGAGCAGTAAGTTGAAGCTTTCGATACACGCTATCCCTCCCGCACGAGGTGGACGGACATGCAGCAGTGGATTCGATACTGTAGAAGTAGGAGTAACATCATTGTTCCTCTTCTCGAAGAGGCGAAGAGCCAAGCGCAACCCGAACATGGCAGTTGCGGACGCTCGCGTGGTGCGGTTCCTTAGAGTACTAGCCAGGCTCTTGCATCAGACAAAATTGCTATTGTTTAACAATTAAACTCCACTAGTCATCTACCCATGCATTCGCACGGGCTAGCATATTTATTCATGTACCTATTTCTGTCAGTATCCATTACAATGGATGTAGGTCTATTGTAAAAGTCAAGAATTTTTAAATTATTATTTTGAACATTGTGACTTATGAAACACTAAGATCTAGTGTATAGTTTCAAATGTGGAAGTTTTTCTATCCGTGGATGTTACTTTTTTATTGGTGATGGAATTACTGTTTTATCAATTAGTCATTGTTCTCTTCATATTTGGACGTTTCCACCATCCTAGTCATCTTTTTTTACTTTGCCTATTTAGGCGGACTTCTTACTCTCTTCCATTGTGGCCAATTCTATAATTTTTTCTGCAGCACTTAGACGTATTACATATTGAACAATTAGAATTTGTTCTATCTATGAATCTTTTGTATAGAATCTCTAGACCTTTGTAGTGTGAGTGGAGAATATATTTTTTAATGTAATACTCGCTCTGCATCAAAATATAAGACTTTTTTTAGACAATGACAGTGTCAAAAAAGTCTTATATTTTAATACAGAGGGAGTAGTAATTTATTTGCATGGAGTGGTGGCGTCCATTTTGATTTGAAAAAATATTTTTTTTCTTCCATATCTTTTTGGTATTTAACTTGTATTGCTCCTCGTATAGTTTTATTACGTATATTATTTAGGGTCTGTCTAGGACACATCTAGATGTGACATAGTTATGTAACATTTAACATGATGTCCACTATGTTTGTGGTTTTTTTTTTTGTCACAACTTTTTTTTGTTCCTTGTTGCTACTTTATTTGTGGGAGATTAGATGTGACATCCTTAGAAAACATCTAGATGTGAATTAGACAAATTGTATTATTTAATATATGAAACAAAATTTAGTATGGTAAAAATTGTATTTTCTATACTCAGTTAGACAGAGACACGTGGCTACTAAGCTGTGGGTATCTTATTAGTGATTGATGACTAATTTTGTCCCGAATCGTCGATAGGTCTTCTGTCCTGTCTAGTGTTATCCATCTGAGCGGCGGCATTAGGCTGGTCATAGTGGGAAGTAACTTAGACTAGTGTCATGCATATGACACTAGTCTAAGTTACTACATTCATAATGCAAAGTAACATAATAGTAGTATCATAGATGGCTTCATTTATTAGTTTGCAGACTCATCTTATCTTGAAAAACGTTATGTTACAGTAACATATTATGTTATCATCTCTAATTAATTACTTGCTACATAAGCAAAATTTTCTTGGAGTGCGTTATATTACTAGCTAAGTTACTCCCACTATGACAAGCCTTAGAGCGGCTGCGCCGGGGGCTCTCCTGGATAACGCCCACATCAGTGCCCTCGCAAAGTCTCTCATACGGATGGATGGAGGTAGAAGAAGTAGGAGCACAGAAAAAAACGGAGAAGGATACACTGGATTTCACCCGGCCACTCACGGCCCCGTTTTTCTATTCCAGAGTACCAACTCAAACACATCACCAATACGTGGCTTATATAGCCGGACTCACACCAGGCACACACTCACGCACGCCAGCCACTAACTGCATGGCCTCTTCCTACGCATGCACTAACACACGCCCCAGCCGGCTTTGTAGCTACAACACCCACGCACGCCCATGCTCCTGGTGATCCGGTCTTCTACCAACGTGAGCACCTACTCATCCGTAATACCTGGTCACCACCACGCATAGCCAGCGCCCGCTGCAACTAACCACTCTACGATAGTGAATCAAACGCACGCACACGGGCCATACACTGCCCATACACACACATACACACACGCCACGCTGCTGGGTCCCGCACGACCCGCTCGTCCCGCGCGCCACCCACACGCCCGACGAACCCGACGAGCCCGACGGCACCAGTGCGTCCCGTCCGTCCCGCGCGCATCCGTCGCGCCCGACAAGTCTGACCACATACGCCGTGGCTTATTCCAACATCACATCATAGAGTCATCCAGCAGCAGATGGAAGGTGTCGTGGAGCTAGCTGGGACGGTTAGTGGTCACGGCTACCAAATTAGTTGTTTCATTAATTTATTTAGGAAGCACCTACTATTTGTGAAACTGGATCTGATTTGCTGGGTCTATTTAAGAAAGAATAGTTATAGGAATTGAGAAAATGATCTTGCTTCCTCTATGCTTCTCTATCTTCAGTAAGTGTGTACTCCACATCGGTGATTCATACAAAATGCATCTTGGATTTCGCAAATCAGTTCTGAGCCATTACATGTAGATGCAGATAGAAGTACCTTGCTCACAAATATAATATTGCGGAGATACTAATTTTAAACAGAAAGGCAGCTATGTCTGCATTACATTTAGAAAAATAAGAATGATTTTACTTGTTTTAATTATAGCTGCAACCAAGAAAATTTCTAAAGTATATATCCTTGTAAACAATGTGTTTTGAAACGCTGTCGGATGGACGCTCTTCATTCGCTATGAGTATCTGCAATCCATTTCTGCTTGTAGCCCTTGACATTGCAATGTAATATTGATCGTAAGTGAACACTTGCCTTTATAATTACAGTTCGACCTTTTTGAGAGATAGCCCATGACTTCGGCTCATAGTCATAGCAAAGCACACTGATATTGGGTATCTTCTCCTTTTTAAAATGAAAAGCCATTTTGAATCAGTTGGTGCATGATAATTCGTGGCATGTAAACTTTGTCACCAATTTTAGGTCCTATTATGATCTGACCTTCGATGAACCACCTTCCTAGCTGTGTTATTGTTAGTCTGGTCCCATTGCTATGTCTTGCAATTTGGTTGATGTTTGTCATAAGCATTACTGGTAATCCGGTACTTTCAGCCTTAGTTCATGATTTGGTATTCCGAAATGTTAAGACTATTTAGAAACTCAACTCGGTACAACATATGTTAATCTTCCACCATTGACATTGCTTTGCATGTTGTATGTGAACTGAGAAATTACCTGTTCTCCCGGAATTTGTCTCAAGATGTAGGTGTTAATCTCGTCGACATTCTCGTCTCTTGGGCACATGATCACTCTTCCCTCTAGGTATGTGTTATGAGTGTACCTGCTTTGTACGTCAAGGTCGGTGCTATTAACAATAGATGCTTTTCGGTTATCTCCTTCATGTAAAATTAGGTCTTCCAGGATGCTTAGCCAATCTTCTTCATGTGTCATTACCGATGTTTAGTATCCAGCTTGCAAATTCCGTTTTCTTTCCATGACTACCATCAGATGAATTCACATGCATATTTTATGTGAGTCGGTACTCCTCAAAGTTCTTCCATAAGTAGGATCTCTTTATAGATGCGGATATGATATGTTCCCTTTTCCCCACTGGTATAACTGGTAGGATTTTCCTGAAGTCACCTCCCAAGACTATTGTCATTCCTCCAAACGGTCTATGCTTGGCATCCTCATTTGTGAATCGAAGAATGCCCCTCAAACTCTTGCCTAGTGCCTCAAAACAGTGATTGTGTTTCATGGGTGCTTCATACCATATTATTAGTGAACTTTTCTTTATTAGCTCTGCAAGAAATATTCCTTGCTTGATGTTGCACGTGGACTCATTAGTGACCTTCAGCAGATTCTGGAATACCACCTGAAGCTACTGCAAGAAGCCTAGAACTATCTTCCCTTCGGACCTTAATTTCATCGTAAATGCTTTCAACAGAAATGTCTTTCCTGTTTCACCATATCTATCGCCGGAAATCAATTTGCTGAGCCATCCTCTGATTATCGTTCTTGGACCAGTGGCCTAAACTTGTTACCTTACTTTTCATTACCTTGCCATGTATCATAGTGCCCTGAAACATAATAATATAGTGAGAAGATGCATCGATATATAACTCATAGTAGTCTATTTATGTTGCAAAACCATATTCTTTTACCAATCAACTGACCTCTTAATCTAGTTGTATCATGTCAAGGCTAATAAGTTCATTGTTGTTGAGGTTAATAGCATCCCATATCCTAATTACTCTGACCTTCATTTTTCAGGAATCCTTCCCATTGGTAATCGCACTGAGTATATCATATGCCATCGTTTGAAAGAAAAAAAGGATTTGACCTGTAAGTAAAACCATATTCTTTTACGAATGAACTGACCTCTTCATCAAGTACTATCATGTCAAGGCTAAGATGTTCATTGTTGTTGAGATTAATAGGATCCCTTAGCCTAATTACCCTGACCTTCATTTTCCAGGAATCCCTCACATTGGAAATCGCAAGGAGCATATTGTATGCCATTGTTTTAAAGGAAAAAAAGGAATTTACCTGTAAGCGAACACAATTCTGAAGATTAGTACTGGTTTAGTCTCTGCCAAATCCGAGGCTTTCACTGGTTGTTAGGTAGTTTGTAAGAAATAGGAGGTGCTCGTGATCATAAAATCTTCATCTGAGGTGGCTGAAAAACCGGGGGAGAAAGCAACTAAGCAGAGACACAGCCTTTGTACCTAACAGGAGAAGCTTGATCAATGAAGATGTTGACAACTAACAGAATCTCCTTGATGTTGAGATGGTTTGTGCTGGGCTACAGGTTGAATTTATAAGCTAGCCTCATGGGCTTAATTGTGGTCCGAGCCGATATCCATGAGCTATCCAGAGAGTACGTGGGAGGATCTGGAATTGAATCCCTAGATACAACAACAATATTGAAAGGCGTGATAGAAAAAAGTTGAGTCTGAATCCAATGAAAAATATATAGTCGTTCCAATTATAAACGGGCCAAAAAAATTTCAAACCAAATTAGTGTGAGAAGAGAAACCTGATCTAGATGAGAAACAAACTTTTAATGTGATGAGATCCGTGAGCCGACAACATCCATCCCCAACTTCTTTTGCTCGTGCTATTTGAGAGAGAGAAACATATCTGTTCTCCACGCGAGAAGAGAGATATGAGAGACGAAGGGAGACATTAGATCTTGAGAGAGACGTGAGAGATCGAGAGAGGCAGAATAAGAGATCGAGAGAGGCAGAGTAAGATTTGCTTCAGGCTGCTTTTTAGTTTTTTTAGACAATTGATGTTTTTGTGGGAGAGGAAGAGATGGTGGAGGGCATTATGGGCCTCTCTTTCAGCTTCAATGATGTTGGGCTTTCTAGCCTATGTGTTTTCGGCTGAACTAAAAGTTGACTCTTTTACCAAGGCTAATCTACACGGTAATAATTCGGTCCCACTCATTATGTATGGCTCGTAATTTCTAATTAACGTGGGAATTTTTAGGAAGTCTGTAATTAGTATAGGTATAGATAGATATAGATTATCCATTGGTTGATACTCATTCTGCATAGGTCCACACGCTTAACACCGTTTCCTCCTAGGGTCACCAATGTTTATTTGCTAATTAATAGCATTGCATGCAATGAACTAGCCATTGCAAGTCATTAAATGCATGCACACCTCTCATCTCTTATTGGTTGATATGTCAAGAAACAAGAAACAAGGTAGAAGTTAATGCACCGCTCCTAAGTGTTTTGGGACTATTTGGTTTTCCTAAGATGACTTACACACCTAGATGGAGGGAGTAGTATAGCCCTGTAAACCGAAAAGGAGTATTTGGCTTTCTAGAGATTTCAACAAGTGACTAGACTACACCATGTGCAGTACTCCCTCCCTTCCGCTTTATAGGGCTCAAATCTCAAATCTCATGAACCAAGGCATTTTGCGATTGGAGGAGTGTATCTCGTACTTTACAAAACTACCCTAATTAAATTCATGCATTAATTACGTAGTTCTCTTGTTTTCCTCTCCGCCTTGGTCACGGTGCACATGCGGGACATTTCAAAGCATCCGGGCCCGCGTGCCATCCACCAAATCACAGCGAGGTGCTACAGTCGAGACTCACTTGTCACCCCGTTATGGTCGTCATGAACCATCATATCACAAATCCCACACCTTTACCAGCAGTGGTAAGGTAGCCTCCAAGTTGGACTAGACGAAGCAACCATCATTTCACTGGAACGCTCGTTCAAGCCCTTTCTTCCCTTTCTTGAAGAAAACCTCACTCCAGGCTACTCACTTCTGCCATTTTCCTTCTGTACCGACGAAGGAAAGGTGGGCGAATCAGTTATGCCGCTATATTTTCATTCCAAGAATCTTCTTTCCGTGAAGCACCGACCGATTCTCACATCCTATTCTTTTCCCGTTTTCATTGCGATTGTGGTTTCCTTTCGATTGCTTTTTGTTTGTCAGTTCATTGATGGATCCTGGAGCACTAGGCAAAGAGTTGCCGGCGGACAACCCACTGGAGACAACGATCTCCAGGAAGCGAGCACCGACCAACGAGTTGACCATGTTGGCGGGCCAACCCATGGAGACGAAGAACTCCAAGAAACAAGCACTGGCCAAAGAGTTGAGGACGTTGGCAGACGAACTCCTCAAAGAAAGTTGGAAGAACAGCAAGGGCCCCACCGTGCCTACCCAGGGACTCTGATTGCCACCTATGTGAGGCTCAAGACCGAGTTTGAGGAGATAGTCGCTGTTGAGAAGCAGTATTCCCCTGGCAAGGTGATGGCCCCCATCGGGGACGAGGAGATGGCCCCCGGAGGGATGAGATCCCCCGGTGAGCTACACAAGGTAAAAAATAATGGCTTATTACCATAGTTGTGGTTTTTGATTATTTGCAATGTGCTTGCTAATATGTTAGGGTTGTGTAGGTGCCGGTGGACGTCCTTGATGATTCCGATGTCGTGGCCCGTCCTGTTGGCATCGCCCCGGAGATCGATTCCGATGCCGCTGTCCATCCTGTGGACATCGCCCCAGAGATCGATTCTGATGTCGCGGTCAGTCCTGTGGACATCGCCCTAGAAATCGATTCCCATGCCGCTGTCCGTGCTGTGGCCATTGCCCGAGAGATCGATGACAAGAAATAGTTGGTCGCGCTAATCCTTCAGGGTAGTTTGCATTGCCCTGTGTTTAATTACCAGAACGATGCATGTTATCAAACCATCTTAGGGCTAGTGCACTGTCTTATGTGGGCGGATCATGCTACTTTTGTTTGATAGTGAATCATGCGATGAATCATGCGAACCCTCTCCGAGTTATGGAAACAGATGTATCCTCACCAGCTTTTGATGTCGAGTTATGGAAACAGATGTATCCTCACTTTGTATCGCTCAAGTCGGTAATAAATGACCAGGATTGAAGGGGAATCCAAATTTGCTTCGTCTTCTGTCCTTGAGCTCTTGACAAACCAATGCACTATACGGTTGTCCGGCCACTCCACCCCAAAGCTCTCACCAAGCGTCGTTCATGCCACCATGGCGCACACTAACCGGTAAGGCAGCGATGGCATCCCGCCGCGCAGAGTTCCTCGCCGCCCCCGACCGCACACAAAATGGTAGGGAAGCGATGGCATCCCGCCGTGCCGAGTTCATCGCTGCTCGCGACCTCACAACTATGTGGGAGGAATTTAAAGATGCCAAGGCCAAATGGGCGGTAGAGAAAGAGGCGGCCAAAGCCGCACAGAGGGAGCGGAAATGTCAGAAAGCACTCAAGAAAAGAGAGGCCTGCCGCTGCAAGAAAGAAAAGGATGCACGCGCTGCTGCGGAGAGGTCGGCGGAGATCCAAGCACGGTGGGGTGTCGCCGACAAAGGCGGGAAGGAGAACGACGACGTCTGGCCAGCATATGAGAAGTAGTAGTACTAGTAGTTAGTGTGTGTGTGTGTGTCTATGTCTGAGTACGAGCATGTACCAATACTACTAATGACTACTGTAGTTCTTAGAGCAAATTACCAGTACATTAGCCTAGACTAAATGGAAAAATTCCTATCCTAAGCATCAAATGTCATCTCTTTCTCTATAGGAATTGAGATGCATGTCATCTCACTTCCTATGATTTTCATATTCCTATCCTATGAACGAAAGGAGGCCTCTATTGGAGTAACTACTGTAGCTAGCAGTACTGCTGGTACAATAGTTTTCTTTAAAAAGCGGAATTCAACGAAGTCATGATGGTTCCTTCGTCCGAGCAACTTGAAAGTGGGAAGTGGGCCTATGATTTGACAGCTCATTAGTCATTGTTACTGCGGCACGACGACCTGGGTGACTCTCCCTTAGAGTTCTACATGCATGGCAAGTGGACTAAGATGGTCGACGTCCCACATGTTGGCCAACGGAAGTATTCTTTCCGATATCAAGGAGCAAGGAAACCGCGTGGTATAGTATCACTGCTAATTGGTTTGGAAAAAAATAGTATCACTGCTGATTTATAATTATTTTTTATTTCTGATGAATGCTAGCGTTTCAACTCTTACGACGAAGGGTGCCAAACACAGCATGTGCTGGATGTCCCACACGTCAGCGAAAGGAGTGGGACATGAACAGCGTGGTAGAGCCCAGCATAAAAAAACAGCATGGTAGAGCGTCTCCACTTCTTCCACTTCTGGGTCAGAGACCACACGTAGTAGTACTTACTGGTGCGGCCTGGAGAGAAAGACACGTCTAGTTGGAAGGTCTCGGGGCTTATACGTAAACAAATATAAAAGTTACTATGTGCCTCCAACTAATATAGTAGTAGTAGAGTACTTAGGCACGTACTCCATAACATCACCGTGCATTGCACGTACAACATTTAGTGGTAGTACGTAGTAAGAGACAAATGCCGCCCAAGAGTTCCCTTCTCGACCTACTTTTGGGTGTTTGGTAGAGTGTATGGAGGGTGCATGTGTCCACACTAGTTTGACACAAATACACAAGAAGCATGCATGAAGAGAGCATGCATGAAGAGGGGTGTTGAGTTGACCATGCATGAAGAGGGAACAACTATGCTGAGACAAGAACGCAACCAAACACACCCTATATGCCACACATGTTCATACCATTTGTGCCTTTCTACTTCACTTACTGTGCTACATTACTTAGGTTCGTACGTCCACTCCTGGGTACATGTCCGTCCCGTAGTTCCAGTCCCACGTGTTCTTCATATAGATGGAACGATCCTTGCATAACACGTGCACCTTGATGCTAGATGTCTCGCGTGTTGGCAAAAGGATGAACAAAGCTCACGTAAAAAAATAGAGTGGAAGAACATAGATTCCGGACGACCGAGAAGGAGCAAGGAACCTCATGGTGGAGTGTCTGCATTCATAATATTTAATATTATTCAGCAATATAAAATTAACCAATCATCTCCATGGTGGACTGGAAGAGTAGGAAACACGGTAGCCCAGCGTAGTTACATCATACTAGTACATGGCTAACCCACGCTATCACCATATTTCTTGGCTTCCGTGCGACACCTATCTCTAGTAATCCAGCAGTCGGTATCGCTTCTCCCTCCTTGTCTCTATCAAAGTGCGGCGGGCTGGCGTTTCTGCCGACTATTGATGTCTGTTAACTATCACATGTTAGCGACATGCCGAGAGCATTCTAAAAAAAATTCCTTTCATGTTCCGTTTTCAAAAAGAAAAAATCCTTTCACGTACGAATTTGCATGTATGCTTTGAGCAACTTGCATGTCCTATACTGCTCATGTTTGATACTCTAACTTAGCTAGAGGTTAGACTAACTCATGACTAACCCTAAACTAACTGTAGCCAAAGAGGTGTTTGGGTGACAGGGTTAGATTGACAATAAATGCACTTCATGGAGAGAGAAAAGTGTTTTTTCAGTTGTCCCAATGAGAACTATCTCCAGTTAGCACCGCTTGGGTGGGATAGTTTTTTTGGTGGGTTCGGTGCAACTTGCTCCAATTTAAACCCTCATGCTTGGATACTTTAGGGATATTTGAGCCCCAACTAGCTCAAACTAACTCTAACCTATGGATCCAAATAGGGCTTATGGCCAGTCTCGACGCGGAGCAGTCGCGTGCACCGGGAACCGGCGCTCTCTCGGCCGTCGTGCCACTTCAAAGCCGGCGCTAGTGAGAGGTTGCCTTCGCTCTGGCCGGGCATTAATGCGGCACTGACGCTCCAGGGCGATGCTGACCGTTTCACACGGGAAGCGCGCGCTGGCAAGGGAGTATAGGTTTTGAACCGTTTCAGGTGTAGTACTGGTAGTTTGCAAAACTAATCAATTATTGCACTCAGTTTCCTAAGAAATTGTGGTAAAAACATTACTCCACAGCCCACTTCCCTTCTCCTTCCTCTTCCACCGCCCGCGCACGTCCGCGAGAAGCGACCGGTCAACCCTTATATAGGAGTGCTAGCACAAAAAGATGCATGTGTGACCACTACAATTTCCATATTAAAGCGTCACTCCGGCGGGATTATGGCGTATGTTGTTACCTTCGGCCGGCCCATGGCTACCGGGCGACGGTGACCAGAGAAGAGGCGGCGGGAGGGGAATGAATGCAGATACTGTTTGGGTTCGCCTTCCGGCTTAAATAAATGCGCAGCATCACGTGTACTCGCGGGTTCACAAATTGTAACATACGTGTCTGCTTAAGTGGGCGTCACGTAACTGGTGTGTGTGTGTGAGAGAGATTTTGAGAGACAGAGTGCGTGTGTGCGACTCTACTCTTCAGACATGTACTCAACCTTTTGCATCGAGATATAAGTATAATGATATTTACTTTAGCTAGTGATTTACGTGGCCATGTTAACGTGGTTGTGTCAAAAAAATGTCACTTCCTGCTCGTGATTTGCGTTATATAATTACAAGCAATATTCTGTGCATTGCAGGGAACATCAATATGCATTTTTTTACAAAACACCTGTTGTGATTGACCCAATGCAGGAGTAATCCCACGTGTAAAAACTAATGATATCTCAAGAATTTTATCGTAAAACTGGTATCTCGAGAATGTCATCGAAAAAATGAAAGATGAGAGATAAGGCGAGGAGGAGTGGAGTGTGGTGGTGACTGGTGGTCGGAATGGGCGGAGGCATGGGGATGGACGGCGCCTGCAGGCGGCAGCGGCCACCATGCATGCTAGATTGTTCCAGAGACTTATTCCTTTTTTAATTGCTGAGCAATGAGGTTGCGGGAAATAATGATGTGGAGAGAGGTGCGGATATATTTTGTAAAATTATCATAGTTTGCTTTCTATCCTCAGATATAGATTATACGGTCTGTATTACAAGATGGCAGACACACCATCACCGCCAACTCATTTTTTTATAAGGGTACAGATGATAAGTTTGCTGACTACTAATGTAAAGTGGAATTTGTCCATGTTATGCAAGTAAATAAAAGTGATTGTTTATCATACGGGTAAGGTTGGATGAAGGGTGGTAGGAACAAATGCTCCGCCTAGAGCATGTGTGTGTGAGATGGAGTCTTAGTGTGTGTGTGGGGTGTGTGTGAGAGAGAGAGGAGAGAGAGAGAGAGATGGAGTCTTAGTTTGTGTGTGTGTGAGAGAGAGAGAGATGGAGTCTTAGTGTGTGTGGGGGGGTGTGCGTGCGTGTGTGTGTGTGTTT
>NC_041384.1:90103229-90143596 GCF_002162155.2 Triticum dicoccoides
GTGATGTGTATGGCAGAGGCCACCAATGATGGGGTGCGAGAGAGAAAATGCCCGTAGAGAGGGAAGAGAAGGTGTGTGCGCGTGAGAGGAGTCGACATTGAGAGAACGTGTTTGTTCGAGAGAGACCGAGGAAGACTACAATATATAGATGGTGCATGTAGGCGGGAATTAAACAAAGGGATGGTCTTATTGGTTTCGGGGATATAGGGGAGGAGTGAGAGGCGGGGGGGGGGGGTAGCTAGAAGGAGATTGTTAAGTGTGAGTGTGTGTTTTACCCATCCAGGCGGAAGTTATGTGCACAAAAGAGGAGAACGATTCAATGTGGCATTAGGATTGAGGGTAATTAACTACGTATGGAGACATAGAGATCTTGAATGTGCATGTGTGAGAGGTATACATGTATACGTGGGATGTGTGTGTGCGCGCGCATGATCGAGATAAAAGAAAGAAGACATAAGTCATAAGATCAATGACATGGGAGAGACGGATCGGTATGACAATATGCATGCATGTGAGAATGCAGGGAAGAAGTCCCAAAATTGAGCATGTGTTTTTGTCTTTAAGAGATAGTGGCGTGGGCTGCAACATGCATCTATGGCGAGCAGAGGGAGTGAGGCGCAACGATTGTGCAAAAGAGACCAACCTATAAATGCATATGTATGGAGAGACATATATAGTGTGGGTGATAGGAAGCAAGACTCCGTGCGAGAAGGAAATGTTGACGGAGAAACTACAGATAGGTACAGAGATGGAGATGCTAGCTAGAGGGACATCCGCTAGTTTGGGTGTTCAAGATGACCGTCGGGTGGTTCAAAGGGTGAAGTTATATATGTGTGAGAGAAACATATGTAGTGTGCGTGATAGGAATCAAGAGTGAGGGCGAGAAAGAAGGTTGAAGGAGAAATAGATAAATAGAAAGATAAAGATGCTAGCTAGTGTGCGTTAGAGATAGGAGTCGAGTGGATCAGAAGGCTGGGTTATGTTTGTGGGTGTGAGAGAGATAGAGAGAGGGTGCATGTGAGTCACATACAAACAAATATCAGAGAGACGGAGTTTTGTGTCTGCGAGAGAGAAAGATATTTCACAACGAGAGTGATAGCTAGAGAGATATACGAGGGAACGCAAGATATCTCTAGCGCGAGAGGGTGTGTGTGAGCGACATACAAGAGAACAACGGAGAAATATGAGACCCTCGGAAACCGAGTTTGTGTTTGTGTGTGAGAAAGAGATATTGAAGAGGAAGAGTCGTAGGTTCTCATATCTAAGGAGCGAAAGACATCTCTGTATGAGGGGTGTGCAAGTGGCACACATGGAAATAGTAGAGATAAATGAGACCTCGGGAGACAAAGTTTTGTGTTTGTGTGAGAGAAAGAGATTCCACATGGAGAATCATAGTTAGAGACACATAGCAGGGAGCGAGATATACTTAGAGAGAGATAGAGTGATGAAGGTCGAGGGAGAGAGTACCGTCAGTGTGTTATGAAGATAAAAGATCATTGTCGACATACAGGTAGCACGAGAGATACATGAGAGATGATGAACGCGTATAGGTCCAGAGAGATAGTCCTATATAAGCATGAGCGATAGCTATATGAGACGAATATCTGGATTAAAGGTGATTCAAATATTTAAACTGGAGATCACGACATCGATTATATCATAACGCAAATTGGTGTATCAAACATGCATATTCATTTGAATTTGGGCACACGTGTAATGTTATATAGTTTATCAATATTGGTGATCCATAGATTCTTCAATTACAAACAATGCATGGTTTATATGCAATTAATGTCTAAGAGGGATTACACTATATGTTGCGTGTCTGAAACACATTATACATGTTTGAGAAGTAAACAAACCCGCATGAAACACACATTAATTGGAGACAGTTAGCGAGGAATGCATACATTAGATTTCAACATAAAGTGGTTTCAAATATTTGAAAATCCAAATTGATGGATACAACCTTATGAATCTGAGATCATCCCATTTGTAAACCATATTTATGTATAAATGGTGTTGTGCTTTTAAAAGTATATATAAAAAATGATGTATATAGAATGTAATTCCAATTGAAAATGGATCCCGCTCGAAAAAACATAGAATACAAACAGGATTCGAATTGAGTTGGCATGGTAAACGTGCACTCTGCAAAATTTGAACGAAGCGGGGAAAGTCGCAGTAACCGCCCGAAACCAAAATCTGCAAGATGGAAACCACTACTGCCTATCCCTGCCACGCAAAGCCTATCTGCTGGATTTCTATAGGTTTCGGTAGGGGTAGGTTTGTAATTTCACCCAAACGTGACGTAACCGCCTCTCACCCGGATTCATACACGGTGGGCGCCAAAACACAGTGTGTCCTCGGCCGAAATTGACTCCCTCCCCGATTCATATTCATACACGGTGGGTGATGACCCACAAGTATAGGGGATCTATCATAGTCCTTTCGGTAAGTAAGAGTGTCGAACCCAACGAGGAGCAGAAGGAAATGATAAGCGGTTTTCAGCAAGGTATTCTCTGCAAGTACTGAAATAAGTAGTAACATATAGTTTTGTAATAAGATAATTTGTAATGAACAACAAGTAACAAAAGTAAATAAAGTGTAGCAAGGTGGCCCTATCCTTTTTGTAGCAAAGGACAAGCCTGGACAAACTCTTATATAAGGAAAAGCGCTCCCGAGGACACATGGGAATATCGTCAAGCTAGTTTTCATCACGTTCATATGATTCGCGTTCGGTACTTTGATAATTTGACATGTGGGTGGACAGGTTCTTGGGTGCTGTTCTTACTTGAACAAGCATCCCACTTATGATTAACCTCTATTACAAGCATCCGCAACTACAAAAAAAGTATTAAGGTAAACCTAACCATAGCATGAAACATATGGATCCAAATCAGCCCCTTACGAAGCAACGCATAAACTAGGGTTTAAGCTTCTGTCACTCCAGCAACCTATCATCTACTTATTACTTCCCAATGCATTCCTCTAGGCCCAAATAATGGTGAAGTGTTAAGTAGTCGACGTTCACATAACACCACTAGAGGCTAGACAACATACATCTCATCAAAATATCGAACGAATACCAAATTCACATGACTACTAATAAAAAGACTTCTCCCTTGTCCTCAGGAACAAACGTAACTACTCACAAAGCATATTCATGTTCATAATCAGAGGGGTAATAATATGCATAAAGGATCTGAACATATGGAGACGAGAATTGGATACAAGAGATGAACTAGGGTTTTGAGATGAGATGGTGTTGATGAAGATGTTGATGGAGATTGCCCTCTCCCGATGAGAGGAGTGTTGGTGATGATGATGGCGATGATTTTCCCCTCCGGGAGGGAAGTTTCTGCGGCAGAACAACTCTGCCGGAGCCCTAGATTGGTTCCGCCAAGGTTCCGCCTCGTGGTGGCGGAGTTTCTCCTGAAAGGTTGCTTCTGGTTTTTTTCTGAGAAAGACTTCATATAGGAGAAGATGGTCATCGGAGAGCCACCAGGGGGCCCACGAGGCAGGGGGGTGCACCCTAGAGGGGGGCGCCCCCCACCCTCATGGACAGGGTGTGGGCCCCCTGGTCTTCATCTTGGCGAGAATTTTTCATTATTTTTTATAAGGTATTCCGTGGAGTTTCAGGACTTTTGGAGTTGTGCAGAATAGGTCTATAATATTTGCTCCTTTTCCAGCCCAGAATTCCAGCTCCCGACATTCTCCCTCCTTATGTAAACCTTGTAAGATAAGAGAGAATAGCCATAAGTATTGTGACATAATGTGAAATAACAGCCCATAATCCAATAAATATCGATATAAAATCCTGATGCAAAATGGACGTATTGACTACCCCAATCTTAGACCTCGCTTGTCTCAAGTGAAAGCTGATAACAATAAATATGTCCCCATGTTTAGAGGTGGAGGCATCGATAAAAATAAAATACGGACATGAAGGCATCATGATTATTCTCATAACAACAACATATATAGATATTGTCATATGATTACTTATGTTCAAGTGATGATCTATTCACAATGCAAAAGTATGAATCAAAAACCTTATGGAGAACCAACAAACTATAACCTCTGTCATTGAAGCAATTGTAGTTTATCATAACATCAGAAAGAGTCTATGTCAGAGCTAAAAAGCAAGTCCACATACTCAACTATCATCTAGTCCTTCATAATTGCTAACACTCACGCAATACTTGTGGTTACGAAGTTTTAATCGGACACAGAGAAAGATAGGGACTTATAGTTTCGCCCAACTTTTACCTCGAGGGTAATGTCAACAATAGTAAGTCATGCCCCCCTACATCCAATTAGATATATCTATCAGGTTCTTTCCAACCTGCTGGGCTTGCCAAAGGATAAAATGAAAAAGGAAAGGTGAAGATCACCATGACTCTTGCATAAGTTAGAAGATAATAATAAAAGATTGGCCCTTCGCAAAGGGAAGCAGAGGTTGCCATGCGCTTTCATGGTTGGATGCACAAAATCTTAATGCGAAAGAACGTCACTTTATATTTCCCCTTGTGATATGAACCTTTATTATGCAGTCCGTCGCTTTTATAACTTCCACATCACAAGATCGTATAAAGCTTATTTCTCCCACACTAATCATACATATTTAGAGCAATTTTTATTGCTTTGCACCGACGACAACTTACTTGAAGGATCTTAGTCAATCCATAGGTAGATATGGTGGACTCTCATGGCAAAACTGGTTTAAGGGTATTTGGAAGCACAAGTAGTATCTCTACTTGGTGCTGAAAATTTGGCTAGCATGAGGGGGAAAGGCAAGCTCAACATGTTGGATGATCCATGACAACATACTTTATCTCAGATATAAGAAAACATAACCCATTATGTTGTCTTCCTTGTCCAACATCAACTCTTTAGCATGTCATATTTTCATGAGTGCTCCCAATCATAAAAGATGTCAATAATAGTATATTTATATGTGAAACCTCTCTTTCCTTATTACTTCCTATTAATTGCAACGATGATCAAAGCTATGTCTGCCAACTCCCAACAACTTTTAATCGTCACACTCTTTCTATGTGAAGTCATTACTATCAATAAGATCAATATGAACTTTTGTTTCTTCTTATTCTTTTTCTATTTTCTTTTATTCACCCAAGATCATAGCAAGAAAATCAAGCCCTTGACTCAACACTAATCTTTATTATATAGCTCACAGACTCGATTACATAGAGAGATCATAAGGCAAAACTCAAAACTAGATCATGCCATAAACTTTATTCTACTAGATCAAAATACTACTAATAGGATCAAACTAAGGAAAACGGTAAAGATAGGAGTTGTGATTGTGATACGATACCGGGGCACCTCCCCCAAGCTTGGTGGTTTTGCCAAGGGGAGTGCCCATACCCATGTTATTATATCTCCTTGGTTGGTGAAGAAGGTGGAGGTGTTGTTGATGATGCGGGCTTGTCATCCATCTTCCAAGGCATAGGTTCACCATCATAGAAGGATGATCGAGTCTCCGGAATCCTCAAATCTACAGCCAAACTCATTCTTTTGAATCTATATTCATACTCACAGTTTTGGTTTTGCAGGTCATAGATTTGGGCTTGGAGGTGCTCGATCTTCTCATGTAGCTTGAAGATGGCCTCCTCGGTGTTCTTGGCATCCGGCTTGTAGTTGTTAGTGAACTTCGCGAGCATCTTGTGGCTAGCGTTGATTCCACGCTCCACCATCCCCTGGCACTTGAAAACTTGTTGCTCCATTGCTTCGAGCATCGTCTCCACGCTTCCGGTTCCCTTTGGCCCCTCAGCATCACGGATGTGCAGCAACCCATCACGCATCTCAATGGTTTGAGGGTGTCACAGCACCTCCGCGTGTAAGGGTTGATGACCTTCTCGAAGAACTTGTCCTTGGAAACACTTGGGGACGTCATGATAATCTAGATCTGTCAGAAAAACAGCTCAAAACAAGAACAGAGAATATTTGCGTGATACGGGAGTCGAAACCTTCGGGAGAATATATAGTGAATTTTTACCGACCAAAATATGTATCGTGCAAGAAAATGGAGTCCGGAAGGCACACGAGGTGCTCACGAGGTAGGGGGGCACGCCCTCCACCCTCGTGGGGCCCTCGTGTCCTTCCCGGACTGCTACTTAATTTTCTATTTTTCTAAATATTCCAAAACGGAGAAATATTGCCTTAAAAATTGTTTTGGAGTCGGTTTACTTACCGTACCACATACCTATTCCTTTTTGGAGTCTGAAACGTTCTGGAAAGTGTCCCTTAGGTATTCCTCCAGGGCTACGGTTTCAATAATATTGGTTTCAACATTTATGGGATTACCTGAGATATAATGTTTGAGTCTTTGACCGTTTACCACCTTCGGATTTGTGCCTTCGAAGTTGTTGATTTTTATGGCACCGGAACGATAGACCTCCTCGATAACATAGGGGCCTTTCCATTTAGAGAGAAGTTTACCTGCAAAAAATCTTAAACGAGAGTTGTATAGCAATACATAATCACCTACATTAAACTCACGCTTTTGTATCCTTTTGTCATGCCATCTTTTAACCTTTTCTTTAAACAACTTGGCATTTTCATAAGCTTGGGTTCTCCATTCATCAAGTGAGCTAATATCAAATAACCTCTTTTCACCGGCAAGTTTGAAATCATAGTTGAGCTCTTTAATAGCCCAATATGCCTGATGTTCTAGTTCGAGAGGTAAGTGATATGCTTTTCCATATACCATTTTATATGGAGACATACCCATAGGATTTTTATATGCAGTTCTGTAGGCCCATAATGCATCATCAAGTTTCTTGGACCAATTCTTTCTAGACCTATTGGCAGTCTTTTGCAAAATTAATTTGAGTTCTCTATTAGTAAATGTACTTGACCACTAGACTGTGGGTGATACGGAGATGCAATTCTATGATTGACGTCATATTTAGCAAGCATTTTACGGAAAGCACCATGAATAAAATGTGAACCACCATCAGTCATTAAATATCTAGGGACTCTAAACCTCAGAAAAATAACTTCTTTAAGCATTTTAATAGAAGTGTTATGATCAGCACTACTAGTTGGAATAGCTTCTACCCACTTAGTAACGTAATCAACATCAACTAAAATATGTGTATATCCATTAGAGGCAGGAAAAAGTCCCATATAATCAAAGCCCCAAACATCAAACGGTTCAATAACAAGTGAATAATTCATAGGCATTTCTTGACGTCTACTAATATTACCAATTCTTTGAATCACAAGATAGGACAAACGTACGGGCATCCTTGAAGAGAGTAGGCCAATAAAAACCAGATTGCCATACCTTATGTGCAGTTCTATCTCCCGCGTGGTGTCCTCCATAAGTTTCGGAGTGGCACTTGCATAGGATCTGTTCCTGTTCATGCTCAGGTACACAACGTCTAATAACACCATCCACTCCTTCTTTATAAAGATGTGGGTCATCCCAAAAGTAATGTCTCAAATAATAGAAGAACTTTTTCTTTTGTTGGTATGTGAAGCTAGGTGGTATAAATTTAGCAACTATGTAATTAGCATAATCAGCATACCAAGGGGTCTACGAGAAGTACTTATGACATTTAATGGTTTATCAGGAAAGCTATCATCAATAGGTAGTGGGTCATCAAGAACATTTTCTAACCTAGATAAGTTGTCTGCAACGGGGTTCTCAGCGCCTTTTTATCAATAATATGCAAATAAAATTCTTGTAGCAAGAGAACCCATCTAATAAGTCTTGGTTTAGCATCTTTCTTCTCCATAAGATATTTAATAGCAGCATGATCAGTGTGGATAGTTACTTTAGAATCAAGAATATAAGGTCTGAACTTATCACAAGCAAATACAACTGCTAAAAGTCCTTTTTCAGTAGTAGCATAATTTCTTTGAGCATTGTCTAGAGTTTTACTAGCATAATGGATAACATTTAATTTCTTATCAACTCTTTGCCCTAGAACAGCACCTATAGCATAATCGCTAGCATCACACATAATTTCAAAGGCTAAATTCCAATCAGGTGGCTGAATAATAGGTGCAGAGACTATTGCTTTCTTAAGTATTTCAAATGCTTCTACACAATCATCATCAAAGACAAATGGTATATCTTTTTGTAATAAATTAGTGAGAGGCCGAGAAATTTTTGAGAAGTCCTTAATGAACCTCCTATAAAATCCAGCGTGACCAAGGAAACTTCTTTTACCTTTGATATCCTTGGGACATGGCATTTTTTCAATAGCATCAAACTTGGCTTTATCAACTTCAATACCTCTTTCAAAAACTTTATGCCCCAAGACAATACCTTCATTAACCATAAAGTGGCACTTTTCCCAATTCAATACAAGATTACTTTCTTCACATCTCTGCAAAACTCGATCAAGATTGCTCAATCAATAATCAAAAGAAGATCCATAGACGGAAAAGTCGTCCATGAAACCTCACAAATCTTTTCACAAAAGTCAGAGAATATAGCCATCATGCATCTTTGAAAGGTAGCAGGTGCATTACATAAACCAAAACGCATACGTTTATAAGCAAAAGTACCAAAAGGGCATGTAAAAGTAGGCTTTGATTGATCTTTAGCCGACACAGGTATTTGAGAGAAACCAGAATAACCATCTAGAAAGAAGTAATGTGTATGCTTGCATAATCTTTCTAGCATTTCATCGATAAAAGGTAAGGGGTAATGATCTTTCTTAGTAGCCTTATTTAATTTGCGGAAATCAATTACCATCCTATAACCTATAATAATTCTTTGTGGAATCAATTCATCTTTATCATTAGGAACAACAGTAATACCTCCCTTCTTAGGGACACAGTGAACAGGACTTACCCACTGACTATCAGCAACGGGATAAATTATACCTGCCTCCAGAAGCTTTAGTATTTATTTTCATACCACTTCTTTCATTTTAGGATTCAGACATCATTGAGGATCACGAACTGGTTTGGCATCTGCTTCCAAATTTATTTTATGTTGACATAGAGTGGGACTAATGCCCTTAAGATCATTAAGAGTATATCCAATAGCAGCACGGTGCTTCTTCAGAGTTTTCAATAATCTTTCTTCTTCATGCTATGAAAGGTTAGCACTAATAATAATAGGATATATCTTCTTTTCATCATGATAAGCATATTTAAGATTATCAGGCAACAGCTTAAGCTCAAACACGGGATCACCCTTAGGTGGAGGGGATCCCCTAGGATTTCAACAGGAAAATTGTGTTTCAGAATAGGTTCCCGTTTAAAGAATACTTCATCTATTTCCCTTCTTTCATTGATAAACATATCATTCTCATGGTCTAGCAAATATTGTTCTAAAGGATCGCTAGGAGGTACGACAATAGAAGCAAGACCAATAATTTCATCCTTACTAGGCAATTCTTCTTCACGGTGTTGTTTACTAAATTTAAAGAAATTAAACTCATGAGTCATATCATCTAAGCCGACAGTAACAACATCCCTTGTGCAATCTATGGTAGCATTAATAGTATTTAAGTAGGGTCTACCAAATATAATGGGATAAAAGCTATCTTGTGGGGAACCAAGAACAAGAAAATCAGCAGGATATTTAGTTTTCCCACACAAGACTTCAACATTTCTAACAATTCCCATTGGTGAAATAGTACCTCTATCAGAAAGTTTAATAGTAACATCAATTTCTTCTAACTCAACAGGTGCAATGTCATGCATAATTTCTTTGTATAAGTCAATAGGTATTGCACTAGCACTAGCACCCATATCACATAAGCCATGATAACAATGATCTCCTATTTTAACAGAAATAAGAGGCATGCCTACCACAGGTCTATTTTTATCTTTAGCACAAGGTTTAGCAATTCTAGCAGTTTCACCGCAGAACTGAATAACATGCCCATTAATATTACCAGACAAGAGATCTTTAACAATAGCGATATTAGGTTCAACTTTAACTTACTCAGGAGGTGTATATGTTTTAATATTGCTTTTATGAACCACAGTTGAAGCTTTAGCATGATCTTTTATCCTAGCAGGGAAAGGTGGTTTCTCAACATAACAAGTAGGAACAATAGGATCATTATAAGTGACCGTCTTTTCTTCAACTTTAATAGGTGCAGCTACTTTTACTTCTATGGGAGGATGATATTTAAACCACTTCTCCTTAGGGAGATCAACATAAGTAGCAAAAGATTCACAGAAAGAAGCTACTATCTTAGAATCAAGTCCATATTTAGTGCTAAACTTACGGAAAGTATCGGTATCCATAAAAGATTTAACACAATCAAACTTAGGTGTCATACCTGACTCCTTACCTTTGTCGAGATCCCTATCTTCAGAGTTCCATTTAATTCTATCCAATAAATCCCATCTAAATCCAATGGTCTTCATCATAAAAGAGCCAGCACAAGAAGTATTGAGCATGGTACGATTATTTTCAGAAAGCCGAGCATAATTTTTTTGAAGAATTGTTTCTCTTGGGAGCTCATGATTGGGGCAGAATATAACATTGATTAAAGCCTCCCCCAAGCTTGAGCGATGCTTTCTCCTTCGTGAGGCCAAAAATTATATATATAATTGTGGTCACGATGAACAAGATGCATAGGGTAATACTTCTGATGAAATTCCAATTTCAATCTTCTATAGTTCCATGATCTCGTATCATCACATAGCCTATTCCATGTCAATGCGTCTCCCTTCAAAGACAAAGGCAAGAACTTCGTCTTAGCAACATCATCGGGTATACCTACAAGCTTAAATAATCCACAAACTTCATCCACATATATTAGGTGTTCATCAGGATGCTTTGTTCCATCTCCTGTAAAAGGATTAGCTAGCAGTTTTTCTATCATCCCCGAAGGATACTCATAAGGAATTTAATTTTGAATAGGTTCAGTAGGTTGAGGAGCAACTCTTTGCTCTATTGGTCGGGGTGAAGATACCCTGAACAAGCCCCTCAGAGGATTACTTTCCATAGTAACAAGTGACAGTAAATTTCAGCACACTATATAAATTTTTCCTTACCAAATTCCACCTACCAAACGCGCTTCACTCCCCGGCAATGGCGCCAGAAAAGAGTCTTGATGACCCACAAGTATAGGGGATCTATTGTAGTCCTTTCCATAAGTAAGAGTGTCGAACCCAACGAGGAGCAGAAGGAAATTATAAGCGGTTTTCAGCAAGGTATTCTCTACAAGTACTGAAATAAGTAGTAACCGATAGTTTTGTGATAAGATAATTTGTAACGAACAACAAGTAACAAAAGTAGATAAAGTGAAGCAAGGTGGCCCAATCCTTTTTGTAGAAAAGGACAAGCCTGGACAAACTCTTATATAAGGAAAAGTGCTCCCGAGGACACATGGGAATATCGTCAAGCTAGTTTTCATCACGTTCATATGATTCGCGTTCGGTACTTTGATAATTTGACATGTGGGTGGACTGGTGCTTGGGTGCTGTTCTTACTTGAACAAGCATCCCACTTATGATTAACCTCTATTGCATGCATCCGCAACTACAACAAAAGTATTAAGGTAAACCTAACCATAGCATGAAACATATGGATCCAAATCAGCCCCTTACGAAGCAACGCATAAACTAGGGTTTAAGCTTCTGTCACTCTAGCAACCCATCATCTACTTATTACTTCCCAATGCCTTCCTCTAGGCCCAAATAATGGTGAAGTGTTATGTAGTCGACGTTCACATAACAGCACTAGAGTCTAGACAACATACATCTCATCAAAATATCGAACGAATACCAAATTCACATGACTACTAATAAAAAGACTTCTCCCTTGTCCTCAGGAACAAACGTAACTACTCACAAAGAATATTCATGTTCATAATCATACGGGTAATAATATGCATAAAGGATCTGAACATATGATCTTCCACCAATTAAACCAACTAGCATCAACTACAAGGAGTAATTAACACTACTAGCAACCTACTAGCAGCAACCCCGGACTTGGAGACAAGAATTGGATACAAGAGATGAACTAGGGTTTTGAGATGAGATGGTGCTGATGAAGATGTTGATGGAGATTGCCCTCTCCCGATGAGAGGAGCTTTGGTGATGACGTTGGCGATGATTTCCCCCTCCGGGAGGGAAGTTTCCCCGGCAGAACAGCTCTGCCGTAGCCCTAGATTGGTTCCGCCTCGTGGCATCGGAGTTTTGTCCCGAAAGGTTGCTTCTGGTTTTTTTCTCGATGAAAGACTTCATATAGGAGAAGATGGTCATCGGAGAGCCACCAGGGGGGCCATGAGGTAGGGGGCGCACCCTAGGGGGGGCGCCCCCACCCTCGTGGACAGGGTGTGGGCCCCCTGGTCTTCATCTTTGGCGAGGATTTTTCATTATTTATAATAAGTTATTCCATGGAGTTTCAGGACTTTTGGAGTTGTGCAGAATAGGTCTATAATATTTGCTCGTTTTCCAGCCCAGAATTCCAGCTGCCGGCATTCTCCCTCCTTATGTAAACCTTGTAAGATAAGAGAGAATAGCCATAAGTATTGTGATATAATGTGAAATAACAGCCCATAATGCAATAAATATTGATAGAAAAGCATGATGCAAAATGGACGTATTAGTGGGCGCCAAAAATAAACTCTCGTTGGCAAATATTCGGTGTATGCGAGATTACCGTCTTATCCCCAACCGACTAATGTTGCTGTGATGTAGTAGAAATTTGAAACGGGGGCTAAGTTTATAAATTTCCTCGCATTTGAGACAAGCGCACCCTGAATACATGGTTCCCCCCTTCCTCTCTACCTCCCTTTTCCCCATTCGTACTCCGTGGGTGCCAAAACACCTTCTCCACCCCACCCTCCTCCGTCCGCCACCGTCCGCCACCCCATCCACCGCCGTCGTCGTCCACCATGCCGGAGATGATACCCCGCCGCCGCCGTCCATTACAAGAGATCGACCTCTCTCATCCATGGATTTGGACCGGGATCCTTGCATCCCGTCCTCTCACTTCATCCCCACCGTCGTCCACCTTGCCCGCGCCGCTCCTACGACCGTCTCGTCCACCGCGCCCCGCCGCCACCATCTACCCTCCTAGATCTGCTTCCACGCCGCCGATAGCCATCGCTACCGCAACACTGTCAAATTCTCAGCAGATGCATACACGGCGCCGCACTAGAGGCGGTACTCTTTCGTATCTGCTCAACTTATTTATCGCAACAAGAAAATAGATTGCCACTACTTTACTCTGATTTCTTGTCTTGGTTGCGAAGTTGCCTTTGGCATGGCACGCTCAACACTATACTCCCAATGCTTACGGTTTCCCCCTTTTATATTCCACACTAGTTAAATCATGGTAGACTAAATTTCAAAATTGGGTCAGTCGATTTTTTAGAGCTCGCCGGAGTTCGCCGGTGCGATCGAAGGGGCTCGGGTGGTTGTGGGGCCTCGCTGAACGAAGAAAACTCGACGCGGGTGGGGGTTGGGTCGGGGTGGGGTGGCGGAGGAACAGAGACAGTGGGGGACGGTGGTCCGGCCGGCGGCCCGTGCGGTATTCTGTATGGGAAGAATCAGAGACAAGGAAGAAGAAGGGTTAGGAGACGTAGGATCTTCATACAACCGCCTGAAATGGTCGAGAGACAGCTGGGAGTTGCATTCTTAATGCGCTCTGGTTCATCATGTGTGGGCATTGCGCAACCAGCATTTTATTATCCAAAATCGGCTTGCTCTTCTTTACCATGTTCCTCTTCCGTTCTTCTTTAATATGTACTCTCTTCGTTCCTAAATACAAGTCTTTGTATAGATTCCAACATGGACTACATATGGAGCAAAATGAGTGAATGTACACTCTAAAATGTATCTGGATATATCTTTATATGATCCATAGTGGAAATCTCTACCAAGACTTATATTTTGGAATGGAGGGAGTATGATAGTAGTACAGTATGTTCCTTGTACTGAAGATGAGCATGGAAATTTGCAGTGTAGAGGTCTATAAGGTCGCTTGTGATGGACACTTTGAGCCTCTTTGATTCGTAGGATCTTGTAAACATAGGAATAGGATTTTTCGTGACCTGCCCACTTGAATCCTATAAGAATAGCAAGGAAATGCGAGGAGCTGTGTCGCCTTTGAGAGTTACACTAATATTAACAGTACCGCACCTTCACTTGAAGAGAGCTGGTCTCCGAATCCTTTCTAGCCGTACCGGCAATAGTAGCACATATATTCCAGCAAGTTCCACTTTGCTGATTTTACTCTGATGCTTAAGGTTTTCCCGTTATATCTACACTATGATCTGTGTAGTTGCTTTGTGTCGCACTAGCAGCAGTCCACTCTTGAAGCTAAACACTGCAATGACTTACAAAATTGGCACCAAGGCATTGAGTGCCATTCTGGATGCAATGAAACTCATACGCTCCCCACATGTTGATTCTTGTTCAGAATATGATCTTAATGACTATTCTAACCTCGAGGAGTCAAAGGCAGATGGCTTGTCCTGTTCACCCATCAAGGTGCCTGTTCTAATTTGGCAATGTTTTATTGATTGCGGGTATCTGGCATATGTTGTCTTGCATTTCTTCTACTTTGTTGCACTGCCATCTGCTTAGTTTACTCATCATATATGTCGAGATACCATGCCCATCCATTATCAATACATATTCCCTCTGTCATCATACCATGTTTTTCCACTCAAATGTTGTTCTTGTGCATCAGACATCAAAAAGGAAGATGGTGATTGCCGAACCTGAAGGAGCACCAGCAAAGTCCTTGAAAAACATGGTGGTGCCGGAGAAATCAGACAGCACCCCACCTATATTAGCTGTACAACCAGTGACACAAAACGTAGGACCGACTCCAGCAGACTGTACCCATACTTCACTGGCCACACCACTAGCCCCACCACACAGGACCTGCACTCCAGCAAAAGGTATACCGATTTCATTTGCCATAGCACCAGCTGTACCATAGAAAAATCTCACTCCAACAAAAAGTATAGCAAGTCCACTGGCCGAAGACCTATCCAACTGCAGAGACGGCCAATTCCTGTAGATTGGAACCCCATTCCATTTATTCCCAGTTTAAAAGACAATGCTTTCAATGTTGTTAGGGACTACGTGCATATATTCCCATCATGGGAAGATTATTGTGAAGACAAACACCATTTTCACATCTTCCTGTCCAACTTATGTGTAAGTGTTACTATTCATGGTTATTATTTTCCTGTTTTCTGCTGATTGAACACATCAATGATTTACATTACATTGTTGTAACTAGGCGAGGGTCAATCTAGATAGTCATGACGAGCAAAGCTTGCTTGTGCTTTTCAAGGAAGCATTGCAGCAGTATCGGTGTTACCTGAGGAAATCACACTTTGATGGTAAGTCTATAAACGAATTTTCGGTGAAGTCTCATGTGCTAAATTTAGAAGACATTGAATCGAAAAACCTTGTTATGCACTGGTCTCGTTCCCAGGATGAGGTACTGTCTATGAAATCACATGACAATTTGAACTTCTACTTTTCTGCATGTGACGTACGGATCTTTTTTGCAGGAAATCTGCTCGAAGAAGAATTCCGGGTTGACAAGAACGACAGGATATCGCAAATATGCTGCCCGCTGCTTTGCTCTTGTTAGTACCTGTTGTCCTGTATCACTGTACTTGCGTACATACCTGGTTCATTATGTGACAGCAGTATGCATGATAGCTTGCTTATCAATTATTCGCTCCAAATTATCTAATCTGTATGAATGGTTACATTAGTGTAGAATATATCCAATGCCAATGTTTTTTTAGCTCTGCATTGTTCTTGTAAGTACATGCTGTCCTTGATCAGTGTACTTATAATGACAGGTAGTTGTTCATGTACCATCACTATGCAACTTATTTTCCTTTGCCCTCCATTTTTTACACATCAGATCTATGTTTACTCTTCTCATAAGGTTGGTACTGAAGAAGTTTAGTTGTGCATTGCTCTTGGCTGTACCTTTTGCATGTATCGCTGCACTTACATTTATATCTACTTGGTTATGTAGCATCACTCTTCATCTTCTCTTAAATATTCTCCATTTTTTCGTATATTATCACATCTATATTTACTCTTAACAAAATGTAGAATAAAGGCAATGTTTTTGAAGAAAATTCTGTGGTAAAATTCTTGAATTCCCCCCCCCCATTAGCATGGACAAGGCTTTTATAGAGCCTGTCTTCACCAATAATGTAAGTTTGTCCATCTCAAGCCTTCAAACTTTGTTGTATATATTTGGTTAGGCATGACTGCAACAGCTGTTTATTTTTTGGTGTTTGCATCAAATTGCTTGTTTAAAGTTTATTATGTAGTACATAAACAAAAGTTTGTCCTTTCTCAATTTAAGTTTTTAGTTGTACAACCAAGTTCCTTCTTCATACCATGTAAATTAAACTATACAAAGCAAGTGATCTTCTTTTGCACGGCATGTATGCTTCTGTTCTTCATCCGTAATCCAGTGGTGTGGTGAACCTAACCACTATAGCACAATGTCATATTCTGCAATGTCTTTATTTGCCAATCTAAAATGGTATAAATTGACAGCACACTAACCATTGATACTTATGAGTTCTTGATCTGTAATCCAGTGGTGTCGTGAAGCTGCCAACTCCTTCACAATGTCATTTCCTGCCATGTCTTGACCTGAACAATACCATATTGTGTTAATGCAATTTTAAACTGTGTCACTTTATTCGTCAGTAAGAAATGTGATGAATTGTCAGCACTGATACTATTATGTGCAAAACATGTCATCTGTCTGCTTGTTTATCTTTCAGAGTGAGGAAGATATAAGTGTTGAACAAGTGCAGTCTCATCATCTTGCTCAGCTGCTTGCGCTGCAGCTCCCCAGCAGGGCTAAACTTTCTTGAACTCTATTGAAGTGCTGTCGGTTTTGTATATTATTTTGTCGGCGTGTTTATTTGCACTGGTGTCGATCTTTGATGCCCAGTGTATGTAATCAGCTGTCTGCTTGTGCTTTATTATCATAGTGGCGAACTTTGATGCCTAGTGGATGTAATATGCCGTAATTTCTTTATTGTATAGTCTAGGTTTTTTTCTTATTCATGATGCTGTAGTTATTTTACTATATATATATCCTGTCTGCGCAGTAAACCGGCCAAACCGTAAAATTACGGTACATAATCAGGGCGTCATGCAATCATGATGTAGGTTGGGCCTGAAACGTGTCGAACAGCTCACGGGCCGGTAACATCCCGAAATGAACCCCGGCCCATGATCGTGCGAATGAAATCACGGGCTTTTAACAGGCCAAAATTGTCTCGGTCCTTGTTTGGCCCAATCAGATATCGGATGCGAGCAGGCCGGATGCAAACCGGGCCGTAGTTAGGCCCAACTATATGACGAGCTTTTAATAGGCCGAAATTAATATAGAGCCGAAATGTTACACAGGCCCTTAACAGGCCAAAATTGTATCGGTCCTTGTTTGGCCCAATCAGATATCGGCTGCGAGTAGGCCGGATGCAAACCGGGCCGTAGTTAGGCCCAACTATAGGACGAGCTTTTAATAGGCCAAAATTAATATAGGACCGAAATGTTAAACGGGCCCTTAACAGGCCAAAACTAATATCAGGCCGAATTACTAAGTGGGCCTTTAGCAAGTGGGCCCAAAAGCATAGTGTCCAGTTGACGGGCCGAATCTGATATGGGCCATAATTGAGCCCAAAGCCTCTTAAAGGGCCGGACCTGATCTGGGCCGTAATTTGGCCCAGAACGTGGTAGGCTTTTAACGGGCTGGATCCCATATGGGCCACTATTAGGCCCGAAGTGTGGCAGGCCATTAATGGACCGGATCAAATATGGGCCGGCATTTGGCCCAAAACATGGCAGCCAGTTAATGGGCTGGCCTATTAGGGTCCTCAAAATCATGTGGGCCTACAGCTGGGCCGACCCATTAATGTTGGCAAAATCTCGTGGGCCTTTAGCTGGGCCGGCCCATTATGATCCGCAAGAATCTTGTGGGCCAACATTAATGGATCGGCCCATTATGGCACACAAAAATCTTGTGGGCCTTTACCTGGGCTGGCCCATTATGGCCCGCAAAATCTTATGGGCCTTTAGCTGGGCCAGCCCATTATGGTCCGCAAAATCTCGCGGGCCTTTAGCTGGGCCGACCCATTATGGTCCGCAAAATCTTGTGGGCCTTCAGTTGGGCCGGCCCATTTAAACTTGATGGGCAGGTCCACGTGTCAACATATCATAGGCGCGTCTCGTCCATTGGATGAGTGACACCTATGCAAACGCAGACCTGACAGGTGTCTCCTCCAGCTAATGATGATTTTACACATGGAAAATCCTCATTGGTCGGGGCTGTTAACGGGTTATCGGGTCCAAAACCCGACCCGATATCTTAACGGCATTCCGTTACGGTGGATGCCACGTGTCGGTCACCATTGACGAAAGCACTTCTGTGACGCGCGATTTATCGTCATGGAAGTGGACACTTCCATGATGATAATTTTGGTAATCTCATGGAACACTTCTACGACAGCACAGGTATGACTATCTTGATTCTGTCATAAAATCGTCATGGATGTATACACATGACAGAAAACGCGACCTACTGTGACAAACACGTATCATCACGGAAGTGTATTTTTTTGTAGTGTTCCTTTACACAGACAGGCTTGCATATTTACCTTGAAAAGTTTCAGGCCAGTAAGATGTAGGGTCTTCTCAAGTTAGTAATTATATAAAATTTAACATATTTGGTAACAAAGGGACCGGCATGCTTAGGTTTTCTGTATATTTTTCAGAGCATCTATGGCTAATCCGACGCATCGTTGTCTTGAAACAAGGTGATGTCGAGTTAGATTTTGAACTGACATCAATCGACAGCGCCGATCCTTTCGATCCTTCCTTACTTTTGGACGTGGAGAAGCACTGCCGGGAAGCGGGTGCATCGGTTCATGGCGGCATAGGGCCATTTGGACTTATTGTCCTAGCCTCTGACAACATGGAGGAGCACACTGCTGTTCACTTCCGGGTATACAAGTCAGAGCAGAAGGAAATGATACTCATATACTCTGATCTAAGAAGGTTAATGCTTTTGGTTTTTTCCTTAATGTTTTATTTATCTCTAAAAATGTCTAAAGAGTAAAAAGAATTATTTTCTTTTCTTTGCACAGTTCTTCATTGAGACCAGGACTATACACACCAGCCTATGGAGTCTTCTTTGAATTTGATCTTGAAAAGGAAAAGAAGATATCTCTGAAACCTCTGGTGAGTCTGGGAAGCTATTTCATTTCTCCTGTTGTTCACTTCACGCACTTTGCGTTAGAACTGAGCATGAATGATGTGTCATGCAGATTGATCCGTCAGTGGTGGAGAGCTTTGATGGCGGCAGGGTCTGCATCATCACCAGAGTTTATTCCATAGCGGTTGTTGACAGCGGGGCACACATGTATGCCTTCAACAACGGCAGTACCACGATCAGAGCACATAAACAGGGAAAACATAGCTGCTCATTTCCTTGACTCTAGGATTCATATATTATAATTTACTCTCAGTGTTATCCCCTGCCAAGTATTGCGTATTTAGGGCTCCTTTGATTCAAAGGAATTACATAGGATATTTGGACGGTTAGAATCCTTAGGATTTTTTCCTATGTTTGTCCTTTGATTCAAAGGATTGAATCCTATAGGATTTTTTCCTATGAAATCAAGTGTACTACATTTCATTGGAAATCAAGCATCCACTCCGGCCTCTTTTACAATTCCTTTGTTTTTTCTGTGGCATCAAACATTCTATACTAATCCTATAGGATTCAAATGGACATGCCACTCGAATCCTGTGTTTATTCCTACGCTCTGAAAATCCTGCAATTCAAAGAGGGCCTTAGTATGTGCAAATCTGCTAAGGGGCCTCGAGTTATGCTTACTTATGAGGCTGTCTCTTTTTTCTCCCGTTGCAACGCACGTGCCTTTTTGCTAGTATATATAAAAAGTACTTAACGGGCTAACCAGAATAAAGAGAATTATGATAGAAATTTCCACAAAAATTAGAAATATCTAACCCTTAATTGGGTTTATCATAAAACTACAACCGTTAGATCATAATGTAATTATAGAAAATTACCGACCAATACCTTCATCGATGAGGTGCCTCATATACGCTAAACTTATTTCGTTCAATCTCACAAAAAATCACCCATATGTTCTCTCTCCTGCACGTCTAGCAATGCCCATAAGCCAATCCCCAAAGCAAAGCCGATCAGTCGTGGCTCTACGATGTCTACTTTTCCCAATAGGCATCTGAAGGAAATATGCCCTAGCACTACTAGACAAAACCCTAGTAGTAGTGCGGGTTTTGATGCTATCAGTAGCGCGGGTAGCCGCGCTACTACTATGGCGCTATAGCTAACAGTTAGTAGTAGCGCGGAAGGAACCCGTGCTACTAATATTGACTATATCAGTAGCACTTTGATTGACCGTGCTACTATTAAATAGCTGTAGCACTTTTCTATACCCGCGCTACTGCTATATCTTTCACAATTTTTCCTGTTTCTTGCCCCGTTTCACGTTTCAGTTTATAGTTTATAAACTGCAGCTTCACATGTACAAGATAACAATCTCATTAACCACAATATCATATAGTCATACAGTAGTCATACAATAGCATAAAGCATTATAGGTACTCATACATAGTCAACATGTATCCTCACATGAATATAGCATATATGATAAGCAGTACTAGCTAGGTAGCCTAACAGCCACACATATATAGCAGTTCTACTAGGTATATATAGTCTATGTAGTTCTAGATGATATCGACGAAGATCATCATCCTCAAGCCTGGGCGCTGGGTGTTCCTGATAGTAATTAGGATGGCCTGTCCAACACGAAGATTCTTGCCAACAATGAATCTCTTCCACCCATCCGAGTTTAAGTGTGTGCAACCGTCTATGTCCATGCGGTAAGTACAGGTGGTGAAGGAGCCCCTTGCGGTAAGCCGTAGTCCAGCTGAGCCTTCTTCATCAGGCTCGGTACCACAACTCACAGATAGGCTCTTTGGAAATTTTTGAATAAGAAAAACTTATCAATTAATAAATAGCATCGCACATACTCTTGCAAATATATTTCTATTAAGTATAGATTTCTACACTATCAAAAGACACAATACTACACATTTGTACTAAACATGAATTCTGCTAATAAGTATATATGAATTATCTACACTATTAATAGTTCCTTGGATTCTACACTAATAAGCGTGTGATCGGACTCTACACTAAAGCATATCATCGACTAGATTCCACATAGCATATCATTGGAGTCTACACTAAGCATATAATCGGATAATCTACATTTGTAACTATAACATACCATATCATGCTAGTCGACCATGGTACTTGTCAGGTGGGTCATGAATGGCACCCCAACAAAGTCATCACGTTGGGTAATTATGTCCCATAGGTCGCACACCTCCTCCTCGCTCAGCCTCATTCTTTGAGCTAAGATGCCTTCATGAAGTGGGTCCTCATCATCATCATCATCATCTTCCACCAGGTTGATATAAATGACAGCCAGCTTGGGTCTTTCTGCTCTAAAGGAGAAGCTGATCAACTCACCATCACTAAGATGCATGCGGGCGAAGAAACGGGCGCATCCATCTCCTCCAATCTATGACATATTGTGTCCTTTCTCGACCTCCATAGTGTACGGCCCCCAGGAGCCTCAGATGTCATAGTGTCTCTTGTCAGCTTGTTCAATTTCAACCTCACATTGCATGGGACGATTTGTGTACAAAAAGCAAAATGACAAAATGCTTTAATGCAACACTGAAAAATAGTTGTTACATTTCATATAACTTCTTACTACCGCATGACAAAAACTCAGCTAGAAGTAGATGCCGAACAACTTGCCAGTTGCAAGGCTGCTGGTGCACCTTGACTTGCACAGTTGACATGGTGGTGGTGGTGGTCGCACCATTTTCCTAAAGAAATATGAGAAAACAAAACAATAACTTAGCATGGGATGATCATCAATCTCAACATGCAAACCAAGATAGCAAACTAGCATCGACTATTCTAAACCGTACAAACTATCGGTGTACAAAAGTAGGGGCTCTCCTTTTGACCCCTTCAATTGTGCACGGGCAGTCGGAGCCACGCGCCGTGGTCACACTAAATAGGGCAGAGGAGGGGAAGCCGAGAGAAGCTGAAGCATAAGACAACCAAGGCGATGCCGAGACCAGAAGCACAGGAGGGCAAGAGGGTGAGGTGGACTCCCTTAGCAAGATCCTTTCCGAGGCTACCCCCCGTAGCCCCGGCAAGAGCCTTGCGGGGGCAACTTGCCCAACACCAGCAGAGCGAGCCACCCTTGAGCCCACAGGCTCCGACCCAAACAACTGTGTTGGAACCAAGGCTCGGGAGGCGCCTCTGTGGTGGCGTGCAAATCTTCATCAAGATCATAAACACAAGATCAGATGAGGATTAGAAGACGGCGACCCTCGGCAGGATCCAAGCCGAGGAAATCCACAAGAACCATGGCAAGACCCTTGCCGGGGATGACAGCAACGCCACGGCAAGACCCTTGTCGGGCCCCCGGCAAGACCCTTGTCGAGGGCGTTAGCAGGGCCATTGCCAGGCCCGCATCAGCCAAGACTCCACCACCGTTCGCATGCAGCTGCCAGCCCAACCAGCTGGGAAGGCACCTGTGTGGCAACATGCAACTTCCAGGCCAAATCAGCAAGCACCTGCGTGGCGGCATGCAGATCTTCATGAAGGCCCTACCACCGCGCCACCTCAGCTGCCTGCCTACCTACATGGCGCTGCATGCATCGCTGGTCTGGGCGTGTGTCGAAGCGAGGCAAAGCGGCAACAGACGGGACGGGCGTCGTTCCCGTCCCCGATAAAGCTAATGGACACCTACGTAGCGCATTTAATGTGCTTTGTCCCGTAATACCGTGCGATAAGCTCGCGCACTGTAGGCCTTTCCACCTCCTGTGTGCCATTGTGGCAGCCCCTTTTTCCTATAAAAGGTGGCCCGAGGCGACCAGGAGAGGGATTCAGATTGTTGGGACAACACGTCCACCGTAGCTAGTTCAGAAAGCTCAAGAATACTCAATTCATCCACCAGAGCAGGACTAGGGTTTTACGCATCCTTGCGGCCCAAACCTCGGTAACAACCTGTGTGCTTGCTCCTAAACATGCTCTTCTCACGACCCCACGCCCGCCGACCGTAGAAGGGATCCCAGTGATCCCATAGGTGTCGTTCTCACCGACATCTTTGGCGCGCCAGGTCAAGGTACTCCGGTGTGCAGAAATTGCTCTTCGGCCTCCTTATGGCCTCGAGGAAACTGCGTCATTACTTCCAAGCCAGCGAGATCACCGTCGTCACCCACCTCCCGTTATAACGGATACTGCACAACCCAGATGCAACCGGAAGGATTGTGGAGTGGGCCTTTGAGTTGTCAAGCTTTGGGTTGAAGTTTGAAAGTACTTTGACAATCAAGAGCTGAGTCTTGGCGGAGTTCATTGCAGAGTGGACCTCAATGCCCGACGAGGAAATCCAGGACATCGCTCTCCCCAGCAAGGAAGCAAGTCGCGACTGGATCATGTACTTTGACGGGGCTTTCTCACTGCAAGGCGCCGGTGCCGGTGTGCTGCTTGTCGCACCCACCGGAGAGCACCTCAAGTATGTGATCCAGATGCACTTTCCTAGGGAGATGTCCACAGACAACACTGCTGAGTATGAGGGGCTGCTTGTCGGTCTCAAGATCGCGACAGACCTCAGGGTGAAGAAGCTCATCGTCAGGGGTGATTCATAGCTTGTCGTCAGATAGGTCATCATTACCAGAGTACATTGATGGACGCCTACGTAGATGAGGTGAGGAAGCTGGAGGAGCGCTTCGACGGTATTCAAGCGGAGCACGTTCCCGAGCGGAGAATAACATCGCTGACTACCTGTCAAAGCGCGCTGCATTTAAGCTACCTATGGAACCAGGTACATTTTTTCCTTCGGTTAACTCAACCATCTGTCGAACCATCAACGGAGCGGAACAAGCGGAGGAAATTGGGCCCTGGCAAGTACTTTCCCGCCGTGCCCCCAAGGGCCGCCGGCAAGGGTGTTGCCGCGGATTCCGAGCCTGCCAAGGGGCAGCTGGCTCCGACAGGGCGCCAAGCCCTGGCCATAGAGACGGCTGCCCCCATGGCGGAAGAGATGCCTTTGGTCCTTGCCGTCGAGCCCCAGGATCTGGCATGGGCACAACATACCGTATGTTTCCTCCAGACAGGGGAACTTCCAAAGGAGCAGGAAGAAGCGGAAAAAGTAGCCCGTCGGTCTGCCTTGTACCAGTTCGTCGATGACGTCCTGTACAGAAAAAGACCAAACGGTGTGAAATTGAAGTGCATCCCCCGGGAGGAAGGACTAGAGCTGTTGGCAGAGATACATGAAGGCATATGTGGCTCTCACATAGGGTCGAGGGCCCTTGCCGGCAAGGCATTCCAGCAAGGCTTCTTCTGGCCCACCGCCCGCCAGGATGCGACGGCACTAGTAACCAGGTGTGAAGCGTGCCAGTTCCATTCAAAGAAGCTTCATCAACCAGCTCAAGCCCTTCAAACAATTGCTCTCTCCTGGCCGTTTTTGGTCTAGGGGCTCGACATACTGGGCCTCTTCGCCGTGCTGTCGGGGGCTTTGAGTACTTGTACGTTGCAATCGATAAGTTCACAAAGTGGCCGGAGGTGGAAGCAGTGAAGAAGGTGACAACACAGTCAGCCGTCAAGTTCTTCAAGGGACTAGTCTTCCGTTTTGGTGTGCCAAACAGAGTCATCACCGACAACGGCACGTAGTTCACAAGCCACGCATTCATGCAGTACATCCGAGACCTTGGCAGCAAGGTCTGTTTTGCTTCCGCGGCACACCCGCGGAGCAACGGCCAGGCGGAGAGGGCAAATGCTGAAGTACTGCGAGGCGTGAGAACAAAGACTTTTGACAAGTTGCACAAAAGCGGAAGGCACTGGATTGATGAGTTGTCGGCGGTTCTTTGGTCGATCAGAAGGATGCCAACTCGAGCCACCATCCAGACACCCTTTACCCTTATATACGAGGCAGAAGTAGTTCTCCCCACGAAACTCATATACGGGTCACCTCGAGTGCTCGCTTATGACGAGCTTGAGCAAGAGAGAATGCGGCAAGATGACGCAACGCTCCTTGAGGAAAATCATCTTCGGGCGGCTCTGAGAGCAGCATGCTACTAGCAAGCCTTGCACCGCTACCATAGCCGCATGGTTCATGCCCGAAGCTTTGAGCAAGGCGACCTTGTTCTTCGGCGCGTTCAGTCGGCCAAGAATTCCAACAAGTTGACACCAAAGTGGGAAGGCCCTTATCGGGTAATACGAGTCACCAGGCCCGGTGCAGTCCGCCTGGAGACCGAAGATGCTGTCCCAGTAAGAAATTCCTGGTACATCGAACATCTTCGCAAGTTTTACCCATAAGGTGCGGTTGCCGGCCCTCCCGGCGAACCACCTTTTGTACGAGCCTTTCCGGTAAGGCATGTAACCCTCTGTACAAAGCCAGGCGCAGACCCTGCTCATAAATAAACGAAGCGCTGGTGCCCTAAGTTATAGCATGCATGCTAGGTTAAGTCTCTCCCTCAGTTAGGGTTGATAGTGCTAAGCGGCGACTAACCCCTAGCCTAGAGGTCAAGTGTGTGTCTTTCTGTTCTCTTTGGTTCGCAGGGCACACAGATACTTCTACTGAGCCGCTTGGGAAAAAGAGGACGAACCGGCGCTTCGGACCCGGCAAGCCAAGACTACCGGGGGCTGAAAATACAAGGATCCTACCACGGCAAGCCTAGGTTGCCGGGGGCTGCAGATTCAGATAAGTCTTTCATCCCCATATTGTGCATTTCCGTATAGAACTGGGACATGTGAAACACTGTTTATGTTCTTAAAACCACTGCGCTCCCCCTTTCCTGTCCCCAAGAGCTACCTCCTGGGTCGGAATTTGGTAGTAGTCGCGGTGGCGAGGAGATGAACGAGGGGCCTAACTCTACTTTGCCCCTGCCTCCACCAAGAGCGCGAGAATGGTAGACCGAGGTGGGGAGATGGCAAGGCCTGTTGCCGGGCGACAATGTTTATCTTAAGGATAACAAGGATTCATCCTTGGCATGGGCCTCGTCACGCATAAACAACCCGGCAAGCACCCTTTTTCATCAAAAACGTCCCATACAGGTACAGTTCATACGGAATTAAAAACATGAGCAAGGGGATTGCAAGTCTTAAAATTAATAAGTGCCCGCAGGCTTAGAAACTAAAGACAGATAAGATGCCCGTAATCCCTTTCTTGTCCTCTCCTCGGAAGGTGAAACAAGAGGGCAGGAGTGCAAAAAGAGCGCCTATGCAAGGTGCGAAGAGCAAAAGGCACCAAGAGAACATCTTGGTGCCAAGAAAGAAGGGGAGGTGGAAGGAGACCGATTAGGGAAGAATGTGGAATGCCGCCCGCCTCCGCTCCTTATAAAGGGGCGGAGTCAGGCCTTGGCCGCCCCACTCAACCAATCCGGTCATCGGGGGGCGCAGGGAATCAGGACCGGCTCGCTGCCCCAATCAGCGACGGCCTAGTTTCCCGCCTCCACCTCCTGCCACCTGCATGAGGGACACATGGCGAGCGAGCAGCATTGAAGGAACAGGCGAAGCGGCCGCTCCCCACCCCGTGATCATGGGGCGCGGGCGCCTTGAAGGCCACGACCCGAGTCCACCCGAGTAAATGACCCGAGTAAATGGGAAGGCGCGAGGGCCTCTTTACCATGATGTGACGCATACGTGCAGGAACTGCCCCACGCATGACCCCCACGTCACGCACGACCCTCCACGCCGCACGTTCAACGTGGGGCGTGGAGAAGCGCAGCGGTCAAGAAGTTAGTACGGTAAAATCTGCCCCACCTGCCCGCGCACCATTCTGGGCCTAGCCCAACAACACGTCGCACTTATGTATGGCCGAGGCCTGGGGGCTCCTGTCGGTGCAGAAAAGTAGGGACTCTCCTTTTGACCCCTTTACTTGTGCATGGGCAGTCAGAGCCACGCGCCGCAGCCACACTAAGCAGGGCAGAGGAGGGTAGCCGGAGAGAAGCCGAAGCACAAGACAACCAAGGCAACACCGAGACCAGAAGCGCAGGAGGGCAAGAGGGCGAGGTGGACTCCGTCGCCAAGATCCTTGCCGAGGCGGCCCCCCGCAGCCCCGGCGAGAGCCTTGCCGGGGCAACTTGCCCAACACCAGCAGAGTGAGCCACCCTTGAGCCCACAGGCTCTGACCCAAACAACTTTGTTGGAACCAAGGCTCGGGAGGCGCCTCTGTGGTGGCGTGCAAATCTTCGTCAATATCATAAACACAAGATCAGATGAGGATTAGAAGACGGCGACCCTCGGCAGTATCCTAGCCGAGGAAATCCACAAGACCCCCAGCAAGACCCTTACCAGGGATGAGAGAAACGCCACGGCAAGACCCTTCCCGGGACCCCGGCAAGACCCTTGCCGAGGGCGTCAGCAGGGCCACTGCCAGGCCCGCATCAGCGAAGACTCCGCTGCCGTTCACATGCAGCTGCCAGCCCAACCAGTTGGGCAGGCACCTACGTGGCAACATGCAGCTTCCATGCCAAATCAGCAAGCACCTGCATGGCGGCATGCAGATCTTCATGAAGGCCCTACCACCGCGCCACCTCAGCTTCCTGCCTGCCTACATGGCGCTGCATGCATCGCTGGTCTGGGCGCGTGTCGAAGCGAGGCGAAGCGGCGACGAATGGGGCAGGCCTCATTCCAGTCCCCGATAAAGCTAGTGTACACCTACATAGCGCATTTAATGTGCTTTGTCCCGTAATGCCGTGATATAAGCTCGCGCACTATAGGCCTTTCCACCTCCTATGTGCCACTGTGGCAACCCTTTTTTCCTGTAAAAGGAGGCCCGAGGCGACCAGGAGAGGGATTCGGCTTTTTGGGACAACACAGCCAACGTAGCTAGTTCACAAAGCTCAAGAACACTCAATACATCCACCAAAGCAGGACTAGGGTTTTACGCATCCTTGAGGCCCGATCCTGGGTAAACGACCAATGTGCTTGATCCTAAACCTGATCTTCTCACGACCCCGCGCCAGCTGACCGTAGAAGGGATCCCAATGATCCCATAGGTGTCGTTGCCACCGACATCTTTGGCGCGCCAGGTCAAGGTACTCCGGTGTGCAGAAATTGCTCTTCGGCCTCCTTATGGCCTCGAGGAAACTGCATCATTACTTCCAAGCCAGCGAGATCACCGTCGTCACCCATCTCGCGACCCCGCGCCCGCCGACCGTAGAAGGGATCCCAGTGATCCGATAGGTGTCGTTCTCACCGACACAAACTATCCTATATCAAAGTGTTATATATGACCAGAGGCTTACACTAGTGGAATCTGGCAATTTGCAGTCTGCCACCTCTTTGCCGTCCGCCAGCTGACGACAAAGAGCCTCTTTGCCGTCCACTTCCACAAAGCAGACGGCAAAGAAAGTGGAGATGGCAAAAAGTCTATTTGCCGTCAGCTGGCTGGCTTCTTTGCCGTCAGCCAGCTGACGGCCAAGAGCTAAAAGGAAGACGGCAAAGGACCAGGTGGGCCCCACAGGGAACGGCGTGGCTAGGTCAAGTTCTTTGCCATCCGTCGGCGGACGGCAAAGAGGAGACGTGGGCCAGCCCTAAATGGCCGCCCTCTATCATTTGCTAGCAGACGGCAAAGCAAGTCCACTTAACGGGCCGAGCTGTCTCCCCTCTCTCTCTCTCTTTCTCTGTCTCCCTCCCGCTCGCCCGCCTCTCTCCTCCCCACCGCTCTACCACCACCGTCCGCCAGTCCTGCCCACCGGACCCAGCCCTCGCCGCCGTCCAGCCCTCCCCCCGCCCCGCGCCCATCACCCCGCTACCCCGTCGCGCCCCGTTGCCGGAGAGGCCTGCGCTGGGACGCCCCGCCCCGCTGCCGCCCTCCTCCCCGCAGCCCCTGCGTCGTACTGCCCCACCGGCCGACCTCGCCCTCCACCAGCGATCCCCTACAGGTTTGTTCTTCTGCCACTTTTTTTTGTTTAGTTTTTTAGTTTCTTTTAGTTTAGTTTCTGTTTTAGTTTTAGTTTTAGTTTTAGTTTAGTTTTAGTTTTATTTTATTTTAGTTTAGTTTATCTTAGATTAGTTTTAGTTTAGAAGAAGAAGAGGAGTAGAAGGAGGAGGAGGAGGGAGGAAGAGGAAGAGGGAGAAGAAGAAAGAAGAAGAAGAAGAAGAAGAAGAAGAACAAGAAGAAGAAGAAGAAGAAGAAGAAGAAGAAGAAGAGAAGAAGGAAAGGAAAAAAGAGGGCGCCCGGGGACGAGAAGGTTTGGGGTTCCTCGGTGTCGATGGAACCCTAAATAGCAAGTATCGTTGGTGCGAGATACATGTGGCCGTCGGTGTCGAATACTACGTCCATGTCCAACAAGTGACGCCGACGTCCGGCGTCCCAAAGCAACTGTTCTCGGCGTCGATGGCGGTCGAACACCATTGCGAATTTGTCTGGCAGCCTCTGCGATGACGATTAAATGGCAAGTGTTGAAACTTGAAACACCGAAACTGACTCAAGTCGGTTTGGTTGTTTGAAATTTTGAAAATTGGCTGCCAGGAAAATTCGCCAAGGTGTTCGACCATCATCGGCCACCGGAACTATTGTTGAGGGACGCCGGGCGCCGGCTTCACTTGTGGGATGTGAATCTAGTGTTCAACGCCAAGCACCACATGTATCTCGCACCGATGATACTTGCTATTTAGGGTTCCATCGATGCCAAGGACCCCCTAACCCACTCATCCTGTTATAAAATTTTAGTTAGGTCGAGGAAAGAAACAAAATTGCTATGTTATTCATCTTTCGATTTAAATGTGCAGTTATTTTGTTGCTGTGAGGGTCTGGTGTTCAACGAGCTCTGCCCCCACGTTCATTGGTGAGCAAAAATGACATCTCCTCCCCCCCCTTCATTTGCTCTGTTTCGGTCTTCGTGCCGATGAAACTTGCTAGCTATAGGTGCCAATCATCATTATGCGTTATATGTCTCCAGTGTATCTACTATTCCAAACACTTTTGCCCTTGTTTTGGACTCTAACTCACATGATTTGAATGGAACTAACCCGGACTGACGTTGTTTTCAGCAGAATTACCATGGTGTTATTTATGTGCAGGAGCAAACGTTCTCGGAATGACCTAAAACTTCACGGAGACACTTTTCAGAAAATAAGAAAAATACCTGCCAAAGATGAAGGCCAGGGGGGCCACCACCTTGCCACGAGGGTGGGGGCGTGCGTGCCCCCCTAGGGAGCACCCCCTACCTCGTGGGCCCCCTGTTGCCTCTCCGACTCCAACTCCACCTCCATATATTGAGTTTCGGGGAGGAAAAAATCAGAGAGAAGAAATCATCGCGTTTTACGATACAGAGCCTCGGCCAAGCCCTAAAACCGCTCGGGAGGGCTGATCTGGAGTCCGTTTGGGGCTCCGGATAGGGGAATCCGTCGCCATCGTCATCATCAACCATCCTCCATCACCAATTTCATGATACTCACCGCCGTGCGTGAGTAATTCCATCGTAGACTTGCTGGACGGTGATGGGTTGGATGGGATCTATCATGTACTCGAGTTAGTTTTGTTAGGGTTTGATCCCTAGTGTCCACTATGTTCTGAGATTGATGTTGCTATGACTTTGCTATGCTTAATGCTTGTCACTAGGGCCCGAGTGTGATGATTTCACATCTGAACCTATTACGTTTTCATCAATATATGAGTGTTCTTGATCTGATCTTGCAAGTCTATAGTCACCTATTATGTGTTATGATCCGTTAACCCCGAAGTGACAATAATCGGGATACTTACCGGTGATGACCGTAGTTTGAGGAGTTCATGTATTCACTATGTGTTAATGCTTTGTTCCGGTTCTCTATTAAAAGGAGACCTTAATATCCCTTAGTTTCTGTAAGGACCCCGCTGCCACGGGAGGGTAGGACAAAAGATGTCATGCAATTTGTTTTCCATAAGCATGTATCACTATGTTCAGAATACATGCCTACATTATATCAATGAACTGGAGCTAGTTCTATGTCACCCTAGGTTATGACTGTTACATGATGAACCGCATCCGGCATAATTCTCCATCGCTGATCCATTGCCTACGAGCTTTCCATATATTGTTCTTCACTTATTTACTTCCGTTGCTATTGCTATCATCACTACAAAATACGAAAAATATTAGTTTTACTACTGTTACCTTTTCCTACCGTTATCACCACTATCATATTACTTTGCTACTAAACACTTTGCTGCAGATATTAAGTTTCCAGGTGTGGTTGAATTGATAACTCAGCTGCTAATACTTGAGAATATTCTTTGGCTCCCCTTGGGTCGAATCAATAAATTTGGGTTGAATACTCTACCCTCGAAAACTGTTGCGATCCCCTATACTTGTGGGTTATCAAGACTATTTTCTGGCGCCGTTGCAGCGGAGCATAGCTCTATTCTTTGAGTCACTTGGGATATATATCTGCTTATCATTATGAAGAACTTGAGAGATCCAAAAACCAAGATCTATCCCTCAACTACGAGGGGAGGCAAGGAACTGCCATCTAGCTCTGCACTTGATTCACCTTCTGTTTTGAGTAAGCTTGCGACACCTACACCTGCTTCTGCTATTCATTCCGATATGTCGCATGTTATTGACGATGCCACTTCTGCTATGCATGATACTTATGATGAAACTACCTCTATGCCTGATACTACTATTCCACTTAGTGATTTTCTTGATGAACAACTTGCTAGGGCTAGAGAAATTGAAAATATTGAATCTGATGATACTGATGAAAGAGATGACGAAGAACCACTTGCCATTCCAAAGGGCTATGTTTTTTATCAAGATGCTTCTTTAGCCATTTTAGCTTGAAGAAATAGAACCAAACTTAGAAAATTATTAGCTAAATGGAGTAAGCAATCTCTAAATGCTATAATGAAACATGACCCTGCTTTTGCTACTTCACCTATCTTTGTTACTGATAAGGATTATGAATTCTCTGTTGATCCTGATATAATTACCTTGGTTGAATCTGATCCTTTTCATGGTTATGAATCGGAAACTGTTGTGGCACATCTTACTAAATTGAATGATATAGCCACCCTATTCACTAAAGATGAGAGAACTCGCTACTTTTACATCCTTAAAATATTTCCGTTCTCATTAAAGGGTGATGCTAAGATATGGTTTAATTCTCTTGATCCTGGTTGTGTGCGTAGTCCCCAGGATATGATTTATTACTTCTCTGCTAAATATTTCCCTGCTCATAAGAAACAAGCTTGGGGGAGGCTTCTCCAATTACTTAATTCTTTGCCTGATCATCCTCTTAAGAAAAATGAAATACTTGATATCTTTTATAATGGACTAACTGATGCCTCCAGAGATTACGTGGATAGTTGTGCTAGTTCTGTTTTCAGGGAAAGAACACCGGATGAAGCTGAAATTCTATTGAATAATATGTTGACAAATGAAAATAATTGGACACCTCCGGAGCCAATTCCTGAGCCTATTCCTAAACCAACTCCGAAGAAGAGGGATATTCTATTTCTCAGTCCTGAAGATATGCAAGAGGCAAAGAAATCTATGAAAGAAAAGGGTATTAAAGCTGAAGGTGTTAAGAATTTACCTCCTATTGAAGAAATACATGATCTTAATTTACCGCCTGTTGAAGAAAGATATAATCCAAATCCTTTACCTATTGAAGAAACTCATGGTCTTGGTAACCCGACACAGGTAGTAAAGGTAAATTCTCTCTCTATATATATATGATAAAGTTGTAATCCCATTTACTAAGTTTGCTAGCCCATGATTATATGAGTTTGATAAATTTATGGCTAAGCAAGAAGATTTTAATGCTTATTTTGGTAGACAATTAAAATACAATTCAAATATGCTTGGACACTTGGGTCATTATATGGCTAATGTTAAAGGTGAACTTAAACTTATTAGTAAACATGCTTCGATGGTGACCAGTCAAGTAGAACAAGTACTTAAAGCTCAAAATGATTTTCTCAATGAATTGAATAATAAGAATAATGATAATGTTGTTAGAGTGGCTACCAGAACTGGTAGAATGACTCAGGAACCTTTGTATCCTGAAGGCCACCCTAAGAGAATTGAGCAAGATTCTCAGAGAAATAACATAGATGCACCTAGTTCTTCTAAAAAGAAGAAAAAGAAAAATGATATGACTTTGCATGCTCCTAGTGATCCTATTGTTGAAACACCTGAGAATCCAAATGATATTTCCATTTGTGATGCTGAAACACAACCTGGTAGTGAAACTGAAACTAGTGATAATGTCAGTAATAATGTTCATGATGATGCTCAACCCAGTAATGATAATGATATAGAAATTGAACCTGCTGCTGATCTTGATAACCCACAATCAAAGAATCAATGTTATGATAAGAAAGACTTTGTTGCTAGGAAACATGGTAAAGAAAGAGAGCTATGGGTTCAGAAACCCATGCCTTTTCCTCCCAAACCATCCAAGAAAAAGTATGATGAGGATTTTGAGCGCTTTGTTGAAATGATTAGACCTATCTTTTTGCATATGCGATTAACTGATATGCTCAAAACAAATCCTTATGCTAAGTACATGAAAGATATTATTACAAATAAAAGAAAGGTATCGGAAGCTGAAATTTCCACCATGCTTGCTAATTATACTTTGATGGGTGGAATACCAAAGAAACCTGGAGATCCAGGAGTACCCACTATACCATGCTCCATTAAAAGAAACTATGTTAAAGCTGCTTTATGTGATCTTGGAGCCGGTGTTAGTGTTATGCCTCTCTCTTTATATAGTAGACTTGATTTGAATAAGTTGACACCTACTGAAATATCTTTGCAAATGGCTGATAAATCAACTGCTATACCTATCGGTATTTGTGAGGATGTGCCTATTGTAGTTGCAAATGTTACTATTTTAACGGACTTTGTTATTCTTGATATTCCTGAGGACGGTAGTATGTCTATTCTTGGAAGACCCTTTTTGAATATTGCAGGGGCTGTTATTGATTGCACTAAAGGCAATGTCACTTTTCATGTTAATGGTAATGAGCACACGGTACACTTTCCGAGGAAACAACCTCAAGTTCATAGTATCAACTCTATTGGAAACATTCCATCGATTATATTTGGAGGTTTTGAATTTCCTCTTCCTACTGTCAAGAAGAAATATGATATTCTTGTTATCGGGGATGTGCATATCCCCGTTGAGGTAACATAGTGTTATTCGAAATTTCTCCGGTTCCATGTTATTCGGAATGAGTTCGTTAACAAGACTTGATCAACCTTGTTAGTGGATTCCTTTTGATGACCATGAGATGGATGAAACTAGAAGGCACAACCTTTTGTACCCCACTTTTACTTTCTGTTATTTATATTAAATAAAATAAAAATAAATATTTGTCTATCTGTTATCTGATTATCTGTGCAATATAAAAATACCTCGAAAATCAAAGTTCTCCAAATGCCCTAAAAATTAAATATTATTTTTTCTAGAATATTTGAGGATTTATGGAAGTGAGAACACACCAGGGGGGCCAACCACATGGCCATGAGGGTGGAGGGCGCGCCCACCCCTCTAGGGCGCGCCCCCTGCCTCGTGGGCCCATGGTGGCCCTTCTCCACTTATCCTTTCACCCATACACTCCTTCTTCCTCCCCCAAACACGAATAACAAGCTCAAACCCGATTCCAAGCTCGTTTTGCTGCCATTTTCGATCTCCTTGCTCAAAGCACCTCTCACAAAACTGCTTGGGTAGATTGTTCCTGGGTATGTGACTCCCCCATTGGTCCAATTAGCTTTTGTTTTAGTGCTTTATTCATTGCAAATTTTTGCTGCTTAGGTGATCCTGTTCTGGAGCTTGCATGTCAAATTTATATGGTCAAAAGTAGTTTTGATGCATGATATAGGCTCTAGACACTTGTAGGAGTAGTTACTATCAATATTATTGAGTTTGGCTTACTTTTATTTTGAAGTTTCTAAAAATTTCAGAATTTTTCAGAAAATGATGAGGAGACTCTTGAGGGGCTCATCGAGCCAAAGCTCAAAGGAAAAGGCACCGAAGCCTATGTATAATCTGCCTCGCACCGCGGAGGTTCGGGCATGTGAATGGCCTTCTGAGGATTTCTTAAGAGCAGTCGGGATTTATGAAGATTTTCATGAATTGGCTCAGGCTACAGGCCTTACCGCTTTCCTCCATGACCAATGCGATCAGTATCTCTTGCTCACAAATATCTTTATGCAAAACTTTCATTTCCATTCTAGGAGCTCACCACCTACGGTGGAGTTTTATTTATATGATGAGCATAAGGAGATGTCACTTTATGATTTCTGTCGGGTCTGTTTAGTCCCTTTTGAGGGCAATACTGAAGAACCACATCGTGATGATGTGGAGGGATTTATTGACACTATCACTGTAGGGGAAACAAGGAAGGTTTCCGATGCACGAATCACTAGCATATACTTTCCTGTTTTACGTTATTTTGCATTATTTGCTAGTCGCTGCTTAATTGGTCGCAGAAACTGTGGAAACCTGAGTATCCCTGATATTATTATTTTGCACCACGGTTTATACGGCGATAACTCTTTTAGTATGGGCGGCATTATTGCCAAATGGTTAAGTCTGAACCGTACCAAGGGCCCCATCTTTGGAGGCATCTATGCTACACGCCTAGCTGCACATTTTAAAATACCTATTAGGCATTATGAGAAGGAAGAAAAGGTGCTGCCTCATGTTTATTTAGATTATAAAAGTATGGTGCTACCTATTCACGCCTACCGGAACCCTGCACCAGCCGAGGAGCCAGAGCCGGAACCACAATTTGATCTTTCACGACATTCTAATTATTAGTGGGATCCAGAGATGATTGTCAGCCAGTGGCAATCGGAGTCTTCCTCTTCTGCATCACAGTACGACCCCAACTATTATTATGGATATCAGCTTGGCCAGCCGTGGCCATATACCAACTTAGGCCAAAAGCCTAAGCTTGGGGGAGTACGTATTTCTCACCGACATTACATTTATGCTCACACACTCATTGCTAGATGTCGGTGCTCATACTTTTTCATTGTATCATCCATGCTAGCTTATTTTTCCTTTTTATGCTTTCCTCTTGTGTGTTTAATAAACCTTAAGAAAAACAAAAAAAATAGTTGTAGCTTTTAATTAGTTTACTTTCCATGCTTGTAGTAGTAATTAAAAAGAAAAGCCAAAAAGATTTCCTGTTCTTCTTTTGCTTGTTGGGAGCTTTCCCGTGTAAATAGTTTTATTTCTTTTCTTTTCTTTGGGGGTCGATAGGAGAAGACCATAATTAAATTGTTGAAGTCGCTCTTATATGCATTACTGTTGATCTGACAAAAGAGCCCATATGGCCTTGTCTTCTCCTGTTTATTGAATGCCTGCAGATTCCAGCTTAGTCCAATGCACGTGCACTATTATTATTATTCACATCGTTCGATCGTGCAAGTGAAGGGCAATTATGATGATATGTGATGGACTGGCTGAGATGAGAAAAGCTGGTATGAACTCGACCTATTTTGTTTTTGTAAATATGATTAGTTCATCGTTCCTGATTCAGCCTATTATGAATAAACATGTTTGCAATGACAACTAGAGATCATAGTTTCTTGTGCCATGCTTGATTAGCTATGAGTTATAATGGTTTAACTTGCATGCCAACATGCTATTAAAATGGTTATGATGTGGTATGATAGGGTGGTATCCTCCTCTAAATGATTTAAGTGACTTGACTTGGTGCATGTTCACGCATGTAGTTGAAACAAAATCAACATAGCCTTCACGATATTTATGTTCATGGTGGATTATATCCTACTCATGCTTGCATTCGGTGTTGATTAATTTTAATGCATGTTCATGACTGTTGTCGCTCTCTAGCTGGTCGCTTCCCAGTCTTTTGCTAGGCTTCACTTGTACTAAGTGGGAATACTGCTTCTGCAACCAATCCCTTAAACCCCAAAGTTATTCTACATGAGTAGACTATACCTACCTATATATGGTATCTACCTGCCGTTCCAAGTAAATTTGTATGTGCCAAACACTAAACCTTCAAATAAATATCCTGTTTTGTATGCTCGAATAGCTCACATATCAACTAGGGTTGTCTATATCTTCCATGTTAGGCGGGTTATTCTGAAGAGGAGTGGACTCTGCTCCTCACTCACGAGATAAATGGCTGGTCACCGGGATGCCCAGTCCCATGCTTTATGCAAACTAAACCAAAATAATTGCAAACAAAACTCCCCCTGGGACTCTTGTTAGTTGGAGGCACTCGTTGTTTCGAGCAAGCCATGGATTGATGCTTCTGGTGGAAGGGGGAGTATAAACTTTACCATTCTGTTTGGGAACCGCCTATAATGTGTGTAGCATGGAAGATATCGCCATCTCCTGGTTGTTATGTTGACAATGAAAGTATACCGCTCAAAATATTATTCGCCTCTGTTTCAAAACCGAGCTCTGGCACCTCTACAAATCCCTGCTTCCCTCTACGAAGGGCCTATCTATTTACTTTTATGCTGAGTCATCATCCTCTTATTAAAAATCACTTGTTGGAGAGAACCGCTATCATTTGCATTCATTACTGTTAGTTTACATTGAGTGTGACTTGACTAGATCTCTTTTACCATGAATTACAATGTCTAGTCAGTCCTTCGTCTTTAAAGGTGTTCTGCATTTATGTTTTGTGGTCTTAGAGAGGGCTAGCGAGATACCATCCTGTTATATTATATTATGATTGTTTTGAGAAAGTGTTGTCATCCGAGTTTTATTATTATTGCTCGCTAGTTGATTATGCTATTGATATGAGTAAACTTGAGACCTATGCATTATTGCAAATGTGGTTAGTTATAATCTTTGCTGAAAACTTGAATGCTGGCTTTACATATTTACAACAACAGGAGCAAACATAGTTTGTAAAAGTTTTTCTTTATCACTTTCAGTTTTTCAACTAAATTTCTCGAGGACAAGCAAAGGTTTAAGCTTGGGGGAGTTGATACGTCTCCAACGTATCTACTTTTCCAAACACTTTTTCCCTTGTTTTGGACTCTAACTTGCATGATTTGATTGGAACTAACCCGGATTGACAGTGTTTTTAGAAGAATTACCGTGGTGTTATTTATGTGAAGGAGCAAACGTTCTCAGAATGACCTGAAACTTCACGGAGACAATTTTCATAAAATAAGAAAAGTACCTGCCAAAGATGAAGGCCAGGGGGGCCACCACCTTGCCACGAGGGTGGGGGCGCGCCTGCCCCCCTATGGCGCGCCCCCTACCTCGTGGGCCCCCTGTTGCCTCTGCGACTCCAACTCCACCTCCATATATTGAGTTTCATGGAGAAAAAAATTGGAGAAAAGAAATCATCGCGTTTTACGATACAAAGCCGCCGCCAAGCCCTAAAACCTCTCGGGAGGGCTGATCTGGAGTCCGTTCGGGGCTCCGGAGAGGGGAATCCGTCGCCATCGTCATCATCAACCATCCTCCATCACCAATTTCATGATGCTCACCGCCGTGCGTGAGTGATTTCATTGTAGGCTTGCTGGACGGTGATGGGTTGGATGGGATCTATCATGTAATCGAGTTAGTTTTGTTAGGGTTTGATCCCTAGTGTCCACTATGTTCTGAGATTGATGTTGCTATGACTTTGCTATGCTTAATGCTTGTCACTAGGGCCCGAGTGCCATGATTTCAGATCTGAACCTATTATGTTTTCATCAATATATGAGTGTTCTTGATCCTATCTTGCAAGTCTATAGTCACCTATTATGTGTTATGATCCGTTAACCCCGAAGTGACAATAATCGGGATACTTACCGGTGATGACCGTAGTTTGAGGAGTTCATGTATTCACTATGTGTTAATGCTTTGTTCTGGTGCTCTATTAAAAGGAGACCTTAATATCCCTTAGTTTCCGTAAGGACCACGCTACCACGGGAGGGTAGGACAAAAGATGTCATGGAAGTTCTTTTCCATAAGCACGTGTGACTATGTTCGGAATACATGCCTACATTATATCAATGAACTGGAGCTAGTTCTGTGTCACCCTAGGTTATGACTGTTACATGATGAACCGCATCCGGCATAATTCTCCATCACCGATCCATTGCCTACGAGCTTTCCATATATTGTTCTTCGCTTATTTACATTTCCATTGCTATTGCTATCATCACTACAACATTCCAAAAATATTAGTTTTACTACTGTTACCTTTTGCTACCGTTATCACCACTATCATATTACTTTGCTACTAAACACTTTGCTGCAGATATTAAGTTTCCAGGTGTGGTTGAATTGACAACTCAGGTGCTAATACTTGAGAATATTCTTTGGCTCCCCTTGTGTCGAATCAATAAATTTGGGTTGAATACTCTACCCTCAAAAACTATTGTGATCCCCTATACTTGTGGGTTATGAATGCGTGACCACTATGCGTCTCCCATTCGAAAGGGTTACATCTATAAATATGCATGCATTTGCATATTTATAATCGTGATTCTTTAAAATTGTCCAACTGTAACACCCCGGATATGATTTACCTATTATGTAATCCAACTCTTGCCGTTTCCGGCGTTAAGTTATTTTATTTTCTCGGGTTCGGGCATTTGTCTCCATGTGTTGTTGTCGTTGTCATGCATCTTATATCATGTCATCATGTGCATTGCATTTGCATATGTGTTCGTCTCATGCATTCAGGCATTTGCCCCGTTGTCCGTTTTGCATTCCGGCGCTCCGTTCTCCTCCGGTGGTCATTTCTACCTTTCTTTCATGTGTGGGGATAAGACATTTCCGTATTGGACCGAGACTTGCCAAGCGGCCCTGGTTTACTACCGGTAGACCGCCTGTCAAGTTTTGTACCATTTGGACTTCGTTTGATGCTCCAACGGTTAACCGAGGGGCCGAAAAGGCCTCGTGTGTGTTGCAGCCCAACACCCCTACATTTTGGCCCAAAACCCACCAAAACCCTCTCCATCATCTAGAGCGTTCGATCACGATCGCGTGGCCGAAAACCGCACCTCATTTGGACACTCCTAGCTCCCTCTATGTCTATATAAAGACCCCTCCGAAATTCTCCTTCTCCTTCCCCCCGAAACCCTAGATCCACCCACCTCGCGCGCATCGGACACGTCCGGCCACAACCGGACACGTCCGCCGCCTCCGCCGACCAACCCAGTGCCGCCACGTGTCTCGCCCGTGCCCACATCACCGCTCCCGCTGCCGGCCCGCGAGGGCCCGAGGCCGGCCCTCCCCATCGCCGACCGGGCCCCGAGGCCCCTCGCGCCGTGCCGCCTCTTCCCCAGCTCTGGGCCTGAGCCGCCGCACCTCCACTCTGGCC
>NC_041384.1:90144102-90148472 GCF_002162155.2 Triticum dicoccoides
CTCGCCGCCACTCCGGTGCCCACGCCCGCGCTCGTCTCCACCGGATCCGGCCGGCCCCCGCTCCCACGGGGTCCTCCGACCAACTCTGGCGAGCTCCAAGTCCCTCCGACCATCCTCGAAGTCCGTGCTCCGGCGAGATCCACATCCAGATCTGGAAAACCCTAGGGGTTGACCTTTTTTCACTAAGTTCCCAGATTATTTTGCATACTTTGACCTGTGATAACTCCGAAGCCGTAGCTCCGTTTTGGGCATATAGCATATCAAAATGTTTGTCTCAGAGAGCACATCATTTCATCTCATTGCATCATTTTCATTTGAGTTCATCTTGATGCCCGAAATGCTGTTGGAAGAGTGCTATTTGAGATAATTGTCAGATCTGCTGCTCCAATTAGATATTTGTCATTTTTGCCATAATTATTGTGTGCATGATATGCCGAGGATTTTGCCGAGGATGTTATAATTGATCCGTGCATGCTATGCTATTGTTCTTGCCATGTCTAGCTTGCATAATGTGTATTCTTGATGGGTGTATGCTTATATTGTCATGACTTGCTCTGTAGTGAGTGCATCGAGCTCGTAAACATGCCTACTTGATATCTGATTTGCATGCTCCAGTTTTTCCTAAGTCTGAGAACTAATTATGTTTTTGCCATGTTCACATGCTTGCAAATGTATTTTCTGATCCCTTTTGGCTCAAGGTCACTAAGGGACTTTTGTTAAGCTCTTTGAGTAGCTCCATGCCATGCTTTACTTTTCCATTTTCAGGCCCTGTAGCATATAGTTTTCATGCTCCAAAGTGTGCTACCTGATCTGAAATCCCAGACAAGTGTTAATTTCACTAAGTCTGAAATGTTTACCAAATGCATTTTTGCCATGCTTGTTTGAACCTGTTAATGGATGAATTGGCCGTAGCTCAGTGTTCATATTTTGTTAAGCATCATAAATGGATCCCTTCCATGTAGTTTTTGCCATGTTTGAGTGCTGTAGTATGTTCATCTTGTTGCATTTAGATGGCTACGTGCTGTATATCGCAGACTGGTGCCATATTTGAATTGCTTGCCATTTCCAAACCGTAACTCCGATTCCGGCGTTGTTTATATCGTTTTCAAGCAATTTCATCTCACCTTTCCATTGGCACACTTGGATTTCCAAGTTGAGTCCAGGTTCATTCATTGCTTGTCAAATCTTGCATATGCATCACATATCGCATCCCGCATAGCATACCATGTTTGATTGTGTCCTTGTTGCTTGTTTGTCTTGTTTGGGTAGAGCCGGGAGACGAGTTCGATAACAAGGAGCCCATTGAGTTTGCTTTAGAGGATCCAGTCAACTCTGACAACTTTGCAGGCAAGACGATCATACCCTCGAAATCACTACTATCTTTGCTTTGCTAGATGCTCGCTCTTTTGCTATGCCTATGCTACGATGCCTACCACTTGCTTATCATGCCTCCTAAAATTGCCATGTCAAACCTCTAACCCACCATGTCCTAGCAAACCGTTGATTGGGTATGTTACCGCTTTGCTCAGCCCCTCTTATAGCGTTGCTAGTTGTAGGTGAAGATTGGAGACCGTTCCTTGTTGGAACATTATTTACTTGTTGGGATATCATTATATTATCTTGTTATCTTAATGCATCTATATACTTGGTAAAGGGTGGAAGGCTCGGCCACTTGCCTAGTGTTTTGTTCCACTCTTGCCACCCTAGTTTCCGTCATATCGGTGTTATGTTCCAGGATTTTTGCGTTCCTTACGCGGTTGGGTGATAATGGGAACCCCTTGATAGTTCGCCCTGATTAAAGCTTTTCTAGCAATGCCCAACCTTTGTTTTACCATTTGCCACCTAGCCTCTTTTTCCCTTGGGTTTCCGAAGCCCGAGGGTCATCTTATTTTAAACCCCCCTGGGCCAGTGCTCCTCTGAGTGTTGGTCCACCTTGTCAGCCGCTGGTGGCCACCAGGGGCAACTCTGGGCTGGCCTACCGGAAGTTTGGACAATCTGAGTGTGCCCTGAGAACGAGATATGTGCAGTTCCTATCAGGATTTGTCGGCACATTCGGGCGGTGTTGCTGGATTTGTTTTAACTTGTCGAAGTGTCTTGTAGAACCGGGATACCGAGTCTGATCGGAATGTCTCGGGAGGAGGTCTATTCCTTCGTTGACCGTGAGAGCTTGTCATGGGCTAAGTCGGGACTCCCCTGCAGGGATTTGAACTTTCGAAAGCCATGCCCACGGTTATGGGCAGATGGGAATTTGTTAATGTCCGGTTGTAGATAACTTGAACCTTAACTTAATTAAAATGAATCAACTGTGTGAGTTACCGTGATGGTCTCTTCTCGGCGGAGTCTGGGAAGTGAACACGGTGTTGGAGTAATGCTTGCCGCAGGTTATCCTCTAGTTACTCATTCGCGATTTGCCCTCTCTTCTCGCTCTCTTTTGCGAATAGGTTAGCCACCATATATCCTAGTCGCTTGCTGCAGCTCCACATATTTACCTTGCCTTACCTATAAGCTTAAATAGTCTTGATCGCGAGGGTGCGAGATTGCTGAGTCCCTATGGCTCACAGATTACTTCCAAACCAGATGCAGGGCCTGATGACTCCATTCCAGATGACGCGCTTGAGCTCAAGTGGGAGTTCGACGAGGACTCACGCCGTTACTACGTGTCTTTCCGTGATGATCAGTAGTGGTGCCCAGTTGGGGCGATCGGGACCATGTCGCATGTTGGGTTGATCTTTTATTTTGGCGCCGTAGTCGGGCCATGAGTGTTTGAATGATGTAATTCTATTTATGTACTTTGGTTGACGTGACAAGTGTAATCCAACTATGTATCTCCCCTTTATTATCTATATATTACATGGGATGTTGTGAAGATTGCCTAACTTGCGACATTGCTTTCAATGTGGTTATGCCTCTAAGTCGTGCATCGACACGTAGGAGATGTAGCCGCATCGAGGGCGTTACACCAACGTTATCCATGGACAGCCCGAGTATGTGCAGATTGGGTTCGTTTTCCCATATGCTCTACTCCGGATCCGATGTAGAATTTCGTAAGTGCCTCCCCGTTGTTCTTCGGGTACACATCCTCTCTGCTTATTGCCGAGACGTGTATCAGGAGAACAGCGGGGAGGTGCTGCCGAAATTTTGCGTTGGATCCAAAGTAGAGCATGGGAAAACGAACCCAATCTACACATACTCGGGTGGGTTTAGGACCTATCTTTACCTATTAGCGTGTAGGTTGCATGGACGTAATAAAACTGACAAACTCCATTAACTGATGGATATGCATGGTTTGCTTAATTATGTAAATATTTCTTGTGTGTCCAGTAGGAAGTCAATATGGGTGATCGTGTATGGATGTACACCGGTTACACTAGTCAGAAAGTTTGGACCGAGGAATGGTTAACAAAAACCAAGGGGTTTGTTAGAGGCGCATTTGCAAATGGCCAGGAAATAAGCTGGTGCCCCTGTGCCTGTTGTGACAACTCTAAAATGAGGGACAAGCTTGAAATGAGTAAAGACCTGCAGAAGTTTGGTTTTACGCCTCGTTACACGGTCTGGACATTACATGGTGAGTTTGCCCAACGTGCCAGAGCCGAGGAGGTTCGTCGTCGCACCGACGAGCATGGTACCAGGACCGCAGACATGGTGCAAGACTTTGACGATGCTCGGGACTCGGACGAGGATATGGAGGAATATGCAAAGGCCTTCATTGAAATGTTGGAGTCCTCAAAACGTCCTCTCCACGAGCACACAGAGCTTTGTCAGCTGGATGCCATCTCACAAATAATGGCTTTGAAGGCTCAATTCAACTTGGGCAGAGAATGCTACAATGCGATGATGACAATATTCGGACGATTTCTACCCAAAGGCCATGTGCTACCTCCAAACCTGTACTAGTCAGACAAAATCCTCCGTGCTCTTAACATGCCCTATGAGAAGATACATGCCTGTGAGAAAGGATGTGTCTTATTTTGGCTTCAGTATGATGACTTGAACTATTGTCCCATTTGCAATTCTTCTAGGTATGTGGTGGTAGACAATGGTATGGATGAGAAGATCCAGACCAAATACTCGTGAATGTTCTTCGGTATATGCTAATTGTACCAAGACTTCAACGTCTTTTCATGGTCGAAGAGACGGCCAGACAGATGACATGGCACAAAATGGGCAAAAGAACCGAACTAGATGAAGATGGGAATGTGATGATGGTGCACACATCGGATGGTGAAGCGTGGAAGCGCTTCGATGCATTACATAAGGAAAAAGGCAGATCCAAGGCATCCTCGAGTCGCCGTCAGCACAGATGGGTTCAATGTGTTTGGTCAGATGGCAACCGCATACAGCTGTTGGCCCGTGTTTGTCATTCCACTCAA
>NC_041384.1:90148614-90200398 GCF_002162155.2 Triticum dicoccoides
CCGGGCAGATTATGCAAAGAAACAACATTTTCCTGACGTTGATAATTCCAGGGCCCAACTATCCGGGGAAGACTATGAATGTGTACATGCAGCCGCTTAAGGACGAATTGCAAGAAGCTTGGGATAATGGGTTCAAGACATACGATGCCTTTAGAAAAGAGAACTTCATAATGCGTGCCTGGTACATGTACTCAATGCATGACTTGCCGGCGTATGCGCTATTCGTTGGCTGGTGTGTGCATGGAAGGTTCCCGTGCCCCACATGCAAGGGAGCTCTTGAGTTTCGTTGGCTGACGGCAGGGCACAAGTATAGTTGCTTCGACTTGCATAGACTGTTTCTACATCCTGGCCATAAGTTCAGGAAAGACAAGAAGAACTTCATCAAAGGTAGAGTTGTCAAACACTCTGCACCACCTGTGTTGACAGGCCAACAGACCCTAGATCAGTTAAACGCTCTCAAGCCAGATCCAGAGTGTCCAGGGTATTTCAAGGGGTATAATAAGGAACACGCTTGGACTCACAAGACATGCTTCTGGGATCTGCCTTACTTCAAAGACCTCCTTTGCCCACACAAAATCGATGTGATGCACACTAAAAAGAATATCGCCGAAGCCATTTTTGGTACATTGTTCGGCATAGAGGGGAAATCAAAGGATAATACTAAGGATAGAGTCGATCAAGAGGAGCTATGTGATAGACCGTTACAAAACATGAATGAACCGAAAGGAAAGGGGAACTAGACGAAGCGAAAGGCATGGTTCAATCTTGGAAGGCCATCTATGAAGGAAATTATTTTGTGGGTGAAAATGCAGTTGATGTTCCCCGATGGGTATGCAAAAAATCTAAAGAGGGGAGCGAGTCTTCAAATATTGAAAATATTTGGTCTAAACAGTCATGATTGGCACATATGGATTGAGCGGATAATGCCGGTGATGTTGCATGGCTTCATCCCTGACGATGAATGGCTAGTACTGGTAGAGCTAAGCTATTTCTTCCATGTTCTTTGTGCGAAAGAACTATCGCCTGGCCTCCTAGAAGAAACGCAAGAGTTGGTGCCAGAGTTGATCTGCAAGTTAGAGATGATCTTTTGGCCAAGCTTCTTTAATCCAATGCAACACTTGATTTTGCATCTCCCGGCTGAGGCACGATTGGGGGGGCGTGCAAAATCGTTGGTGCTACTCAACTGAGAGGATGCAGAAGACACTTCGAGCAAAATGTAAAAATAAACATAGAATAGAAGCATCAATGGCGGAGGCATTCATCACTGAGGAGGCGACAAACTTCGTGACAGCACACTATGAAGCCAAAAAACATCATTTGCATAATCCGAAGCCTCGGTACAATGCTGACAAACCTCAAAAGGGTCAATCCAACCTCAGACTATTCAAAGGGAATCTTGCACTAGCCAGTGGTTGGAAACCAGTAAGGTTAGATGTTGAAGAATGGCGGACAATTTCGCTATATCTCTTCAGCAACCTAACAGAAGTGTGGCCATACATCGAGTAAGATCTCGGTACATTGTTTCACAACTTCTAATTCCTTTGAACTTCTCTTATTCCTGGATATTTGATGCAGTCGATACGTTGCCATATTCTCGTATGGAGCAGTGATCCAAAAGGATTCCATTGAAGAGTATGAGCTTCTGGCCAAACAAGGAGCCGAATATCCCGGTTTCATCTCTTGGTTCAAAAAACGGTAATTTCCATTTGACCCTTTCATTTCTTTGGCTAATTTCCGACTAATGCAACAATCCTTTCGAATTAAACTTATAGCCTAATTCAGAGATTATGGATGCCGAATTGAGACAAGTAGCTAATGGTTTTGACTATAAGGTCTGTTCATTTGAGAAATACGACATCAACGGGTATCGCTTTCATACCTATGGCAAAGAGCTATCTATGGCTGACCGAAAGTCTACAAATTGTTGTGTCTCTGCTATCGGCGAAGGAGGTATCGAGTATTATGGAAGAGTTGAAGCAATTTTTGAACTTGAATTGTATGGTGAAAACCCACCAAATGTCGTAGTCTTTGGATGTTATTGGTTCCAGCCGAGGGAGACTAGAAGGACTCATGGACATATAGGGCTAGTGGAAATCAAACAAACCACCCATTTGGATGTTCCCATGTCTATATTACAGCTCAATAGGCAACCCAGGTTTTCTATCTACCGTGGGCCTGTCAAAGTGATCCAAATCTCAATGGTTGGGACGTCGTTTATGAAGTGCCACCACATGTTAGACCACCTCCCCCAATGAAAAGGATTATGAACCTCATATTAACCAATACATATATGACAAAGGATAATTCTTTCAAGAAACACGTCTTTCCAAAAAAACATTTCAAGAACCTCTCTACTCCACCCCAGAACATTGAAGTAGACAACGGTAGTGAAGCCGACTTCACCCCTGAGCCGGAACAAGAAGAGCCGGAAGAAGAAGAAGTTACTGCTACAGATGACCTGTCAATGCTTGAACGATTACATAAAGGTGGCCTTCCACATGATGATGCATTTATTAATGATGATGATGAGCACGTCATTACCGATAGTGATGATGATGATGCTTTTATTAATGTTGATGATGAGCACGCCATTACTGATAGTGATTATTAGGTATTCAAATTATTACGTTGTACTTGATTTATATAGTTATTTGTATGATTCTATGATTTATATAGTTGGTATTTATAATTTTCTTACTTTGTATGATTGTTTCTTATACATAGTGCCATGGTCTTGATGTCCGTCCCGGTCGGCCCTCGCCCGCTTTATGATTCGGATGTGGTAAATTCTCTTTCATAACTATTTGTTGCATTTCACATTTATGACAATTATGGCCATCAAGTCGACATAGAGATATTTTAATGTAGGAGGTATGTGAACCGGAATTTGAAACGGACCCTCTTGTCAAGAAGTTAAATTTAGTTTAAAAAGAAAATGAGTATTTGAAAGAAAAAATTAATAGAATTGAAAAAGAGAAGATGACATTGGAGTTGTATGTTGTCGATGTCATCGATGATCACAAGATGACGATGAATGCAATGCCCTTCAAGATGGATGCAATGCGCCTGAAGCTTAAGAAGATTAGAAAATATGCCATTGATAATGAGGCTTGGTATCATTATGCCGTTGGATCAATTGTTACCTTAGTTGCGATCTTCATCACATTTGTTGTGTTCAGGGTAAGTTTTCTCTAGTGTTTTGCTTACAAATGGATACTTACCTTATTTTCCTCCTAAATGGCATAATTACCTAAGTTAGATAAAAAATGAGCTATACTTAGCTTATTCAGTTCATTTATGACATACTTAGCATACTTAGGTAAAACATGGCATGATAATCTTTGTTAGCTCCAAAATGATATGGACTTAGCTTATTTTCCTCGAAAATGACATAATAACCTTACTAAGCTCCAAAATGACCTATTTACCTAGCTTAGCTCTAAAATGACCTACACTTAGCATTTTTACCTAGCTTAGCAATAAAATGAAAATTTACCTACCTTAGTTAGAATGATAAAGAAGATGAGAGGATAAAAAGAAAGAGAAGAAAAAATCTTCTTCTTCTTCTTCTTCTTCTTCTTCTTCTAACTAGTCTTCTTCTTCTTCTTCTAATTTTCATCTTTCCCAATTTGCAGATTTGCTTTACATGAGGAAGCTTGGATTCATGGAGTGTACTATTCTTCTGGTGCTTCCTTGTTGTTTATGAAAACTTGTTTGGATATGTTGTTGGAAACTTGTTTCTGGTTATGTATATATGGATATGTTAGACTTTGTTGACCTATGTTGTTGGATTTAATGAAATATGTTGTTGGACATGTTGTTGGATATGTTGGATATGTATGCATGTATATCTGTGTTTGAAACCATGTCTAATTAATGGGATTTAAATAAAAACAGGGGATATATAGCCTCTTTGCCGTCCGCTAGCAGACGACAAAGAGGACACGTGGCAGTCACATGTGCAAACTGGGAACACTGGCTGCCTATTTTCTCATTTTGCGTCCGCTGGCACATGGCAAAGTGACCAGCTATGCCGTCTGCCGGCAGATGGCAAAGATTCAAACTTCTATGTCGTCTGCTGGCGAACGGCATATCTGGACATGTGGCAGCTTCCCAGTGCTGCCTAGCTGGGATCTTTGCTGTCTGTTAGCGGACGACAAAGAGCTTTGACTCTTTGTCGTCCGCTGGCAGACGAGAAAGAGCGATGTTAACCCCCTAACGGCCCTCACGCCACCGCACTGCCATCCACTGTCTTTGTCGTCTGCTGGCCTCGGATGGCGGACGGTGTAATCCTTTGCCATCCATTTCTAAGAAGCGGACGGCAAAGAAGGCCTTTACTGGCATGTGTTCATCCGGATAGTTTGCCGTCCGCTAGCGGACGACAAAGAAGTTTGCCGTCCATGATCTATGACTTTGCCGTCCGCCATGGCGGACGGCAAAGAAGCTGATTCCAGTAGTGTTATATCAACTAAAAACTATCAACTATGTCTAAATTTTTACTAATCAGTTAATCATATCAACTAAAAACTATCAACTATCATATCTCTCTCTCTGTCTCTCTCTCTAAATGTTGCATATCAACTAGCCTACTAAATCAAAATGTTCTAAATCAACTAAAACAACTAGCCTACTAAATCAACAAAATCGAAATGTTCTAAATCAACTAAATCAACTAGCCTACTAAATCAACTAAATCAACTAGCCTACTAAATCAACTAAATCAAAATGTTCTAAGTCAACTAGCCTACTAAATCAACTAGCCTACTAAATCAACTAAATCAACTAGCCTACTAAATCAAATCAAAATGTTTTAAATCAACTAAATCAACTAGCCTACTAAATCAACTAAATCAAAATGTTCTAAATCAACTAAATCAACTAGCCTACTAAATCAAGTAAATCATAGCAACTAAATCAAAATGTTGCATATGAACTAGCCTACTAAATCTAGCTAGAACAGCCCCCGGAGGGTGCTGATGAGGAGGGGGATGGCATGGTGACCTCGGTCGGGGGTGCTAACTTGGGGAAGGCCGGTGACTTTCCTACGAGAGGGGGCGACGATAGCGGCCGGCGAGGGGATCGAGGGCGGTCGGCCAAAGGCGCCCAGCCAGAGCTCGTGGGCGGCGACAGAGTGGGCGGCGAAAGGGTGGAGGAGCAGCGGAGGGGGCGAGAGGGGGGAGGAGCATTACCTGCATCGGCGGCGGCGGCGCGCGGTGGCGGAGGAGAAGCCCTAACCACAGCTGCCGGCGTCGGGCGGAGGGGGACGATTGAGAGATGAGCGCGTGCAGGGGGCGCCCTACGTGTTTTCTTTTGCTGTAGCAGTAGCGCAGGGACAGTGAGAGCGCTACTACTAAGCCAAATATCAGTAGCACTTTGTCCTGAAAAAACGCTACTGATAAGGCTAATTATGTAAAAACATCAAAAATATACATTGGTCATCATTGATCTTTTTGCGTAGAATCTAAATAGTCAACATGAATCCTCGCCGTACCTTTATAGGCACAGGTGAAGATTCATATTTCAGCCAAAAACCCTACACACACAGTTCAATGAAGACCAAGTGCTCATCGTAGTTTAAGAAGTAACATATTTAAGGTGGTAAACACCCTGTTTGCTTAGTAGTATGGGACTAAACTTAATTAGTTGCAAGAGGGGATGATACTTAGCAGTAGCGAGTGTTGGAGAAATGCGCTACTACTAAGTACTTTAGCAATAGTGCAACCCTGAGAAGGGCACTACTACTATACCAAGCCTGGAGGCAACACTCTGGTAATTATAGTAGTAGCTCTCTTTTTGACTAGCGCGCTACTCCTACCGTGCTATTAGTAGCGCGGTCGACTGAAGCGTGTTACTGCTAATTAGCAATAGCGTCTATTTTTAAACAACGCTGCTGGTAAGATTTTGTGTATAAGGTTTTCCCTTGTAGTGTAGATGCAATAATAAAGTTGTTATTTCTATTTCCTTATATCATGATAAATGTTTATTATTCATCACTATAAAAAAATACACTTCCGTGATGATACGTGTTTGTCATAGTAGGTCGCTTTTTGTCATGCATGTACATCCATGACAAATTTATGACAGAATCAAGATAGTCATACCTGTGCTGTCGTAGAAGTGTTCCATGACATTACCAAAATTATCATCACGGAAGTGTCCACTTCCATGACGATAAATCGCGCGTCACAGAAGTGCTTTCGTTAAGGGTGACCGACACGTGGCATCCACCGTAACGGAACGTCGTTAAGCTATCAGGTCGGGTTTTGGATCCGATAACCCATTAACAGCCCGGACCAATGGGAAATTTCCACGTGTAAAATTCTTATTGGCCGGACGAACACGTGTCAGCTCATCAGTGGGTCAGATAGGCGCCTATGATATGTCGACACGTGGCACGACCCAACAGTGGCCCATTTAGCTTACAAAGCTGGCCCGTTTGACTTGGTCAAAAGTTAACGGACTGGCCCTTGAAAAGCCTGTTAACGGTCTCTTCGCAAATAGCCCATTTTATGGCCCGTTAACTCACGGCCCGTTAGGCCCTAAAGGAAATTGGCCCAACAACGTCATGTGGGCCGTCGAATATAATACCGGCCCATTTCACTTTCGGCCCATGTATGGCCCACGACGTCTATCGGCCCATATGAGGCCTTCGTATCCCTCGGCCCATTACAGGCCCACGGTGAGTCTAGCCCATAATGAACAGTAATTTTCTTTATACCCGTTAACGTCCCGTGATTTACTTGGGCCGTTTCCATCCCGTGTTAGCTTTCGGCCTATTGACAGCCCATACGTTCTTCGGCTCCTTTTCGACCCTCGATTACTTCCGACCCGTTACTGGCCTGTTCCACTAATGGGCCAAATTTGGCCCATGGCAAGAGTCGGCCCGTTACTGGCATGTTACCCTAATGGGCCAAAATCGGCCCATGGCAAGAGTCGGCCCGTTTCTGGCCTATTAACCCGTTGCCCCGTTTCCAGCCTATCATATATTCTGGCCCATTAACGACCCGTTATGCCTATGATAGAATTAAGCCTTTGCTGTCCTACGACCTGTTAACGGCCTATTACCGTGCTGGGCCGATACCAATTCCGCCCGATTATGGCCCATGTAGACACATTTATCCGACGGCTGGAGGCCCACCGATTATAGGTCGATTTATCGACGGCCCGTAGGTGCCCATGGATCCTACGGCCCGTATATGGCCCATGGTAGTTGCGGCCACTAGCGAACGAGGGAAAAAGAAGACTAGAAAATAAATAAGGTCGAAACTAATGCTAGGCTATTAAGGCAATAGCACAGATTACATCCACTCAGCATCAAAGATCGCCACCAGTGAAAATATAGGGAACACCCTACACTATACAAAAATGGCTTGCTATTTTCTTCAGGCGGTGGCTGCACGTTAAGAATACATTTTGTATCGCACCAAAACAAATTACAACTATATAACAAAAGGAAGGTTGGCATAAAACTTAACAGTCTAGCAGATAAATGCACCACCAGAAGTTCAGAAGCTCAGTTCATTTGACCTGATTGTTATGTTTTCATGATGTATTGTCCGATGGAGCACCATAACCCTCGCCTTCATTTCCCCTAGGCTCCTGAACAACATAGCAAATGTCTGATAGTCTGGTTTCAAAACCATGCATATCTTGACGACATTGAGCAATGTTTCTCCTTGTTTCACAACGGGTCTCTGTTAGGGAATGGACTTGTGTCTGGAGCGCAGATACAACATTGCTTTGAGCTTGCATATCATGATCATGAGGCAGTTTGGACGATATTTCCTTAACAACCAACCCAGCATTATGCAGGAATGTGCTTTTGGCACTGTTAGTGGACAGGTACTGACCCACTGCAGCAAGAGCTGACATTGCGGTTATAGTTGCCTCGCCACCTTCAGAAGGTGGCCGTTCCACCATTTTTTCCATAGCTCGCTGAAAAGTTGAGGTTTTACATTAGTAGTACTAGAACAGAAGATATTAAGGAGGCAGCAAAATCAAACAAAATAGCTTTGGTCTATATACAGAACTTATTCTGGTGAACCCATGTAAAATATTAGTTGTATTTTATTGCAAAGTACATAATAAAACTAGGTTCCAAACATATGACCATGTACCATCGCTAATGTATTGTCTATTTCTTCACATTGTATTAAGGGCGAAGGATGAAGAGACGAAGTTTATAATACGGTAAGCATAGTATGACGTCATTCATATCACAAAACAACTGAGAACAGACAAACAGGCAATTGTAACATTGTGTGGGCAAGTCCAGCACGGAATTAGATTACGGGTCAAGATGAAAGGAACATCACTCATCTCTTTTAAACCTTGTAAGGTGCAATTATACGCTAAGAAAATTGTGTATAAAATTGAAAAGAGTAATAGACATTGGCTGCAAACCATGCAGTTCAAGGCACAAGTCAGAGTAAGTAGTAGTTAAAAGGCATGAGGATTAAGGACTTACAACGGCGGCTATGACTGGTGTAGTCATGCCCTTCTTCTTGCTAGTGTGACAGTCCTTGAAGATTTCCACAACATTTGGTTCAGGTACTTTTTGGTCCTTGCGGGCTTTCCTCTGCATTTGGTACAAGTCAATATAGATCTGATAATATGGTACATCGAAAAGAGTGAAACAACAGCTAATTACAAGAGCCTCGCAGTGTGCAATATAGCTACGAGATCCTGTCATCTGTTGGAATTTCACTTTCGTACGGTTGGCCTTGTTCTTTGAACAGTTCACCTACAAGAAGATAGATTTGTATGGCACATGCGTAAATAGGACTTCAACATGTGATCTGATGACATATGTATAATGTACCTGATACTTCGGATCGGACCAGTGTTTAACGAGGCCTCTTCAGTCTTCATCAGATATATTTTCCACTGGAGATGTTTGGGCAAGTTCACTGTTAGCCTTGCCTTCAAAGTGAGTTTTCCTCAAGTTATACTGACACTGTCGCAGAGCAGACTTGAAAACATGGGTGCAAGCTTGTCTGGTTGCATCATCTTGGTTATCCAACTTGAACCTCATCTGTTGAAAATTATGGGAGTCTCATTATCAGCAACCTAGAAAGTATTGGACAGAGCAAGACGATATTACTAGTTTCCATACATAACCATACTTACAGATAAATGGTCGAGGAAGGTGTTGAACAGGGTTTCGTCTTTGTCATTCCTGTACTGAATCCATGTTGGGAGGATACGTACATGACACCTAATAGCAACCGCTGCCTCTAATACTAACTTGGCTGACTCTGTAGCATCACGTGGCCTTTTTAAACCTTCCTCAAAACGGATCTCCATTCTTCCTCCTCTAGATTTAGTTAACCTATCGAGCATTATCCCTGATGTTTGTTTCCTCTTGCGCCTAGGTTCTAGTCCAACGACAAACATAGGAAGTGTTAGTGTACATCAAACTGTGAGACTACATATAAAGAAGCATGCAACTGTAAGTTTACTCCAGCAACTATCTTCTTGCTGTTGAAGCTCACAAGGTTCATCTGATATTGCCAACTCGTCTTGTGTCAAGAGTGCTTGGGAAGTAGTGTTAGGTGGAAAGGGAGCTTGGGAACATGCTGCTAGCTCAGTTAACGCACGAGTACGTCGTGCACCTGGTAGTACTGTGGTAGGTGTTGCAAGAACTAGGGCTGTCTCTGCTTGTTTGGTGGCAGCTATTTGTTTCTGTTTGTCTTTTTTTGCAATTCGTGTAGCATGGGATGCCGTGTTTGTAGAATTTTCTGATGGACTTTGACCTTCTATTGCACCATCAGTACTAGCAGAATCTGCAGGATTCATCCGCTTCTCATTCCATGCAATTCTGTGTTTCTTCCACTTTCTCTATGCCATGTTAAGTCAAGCCGACAAGAAAAATGAATAACAATTTAGTTCTTCAGAACAAATTGATGCGTGATGCAGACGAACTGAACTTTGATGTTAGACAACCACATGATAGGAGGATGTAATATGTATGAAAAACAGGACGGAAGAGATAACCAGAACTATGATGTGTAAACTAAGAAGAAGACATTTCACCAAATTAGAAGCAATGCAATGGAAGGTAGACACCATATGAAAGATGCTACAAATATCGCTCTGCCAAGTTAACAGTGTCTCATCAGGAATGGCGTTTAAACAAATGTTAAGCAGTACAAGAAATAAATCATATGCAAGATGCAAACAACATCACACTACCATGTTAGAGGTCTCTCGTCATTAGTGCCATTGCATATTCACAGCATTGCATATTCACATCTTATGATGTGTAAACTAAGGAGACGGCATTTCAACAAATTAGAAGCAATGAAAGCTGGACACCATATGAAAGATGCAACGAATATCACTCTACCAAGTTAAAACTGTCTCGTCATAAGTGCCATTTCAACAAATTATTAGTACAAGCTAGAAAGGAATGTGAGATGTAACCTATATCACACTCCGAAGTCAAACGTGTCTTATGATAAGTGATTGTTGCAGGTTACACAACAGTAGTAATATGATGTAAGAACATGGTGTGATAGACAGATATTGTATGTTCTACAAATAGGAACACGTGTCTTACTCAAGTATAATGTGTAAACTAAGCAGATGGAATTCAACAAAATTAGAAGCAATACAAGCTAGACATCATACATAACATGCAACCACATATAATAGTGCCAATTTAGAGGGAGCACGGGTGATGCTGCACTAGGGGAGACGTGCTCATCATAAACACAACTTTGTTGAGTGTCTATGCATGTGTTGTCTTGGGAATCATCTTGGGGTGTGGGAGGAGTAGAAACTGTAGAGGTCCTCCGTTCGGAAGGAGCACCTTTATCCGTTGCCTTGCTAACTTCCTTCTGCTTTATTGATTTTGAATTGTCAAGTAAAACCGACAAGAAAAAGCAATAAAATTGTCTCTTCAGAACTCATTCATGCATGATACTGATAATCACTACTTTGATGTAAGGCAAACACATGATACCAGGATGGAATATGTATGAAAAACAGGACGGCATGGCATGTTCACAACTGTTTGTGTAAACTAAGCAGAAACCATTCCAGCAAATAAGAAGCAATGCAAGCTAGACACCACATGAAAGATGCAACCAATATGACTCTGCCAAGTTAAAAGCGTCCCATCATAAATGGAATTTCAACAAATTAGAAGCAGCACATGCTATAAATCATATGATAGATGCAACTAATATCGCACTGCATATACTAAAGGTGTCTCGTCATGTTGATTGATGCGGGATACAAAAAAACAATAGTTTTATGTAAGGACATGCTTAATAGGCAGATGTACTATGTACTAAATACATGAAGGCATGTCACATTAACAGGTATAATGTATAAGCTAAGCAGACTAGCACATGCAGTTTAACCAGATTGGAAGAATTACAATCTAGACACCATATGCAACATGCAACCACATATCACGCTGCCAAGTTAGAGCAAGCACCTGCGATGCTAGTGTAGGGGAAATGCTGTAATCAACTACAGAGCTACGTTCACTATCTTCATGTAGCATTTCTATTTCTTGAGAATCATGTCGTGAAGCTGACGCTGCATTCTTTAAATGAGGAGTAGTCCCCTTGCCTGCCTGCCTCGTCATAAGTGATTGATGGGGGATACACAAGAACATTAGTTTGATGTAAGAACATGGTTAATACACAGATGTACTAGTATGTACCAAAACCAGAAAGGCATGTCATATTCAAAGGTATAATGTGTAAGCTAAGCAGATGCAATTTAACCAAATTGGAAGCAATACAAGCTAGACATCCGGCTGGAGTGGTGAGCATGATCATCTAGGACCTGAGAGCCTGGTGGGAGGTGGGCTGCTTCGCCACCATCGCAGCTTTTTAGTTGGCTTCCAAGTGATGCCAATTTTTGTTGGGCTTGTCACTAGCTCGGCCAGTGCCCTGACTAGCTATTTGTCTTCTGGTGCTCACGGGATGGTGGTTCATGTAGAAAAAATATCTTTCCTTATCTTATCGACTTCGGCCTTTCAAATACAAGCTAGACACCATATGGAACATGCAACCACATATGACACCGTGAAGTTAAAGCAAGCACCTGTGATGGTGGTTCATTGCGAGCGAGGTCATCAACTCCAGAGCTACGCTCCCCGTCTCCATCTGCTGACACTACACCCATTAAAGCGTTGAAATGTGTCTTGCCTAGCCGCACAAGAAGCTGGAGCGACTTATCTCTTTTCTTTTTGGCTTCTCTCATGGAAGCAGAGTCTGAAATACCCTTGCATAGAAACACAACAGTGAGAGTAAAGGTGAAGTGTGTGCAGAACTAGTGCACTGTAAATGTAGCAGATAGCAGGAGGCTGAAAAATAAATGACAGGAGACATATGATAGCTCTACAACATTGCATGGCAAACAAAATTAGATTCTACTCCGTATGATTTTGTAATATATGAGCACAGGAAATGCAGGTACTCCTCCAGCACACCACCACATGTGGTCATATCTAAGATAACAGTCGACTGAAAATAAATAGGTCAGTCGATTTTTTTAATGAACCGTCCGATCTATAAGGAATGGGCAGATGGCCTTCGTCTACCTCCCGCCAGTCACTATTGACGATCTTTCTCGAACCGCAAGCGACCATCGGCCCAGACCCCTGCCTCTGCCGCCCCGCCCTCCCATCGACCTCACACCACCGCCGTGCTTGGCAGCGCCCCCAGGGCATCCCTTTAATCCCGGCCGACCTCCAGATCGGGCGCCAGTAGCTCTAGGCCGCACACGCCCCTATGATAAACACCAAGGAGCTGCTTCCCCGGCGTAATAGGCGTCGTAGCGCCTGTTACGCCGGGGAATGCTTCCGTTAATTGGGAATCAAGTGGCCATAAATTGAAATTCAGGGGGGCGACGGACCTCTAGATAAGGTTAAATAGTATATGAGGAGAAACCTTGTGCATCACGAGTTACTAGGAACATCTAGTATCAAGAAGAAGCGGTCACCTAGTGTCTTCTGTGGGATGAATACTGTGCAAGCAGAGACGTAAGATTTGCACAAATAAGGGAAGAGGATTACCTTTTTCGGTTGCCGGTGTGGTCACCCCCACATGTCGCACCGATCTTCTTGTTTTTATCGGGGAAACCGATGTTCTAGAGGGTGGATGCTTGGACGAACCCATGGCCAAATTGTGGACTATGTTGCTGTGGCCGTATGTCGGCGGAGGGTAAGCAGATCCGAGGCGGCGAAGGACGGCGTAGCAGGAACAACTCCGGTGCGGGAGGGTGGCGAAGTTGGAGGGGCAGCGGTGAGGCACAGGACGGCGTGGTTAAACTGGCTCGGGTACGGACGGCCCGGCCTCGGCTTCAACTACTAGCCGTGGAGGGCGTTGCGGTTGAGGTTGCGGTGGACAACGACGTCGGGGTATCGGCTTCGGCGTGATGGAGGAGGGCGGCGGTTGATAGGTGGGATGGGGTGGCGGACAGAGGACGCCGGGGTTTCGCGGCTGGTGGAGAGGTAGTTTTGGCGCCCACGGAGTACAAATGGGGAATCGGACGGGTGGGGGGAACCATGTTTCGGTCTGGGACACGCTTGTTTTTGGCTTTTTTGAACAGAAGATGGGACGCGCTTGTTTGAAATTTGGTTGAAGTACAAACTTTGCCCCCCTCTTAAATTTGGGACCTACTGCGGGTCAGGGGTAGGATGGTAATCCCAGGTGTCCCAAATAGTGGGAGGGAGCGATTTCAGCCGCGCGCATGTGTGCCTAGGCGCCATTGTGTATGAATGAAGCTACAAACCTACCCCGGTTTAGACCTTTGGACGTCGGGCCGGTAGGTTTCATGGGTCGGAGTTATTAGAAAAGTAATTTCCTTGTACTACCAAACATTGGTCTCACGCAGTTTCGGGCGAGTAGAGGCTCTTTTGGCGCTTCGTTCAAAATTTTGAAACACAAGCATTCACGTTTAGAGTACTCTTGAACTATGAGGATTGACCTAAATATACAACATTATATTTGACCTTGTATGTTTGAAAACCTCATTAAATTATCCGCTTCTTTTTGAAATTTTGACACTTGAAAATCCTATAACTACGATTATTTTGGAATGGAGGAGCTAAATTTGAATCTATTTTGTACACGACTACATATGCTATTATGTACAAAATCAGAGCAAAGATTGGTGCCCCATAATTTAGATATGGTTTACAAATGCCATGATATCAAATTCAAATAATTGAATGGACTTCATGTTGAATTCGATTTTTTAAACCACCTTAAGTTGAATTCAAATGTATGCTAGTTCATAGGTAGTAGCTATTTATAATGTCCATTGTGTAACTTTCATATGTATAATGTGCTTTACACACACAACATGAACTATACTCACGTTTATATTCGATTGCTAAAGCGATGCATTGTTTGGAGTTCAAAATACTAACTATGTGGATCAATTGTGCCGAATAATAACATAGACATGCTCAAATTCGATAGAACCTAGATGTCTGATGGATCAATGACCGCTCCTTACACGAATTGCAAATATCATGATCCCATCCTAATATTTGGATACAATTTATATCTTTAATCAATGTGTAGAGCAGTCTTTTACGTGTAGTTTCACTCTCCATCGGTGGTCTCTCACACATGCTCACACACTCTCTCCCGAGGTGTCTTTCTCGCACACATGCTCTAGATATAACCCTCCCTCTCTCTCGTAACCATTTACAACTGTTTTCACTAACTTTATCACAAGCACTCTTCCTCTCGCAAACATACACACGCACAATCCTCATCGACCCTTTCTATATACATGGACCTGCCTACGTGTCTCATGTACGCACATTATCTTTACGCCTGTCTCTCACGCATTGTCTCACACCTCTCTTCCTAATCGACGAGTATGATTCAAGCAGAGCATTCTGTAGGATGCCCCTTAAAGTTAGGTTGGATGAATAGTAATATCAAAGATAAAGGGGTTACCTTAGTCCGAGAACCTAGGATTACAAATCCTAGCCGGCTTTGTGAGTGGACACAGAGTCCTTCACAACTGCTATCTTTGTCTTGTACGACTAGTCATCCATGGGTCTTCCTAAATGCGTCACGGGCCAACCAATGTGGCGCAGGACGGAACAGAATGAAGGGCCTCACCTCGACCCACCGGACCTCATGCGGTGACACACCCTCTGCCCCCACGTCTCATTATCTTCTCACACCCACAAATACCAACACAAACACCACACACATAGAAAATTTCTCATGGTGCCTCTATTCCCTCCCCCCTTGCATATACACACTCAACGGAATGGAATCTCTTGTCGTGACGTCATATTCGTCTCTCTCTCTCTAGACCACTCTCATTTCTCGTGCTATCTCTCCCACGCCCCCCGTCGGCCCCTCTATCCATGCCTCTCTCAAATACGTAATACACACACATACCTCTCTAGGCCCCGCCAAATGCATCAACTACACATTCACACATGTTACATCACGTACCCCATTGATCTAAAAAGCCCTCTCTTCATGTTTATTTCGCATACAACATTCCTTTTGAATAAAGTGTGGCCAAAAAAATATTTTAGACTATATATACAACATTACAAAGTTATATGGAGGAGTACGAACGCTAATTTGCATTGCATGGTGCCCACAATGATATTTATTCCGCACTGTGAATTTGTATATTTTTATACTATATACAAAGTTAGTCATAATAAAGAGAAACGAAAAGCATCTCTCTCTCCATCGCATACCCCCCCTGTACGCCCTTTCACGTATGCATACAAAACTATCTCCAGGTCGTCTAAAAGTAAGCCCCCCAGAAAATTCAGGCATGTTTCATCTTTCTCTCGCGATATATGCAATGGCAATCATTGTATTTGAAGCGAAAGCACGATATTGACGTTGGACGTCAGAATCCACTCATTACGGTCACCATTTATGTTTAGTGGTTATTATGCAGTCACGGGCTCACCGTACAGCTCTGTATTTGCTCATGACATGACTAATTGACCAGTTAAATGCTCCACGTGGCACCTCTAGTGTTGCACCACATTATCTCACTACCATCGTGCCCACCTGTCGACTCGTATCTACTCTACATCTACACTTATAAAATACATAAAATACACTCTTATAAAAAATAGAGTTGGTGATGATGGTGTGCCTGCCATCCTGCAATATAGGCCGTCCGATTTATATCTGACGGATAGGAAAGAAACTATGGCAATTTTGCAAAAAGGTACCCACACACCTCTCCACATTTGCAAATAAGGCCTTCCCTCGTTCATCCTTTTCTCTCACAAGATAAACAAGTCATACAAATGCATCTTGATGTTACGTGCAATGCACGGGCATCTTGCTAGTAAGAATGAAAACAATCGACAAAAAAATATTTGGACGGTGGTTCGAAGTCATGACCGCGGGCACAGCGGACAAGGTGGCCTTGTATTGGTATGCTGAGTCATCTGTTTTAACACACAGGAGCTGGTGTGGTGATTATACACACACACGCATGCACATGAACTGCATCCACACAACACTCACACAAACACATGCACCCACGCACGCACGCAACACTCACACGTACACACGCAGCCATGCACGCAGGCAACACTCACACGCACACACGCAACACTCACATGCACACACGCACACATGCATGCACACACCAGTACACCACACGATCAACACACACTCTCACGCTCAAGTGCTCAACCTGCACGTGCATGCGCACACATCAGGCCCTGACAGACACATACACAACCAGGTCATTCCCGCGCACAGGTTGGAGCCTTCTCGCGCCCGTGTAAATTTGTGTTTATCTGACCTTTTGCCTATGCGAACTGACAGGTGGGACCCACAACGAACGTGGTCAATTTAACTAGTCAACATGGCGCCACGCAGACTATTTGGCCGGTCAACAGAGTGCAATCCGATGCTGAGCTGTGAGCAAGTGACCGTATAATCACCGCAAAACGTATATAGTGACCGTAATCAGCTTATTTTGAAGTTCGGTGACCGTATTACGCTTTTCTCTCTGTAGGCCCTCCAAAACTACATCTCTACATGTTCTCGCATGTTACATCTAACAACTATGCAATACAGCACTACTACTACACTCTAACACAATAAATCATATGTGTTTTTAGTTTTACTAGATATCATATTGTTACTTATAATTATTCAGTTTGCATACATTAAAATTGCCTTTGAAATGTATGGCCAGTATCATCTACTGCGCGGGAAAAATCCCGCCCTTTCCTATTTAATCGGGTTTGTATCGATGGATCGTGCGAAATAGCAAAACTATACTAGTACTATACAGTACAAGTGATAGTTCACTGGGCCAACATGTCGTCTACTCCTCCGTCGTAAGAGTGGAGTGCTCGCTTTCATAAATCTTCTAGTCCCTTTCGCCGACATGTGGGACATCAAGCTACCGGGTCCACGTGCCATACCGGAATACAGTGCAGAGCAGCCAGGGTGAAGCACCCCAGTCATGGCACCGGCGTAGTAATAAGCAATGAGGCGTCAAATCACAAAGTTGCACCTTTCCCGCGGTTAAGTTGGAGGGACGAAGCAACCATCATTTCACTCATTGCTGAATCCGCTTCTCCCTCATCTTCTTCAACTTAACCACGTGTTGCTTCTGTCGTTGTTCTGCCTCATGTGGGACGCGGATCGGCTTGGTAAAGCACTGACACGTGGGACTGCATGTTAGCAAACCGCCAGGACAACGTCCTCCGAAAATAAGAAGCCTAATCCTAGACTTACAAAGGGCTACGTAGCTGCTACGTATACTTTCCATCTAATCTATATATGCCCCCTGATTTTCAGGTGGGGTGGGCCTAATCCTCTACTTTAATGCAATCAAATAGTCCCACATCACATCAGTTTGTAACTTTACATAAACCATTACATGGATGTAGCATTGCTCAAATAAGAAACCTCCCCTGCCATCCGCGCGGCAAAATCACCTCCTTTTTACTAATCTCGATTCTATAATTTTTTAGATCAATATAATTGAGATTTGTATAGATAGCACACAGGAGCAAAACCAAGTGGTACGGTTAAGGGCATCCACAATGTGTAGCCAAATGTGAAAATAGCTTTTGGCATCGTGGGAACCATTGTGGACGGTGTTGCCAAAGTGAAAAAGATGGAACCTAAGCTCCGTGATTGATTGATTGAAGGAATACAAAAATGCAACGTCTCTCCTCTTTCTCCCATGCTTGGACGCATGTAGTACTATAGTATAGAGCACATAGTCTACTCCCATGTCCCTTCTATCAGAAATCACAAAGCAGTGAGGCATCAAATCACAAAAGCACGAATCAAGCAACCATCATTTCACTCTTCGTTGACTCCGCTTCTCCATCGTCTTCTTCGAGAAGCCATCTCACCGCATTAGTTACTCCTAGTAGTACTAGTGAAGGACTTCCTGGATGCAAATGGTGTTCTCCGTCGAACGCACTTTGCCAAACCACCACAAAAAAAATATCGTCGACGTCACCGCATTGGGAAGGAAGTCAAATATAGTTACTACCTCCATTTTTTTGTACACAAGGCCAGTATATCAAAATTACAATTTGGAAAGGGCCACTAACACTAATCGAGGCAAAATTGATGGGGTTAGCAACCAAGGACATTAATATCCCCTGCATGCTTGCGGAACTGAGAAGGTTGGTTTGCATGGTGCTGCATTAATCAAGCGATGAGGAGTGAGATGGTTAGCTCTTTGGTCTTTGGGGAAGAAAATACGCATTAATTGACACGTGAAACGAGGATTTGTATCGATTAAATCCCGCGAAGGAAAACCCAGCCTTTCTTTTTTAACACTAGTACTCCTAGTACGTACTAAAAAGAAACGGAGGGAGTACGTACTTATCTTGTTTGGGTCCAGGCCTTGCATTGCCAAACTTCGCCACACATTTTTGCCAAGCTTGCCTAAAGTTTTCAAAATGAGAAGGAGGTACACTTGCGCACGGCTATCGCGGTCGCACCGCACCCTCACACGGTCGCTCATGCACGCCGCGGTCGCACCGCACCCTCACACAGTCGCTCCTGCACGCCGCAAACCCAACCAAGGGAACGCACCCTCACTGACACGTGCTGTCGCATGTGAACACACCAAACTCAGCCATCCTATCGCTGACACATAATTTTCGTTCATAGAGTATGTTTATCCAACCGCATGTTGGGGAGTATCCATACGGCCCGTCCGGTGGTCTGTTGGGGAAGAAGAAGAGGTGAGGAAGAAGGAAAGAAGGGTTAGGAGACGTAGGATATTCATCCAACCGCCTGAAAAGGTAGACTAACCCAAGTCAGGTGACTTGCATAACAAATATATGTTTTTACACAGAAAAAGATCCATGAAAACAACAACATAAAGAAAAACTATCACTGCTCGTGGAAAGAGACGGCCTCGTCGTCTTTGGCTGCCGGCGCGAACCAGCCGTCGCTGCCGACGTCTATCTCCGCACAGTGGTTGTCCTCGGCCTCCAGCTACTCATTCAAGCAGAGCGTGCGGGCGCTCTGCACGGACGAGAGCACAGCCCGGTTCAAGTCGAGGACGTCCGGTTCCGCCTGTAGGAGGGCCTCGATGGCAGCGGCATCCGCGCACTCTGCTTTGAGTCGAGCCTCCGCCGCCCAGTTCAAGTCTAGGACGTCCAGTTCTGCCTGCAGGAGGGCATCGATGAGAGTGGCATCTGCGTGCTCTGTGTCGAGTCGAGCCTCTGCCGCCCGGTTCAAGTCCAGGACGTCCGGTTCCACCTGCAGGAGGGCCTTGATGGCAGCGGCATCCGCACGCTCCACCTCAAGTTGAGCCTCCGCTGCCCGGTTCAAATCCATGACATCCAGTTCCGCCTGCAGGAGAGCCTCGATGGCAGTGGCATGCGCGCGCTCCGCGTCGAGTTGAGCCTCTGCCTCCCGGTCCTCCTTTAGTATCGCCATGTTGAACCGTTGTTCCGCCTGCAGCATGCGGGACTCGAACGCCGGCACGAAGTCGACGTCCATCGTCACATACCCATCAGGGGCCTTCTGCGACGCAACCTCCTCCATGAACATTGGATCGGCATCCTCCTCCTCGTAGCTTGGCTCCAGAGAACTCGGGGATTGGCCCGCCGCAAAGCGAGCTTTGGAACGGAGGTCTATGGCACCGACCGCCTCCGCGATTTCTGCGCGGCGCTCCAGCGTCAGCATCTTGTAGTAAGTGATCTTGCGGCGCACCCTGGCTTTTCGGGGAACTAGGGGACGATTGATGCAGGCTAGGGGATCGAAAGGTGGGGGAATGGGCTGGAGATTTGGTGTGGTTTTAGGGCAGTGGCTGGCGTAGGCCGAGCAGCGAAGGTTCTGGTGTGAATAGTGGTTCCGGTGACAACCGGTCAATCGGTTTTGACTGTACATCGCTCTTGTCGCGTTCGCGTTGCAGCCCGACACGCTGGACCCTCCATGTCGCCCACCGAATGGAACGCGCTTCGTCTTGCGTTTTCGCTCGCTTGTGGGACCACAGTTGAGAGCAAACCAACGTCCCTCCCCCTCCCCCGCCCGCGTCATTTATTATACCACCACTCCCTCCGTTTTATGCGGAGTAAATAAAAACAGAGGGAGCATTACTACGGATGAGGATCCCCTAACGTGGCCGAACCCATTGAGTAACTGACATGCGGGGCCTAGCAAGCATGGGGTCCGCCAGTAAGTGACCGAAAGGGAGGTTAAGGAAGGGATACCTACGTCACAGGATCCACTTCAACTATACTACTTTGACCACATGTTAGAGTAATAATATATGACATGCAACTTACACAAATGTTAGAGTAATAATACATGACATGCAACTTACACAAAGCATACAGGGTCTAATGCGTTTTTGGAGGCTAACTTTGACCAAATGTTAGAGTAATAATATATGACATGCAACTTACACAAAGCATATGGTCAAATTTGTATGTGAAAGGAGTTTCCAATGATATAATTTTCACATTATACATCTCATGTACTATTAATCTTGTCAATAGTCAAATTTGAAACCATCTCGAGTACAAATCTAGGAGTACGTACGAATCTAACAATATTGATTGGGCGTTGTTGAATGTTGATACCTTTTTTATCAAAGTAGATATACTTTGACTATACATAAAACTTATATGTAAACTACTCCCTCCTTCCATCTGTATAGGGCCTAATGCGTTTTCGAGGCTAACTTTGACCAAAAGGTAGAGCAATAATATATGACATGCAACTTAAATAAAGCATACCATCAAATTCGCATGTGAAAGGAGCTTCCAATGATATAATTTTCGCATTATACATGTCATGTACTATTAATCTTGTCAATAGTCAAAGGCGGTCTTGAAAAATGCATTAGGCCCAATCACTACTAGGGAAAAGGCTAGCAGCAATGCGGGTTTTAGATCTATCAGTAGCGCGGGGTGGTGTGCTACTGATAAGGCGCTACAGCTAACGAATAGCAGTAGCGTGCCTCCACCCACGCTACGGCTAAATCGACTTAGTAGCAGCGAGTTCCAGGAGGAGCGCTGCTGGTAATTAGTAGTAGCGCTTCTCTCTGCCCGCGCTGCTACTATTATTTCGTATTTTATTTCTTTTTTATTTCATGTTGTATTCGTACAACTTTACACAATTTTTCATACAACAGGAATTTACAAATTGTTTTTACATCATAATGAGTTCTTACATCACGGGGTGAAAGAACCGTGTGGACTAGTTTCAAGTGGACGGACATCCACTTGAAACTAATCCGCGGTTCTTTCACCCAATGATATAATAAATATCATCATCATCATATCATTAACAACTTATCATCATCATCATCATATCATTGGTCACTAGTCGTAATCACAAGTACTCCTGACATCTTCAACTCTAACACATTGTATCACATAATAAACATATTGTACCTCATAGGACCTACTACGTTCTCTTAGGACCTACTATATTCTCTAAGGTAAAATAGCAAAAAACAAGATAGCCCCTCGCTCTCCAAGTGGACGGATTATCCTGTCTCCAATTCTTGCCTTTCGCTTAATGTTGCTTCCAAGAACCTCCTTATGAATGTCCAAACATTTTTTCCACTCTTTGATTAGCATGTGTTCACCGGTTTCAGAAATTCGATATGCACAGGTGAGATCTGTAGGATGACCTGGCTGTAGGTTCAGAACTTCAGGGTGACCATTGTAATACATCAGATGAGGCACACAATCCATCGGGATTTTCTGTTGAAAAACATAGTAATAACTTCGTAGTTAGCAATGATGTACTAGTTTTAGAAGTATGCAAAAGATGCACGGATGTCGTAATAGTAAAATATCTTACCACAGTATCTCCATAGAAGTTATCGTGGTTCAACACGTGCACTAGTGGCACGTTTCACCATAATTTGGAGGAGTTTGATAATAGGTATTGTAATTCTCAAAAAAGTACAATAAGCAATCAGATGATTTTTCTCCTTATAAGTTAATTCGGAGCCATCAGTGTAGTGGGTTTTGTCTACCATCTTCTTCACATTCTTTGAAGATTCAAAATAAGCTGTCAATGGAAATAACCTGTCAACTATTTTGAAATAAACAATATAAATTAGTTAATAACTATGTTTGAGAAACTCACATTGCGGTAGAATCGAAAGCGTATCAACAAGGACCCAAATGTCCATATTGTCTTGCTTGATGTCAGGATGACCAAGATCCATGGTGACAATCATACCCTCATAAAAACCATACATTTTGCAAAGTGCTTCCCAATTTTGACAACCAAAATGGGTTACGCTCTGAGAATTATACATATTTACTTCAAAATCGATATCATGATGGGTCCTTAGGTGTATTTTCTTTGTTTGAAAATTTTCATGGTCTTCAAAACGCATCCTCTCCAAGACATAGCGTCTTGCATGACATGGGATAAGCTAGTCGAATTGTAAAAGATGAAAATTAGACGTTGAAATAGTTGAAGTCATGCTTAATTACGAAAAAAAACACTTGTCGTTGTTGCGTACCGTTTCAACATCGAAGGTCTCTCGAGCTTAATGCTGAAGCGCCGATCTTCATCCAGCTCAACGAACCTGTCGCACATACCTCGATCGTCGTGGCACTAGCTGCACTCCCCTGGGAGACTGTCGTCGTCCGAGTACGACATTTCCTACGTTCATAATTCAAAGATTAAACTTGTACAATTAAATATATGTACTAAAAAACCTAAATTAGATCATTATTTTTCAAAGAAAATCCAGGCCACTCGATATTTCCCACATATTCTAGCACAAGTCATGCCAGAATTCACGGAAAAATCCGGCATGACCTTTGCTAAAAAAGGACATATCGAGCACCTGAAATTTGCCGAAACGGAAATTAATCAACACTCCGGCAAAACATGAAATAATTGCTTAAACTAAAAAATAACACCAAATATGGCATGTTCAACTAGTTCTATTAATTCAACTAGTTCTTACTAAATATAAACTTAGTATAAAAAGAAAAAAACTAGTTCTTTCTAAAAATGAAGTAGTTCAACTAGTTATTAATTACTTACTATACTAGTTCAACTAAAACTTAACTAGTTCAACTTAAACTAAACTAGTTCTATTAATTCAACTAGTTCTTACTAAATATAAACTTACTATAAATAGAAAGAAACTAACACATCTACTACTACTAATTAACATCTAACTACTACATCTACTACTAATTAACATGTACTACTGCTAATTATACATCTACTACTAATTAACATCTATCCACTACTTCTAAAAATCATTATCTATGAACCCTAAATTAGCATCTACTACTACTAAAATCATCTACTAACTAAGCAAAGAGAGGGGGTTGGGGAGGGGTGGTGGGCTTACAGAGGGAGAAACGGTGGCGGGGAGGTGCTCGGCGACGGAGGGGCGGCGAGGGCAGCCTCGGCATCGGGAGGACGGCGGTCCTGGGCGGCGGGCTCGGCGGGCTCGGTCGAGGGCGGCGGCGGTGAGGTCGAGGGCGGCGACAGTGTGATCGAGTGCGGCGGCGGTGAGGTTGAGGGCGGGCGGCGGCAGCGTCGGTGAGGGCCCAGGCGCGCTCGGGCTCGGGCGGCAGCGGCAGGGAGTAGGGGAACAGGCCGATGGGGGAGGGGAAGGAGGGCTTAGCGAAATTTTGATGCGGGGGGTGGTTAACTCGAACTAGCAGCAGCGCACGTACAGAAAACGCGCTATAGCTAACTTATCTACATTACGTTTTGGGAAAAACCTATGGAAGCAGTTATTTCTTTTGTTTAGTAAAAAAATCAAAAATATACATTTGTCATCATTGATCTTTTTTTTGTATAATCTAAATAGTCAACATGAATCCTCACTGTACCTGTATAGGCACAGGTGAGGATTCATATTGCAACCACAAATCATACACATATAGTTCAATGAAGACCAAGTGCTCGAGATAGGTTGAGAAGCAACATATTTAAGGTGGTAAACACCTTGTTCGCTTAGCAGTATGGGACTAAACTTAATTAGTTGCGGTCATACTTACCAGCAGCGAGTTTTGAGCAAAACCGCTGCTACTAAGTTCTTTAGCAGTAGCGCGTCCACTGGAAGGGCGCTACTACTATATCTAGACAAGAGGCAACACCGTGGCAATTATAGTAGTAGTGCTCTTTTCACCTAGAGCGCTACTGCTACTCAATCATTAGCAGCGCTCTTTTCTAAAGCTCGTTGCTGCTAATTAGCAGTAGCGTCTGTTTTTATACCGCGCTGCTGCTAAGATTCTATGTATAAGGTTTTCCCTAGTAGTGAATATAGATGGAAGGAGGGAGTAGAAAGGATAGGAGGGAGTATATTGTACGTTCAAAAATGAAACGAACATTGAATACCCTTTATATATGATTTGCGGATGCTATGATCACCGGTTCAAAATTTTGAATCCGCCTTAGGTATCACGTGCCCCCACTCGTTCCCTATCGAGTTCATCTCGGGGTCCGGAGATCTATTGAAAGAGGACTAGGGTGGGTACATGCGAATGATACTCGGCGGAAGTTCAAATGAGGCATGTGGGAGGATGGACTCGACTGGAGGGCGATATGATCGATGGAGAAGAGGGTTGGAGAGGAATGAGAAATAAGAAAACGCCACATTATTATACTTGAACGGCTCAAATAAACAATAAGTTGTCTCGCTTGGCCTACATAGTGAAAGGCCTAATGCGCAACGCAGAGCACTGACGCTCGAATATGGTCGGGAAAACAGGGAAACAGACATGTGGGGCACACCCGTCAGGACGACGTAGCGCAGACTAGTCCAATGGAGGAGCTGGCCCACGACCTCCTCGCCACCGACAACCGTTCATGTGGGTCGTTGGCGCCAACAACGGGGCGCAGCTCCAGCACCGCCTCTGGACACGGCGACCGCGGTGAGCGACACGCTCATGTCGTCGCTAGACACGGTCGGTTTCAATTTGCCGAGGGTGGCGTTAGTGTTGTGGCACGACCAACGGTATGTTTGGTTTGTGCCCAAGGTTGCCCCATCAAAGCATTGGGTAGCCAAAATTTTGGTTGAGGTATTGGTTGCCCATGATTTGGCCGACATTGGCAAGAAAAATGAACTTGAGTTGGCTAGAGTTCATTGGCATGCCAAAGAAATGGCAACCATCCAAACAAAGACCAATCTTTGGGTCATGACCAAAATTTTGGTTGAGGTATTGGTTGCCCATGATTTGGCCGACATTGGCAAGAAAAATGAACTAGAGTTGGCTAGAGTTCATTGGAATGCCAAAAAAATGGAAACCATCCAAACAAAGACCAATCTTTTGGTCAAGACCAAAATTTCGGCAAGGTGCACTTTGGCCACAATCCAAACACACCCCAACACCTGGCTTGTCGAGGATGCATGGGACGCCGCGACGCGTCCGCGGAGTGGTGTAGCGCGGCCAACTACATGCTATGGTCCTGAGACCATGCCGGGTCGTCTTGCTTTTTCAATGACATGCGGGGATCGCATGTGAGCAAAGGGCATCTCCAACGTTGTAACGACCGCAACTGACTACCCTGGCACACCAAAACCCTCGTCCCTCGCGCCGTCGCGCGGTGCGTTCCCAGCCGACACCAGCTGCCCGCATTCATGCCATCCATTCGTATGCCGTCATTAAGAGGCTCGGTGCTCGAGGAACAACTCCGGTGACTTAATGATGCACCCGGACGCTTGGCCTCACCGGAATGGGCTACTTAAAGCGGCAACACCCAGCTAACCTCCACACCATAGGGCATCGTCCTCCTACCTGGAACCACATCCGCCATGACCACAAGTGCGAACGCTCTGCGGGAGAGCTTGTCTTCGGGGATGGAGCTCGAGGTCGCCACCCTCGCTGAAGTCGCCGCACAAGCGGTGGCCACGCTGGCGACCGACGATGGGAGCACCGTCAGCCACGCGTCCTACTTGCCGCCGTCCAACGTCCGGCACCTCCAAGGTCGGGGACTCCTCCGAGGATGAGTACGGCATGGGAGGCGGCAGGGCATGGTGTGCCAACTGGCCGGTCCACCTCCTGTGTTCTACTTTTCCTCGCCGGAGACCGCACCTTCACTTCACGGGTCTTGAACCCTGCCCCAATACATGGAGATCACAGATGGAGGACGTCGGTCGCCGCCGTAGAATAGGTTTAGGGTCGGGTTTATTTTATTTTATTGTCCTATAAAAGTTCGAAATGTAATGAAAATCTGCCGTGTTTGCATTAATCTCGGCCGGTGTATATGAACTTTCACAATAATATACATATTGTAGGAGTACTAGCAAGATGCCCGTGCGTTGCACAGAAGATCAAGATCTTGTGGGAGAAAAGGATGAACGAGGGAAAGCCTTATCTGCAAATGTGGAGAGGAGTGCGGGTAAATTGTCATAGTTTCCCTCCTATCCGTTAGATATAGATCGGACGGCCTATATTGCAGGATCGAACACATCTTTCTACATCTACGGGAACCTACGAAAGGGTTAACATAAATTGCCTCTCTCCCTCATCCCCTGATTTTCATGGTGGTGGGCCCCTCCCTCCCCTCAATCTACAATCAACAGCTCACACGTTTCACATTACGTTAATTACGTAACTGCGATTACGTAGGTGTAGCATTACTCATCCTAAAAAACCCAACTAAGCAAACCTCCCAGCATATCGCGCGGGAAAAGACCCGGCCGCGCCGTTCTAGTCAGGATTACCGGATTACTATTAGTAGTATCGATGGATCGCGCGAAGCAACATATTTTTTGTGTGGGGGCGAAGCACCTAGTTTAAAAGGAAAAAATGTGGTACACTCACAACACTCCTGTCGCGGTCGCATTGCACCCCACACACGTTCGGTCCTGCACACGGCTCACACAAACGGAACGCGCTTCGGCTTGCCTCTTCACTGACACGTGGGACTGCACTTGGAGAAACCGACCATGCGCCAAACTCCCCCGGCCCACCGCGCGAAAATCCTCCCCCCCCCACACCTAAAAATTCCCCCCAAATCAGATTCAACCGCCCTTCGGCCAACTAGCCAATAATATTCCCCAAACCCCCCTCCCCTCCTGTCCCCCTCCACTCCATTCGCTCCGCCAAAGCCGCCCTCCCCGCCGCGCCGATACGTCGGCGCCGCGGTTCGGCGATCCTCTCGCTCCCACAGTACACTCTCGTAGACTGCCGTCCTCTAGCCGTGCCGCCACCTCTGGCTACGTTCTTGTGGAGGCGCACGATGGTCAGCGCCGCCACCGCTGTCGACGTTCGTGTGGAGACGCGCATTCTAGATTGAGGCCCCGTTCATGTCGGTGTAGCGTTGAATGTTAGCTGATAGACGTTGTTAATCTCACTGTTTGCCAAAGTAGTTTACTGTCAACATGCTCTGCTTCAGAAGCTTCCTTGCCCTGTTCTGCACTCAATCTGCTTAGCTGAGATGGCATGCCAAGGCCGATTAGTTGCTAAAATATCCTGCCATATATTTATTGTGACGTAGATTGACATGGTCTAGTAGCCAATCTGTTAGGTGAAATAGCTCTACACCGTTTTATACTCGATCTTTGTTGTTGCGATGGCCTTCGATAGTTCGATGGCTATGTGCTCGGCCTCATTGACTGCTGAAATAGCCTGCCATAATTTGGTACTCAAATCTGTTTGCTGAATTATCTTTACATATATTTTGTTACTTAGATCTGCTCGTCCAAATATCTTTCCATAGCTTTAGACATCGACCTAGGTATTTTTTTTTCTGGACTTCGTAAAAAAGCATATATGTTTTTCCTATAATATCTAGTAGAAGAACTAATTTGTATGTCTAACAGATGGATAGGACTTGGATAACTTCTGCTCGAAGATTCGCCGCTGCATATGTCGAGGGGGTTGAAAACTTCATGAACTTTATCAGAGCTGAGTACGGTGGTCCGAAATCAGATGTGCTCTGCCCATGTAGCTGTTGTATGAATTCAGTTACAAGACCCCAATCAACTGTGCAAAATCATCTACACTTGTATGGGATGTCGGTCACATATACTAGGTGGGTTCATGATGGTGAGGCTGTGAACGTCAATGTTATTGACTACGTGGAAGCAGCAGATCACCAGTTTGATCTGCCTGATGCTCAGGTGGAAGAGGAGGAGGAGGTGGTGGTAGCGGAGCCAGTGAGTTTGACCAACATTGAAACAATGCTACGAAATGCTCATGCATTCCGTGAACTTTCACCTGCAGAAGAAAAATGGTGGGCCCGCATGTTGGAACAATGCAACGTTGTTGTCACCCCAGGAAATAAGCTATCAGTATTCTCAGCTATGGTCACCTTTCTTCAGGTGAAGACATCTGAGTGGATGACCAACAAATCATTCGATGCGATGTTGGCTGCTTTCCGCGAATCTTTCCTAGATGTGTCCGAGCTGCCACACACCTACAGTAAATGAAGAATTTCCTTCGTGCAGTTGGAATTGGATATGATATGATCCTTGTTTGTAAGAATAATTGTGTTCTATTCCGGAAGGATTATGCCAACTTAAGTGAATGCCCGAAATGCAAATCATCAAGATGGAAAGATGGCGATGCTGTGAAGAGGATTCCTCATAATGTTCTGAAACATTTTCCAATTACACCAAGATTGCCGAGGTTGTTTCATGATGCTGAAACAAGAGAGGATGTACTGTGGCATTCTAGGAACCAGGAGTACAGAGATCGGAATGTAATGAGCCATCCATCTCATGGTAGTGAGTGGAAAAGCTGCAATGATAAACACAAAGAATTTGCTGCTGACCCGAGAAACATTAGACTTGGCTTAGCTTCAGATGGATTTAACCCATTTGGCCACCAGAGCGCCACATATAGCATGTGGCCAGTGCTTGTTATCCCTTACAACATGCCTCCAAATGTCTGCACCAAAGAATCAAACTACATCATAGCGTTGCTCATCCCAGGTCCAAAAAGTCCTGGAAAGGATTTGATTTGTTCATGGAGCCTCTTGTGGAGGAACTTCAACAGCTATGGAAGGGTGTTCTCACTCGAGACCTATATAGCAGCCCACCAGCTGATTTCTTTCTGTGTGCTGTTATAATTTGGTGCATCCATGATTATCCGGCTTTGGGCACTATGTCAGGGCGAACGACACACGGTTACAATGCAAGTGTTCGCTGTGACAGGAATCCACTGTCATACGCATTACTTAGCAAGATCTGTTACATTGGACACCGTCGTTTCCTTGCCAAGGACAAGCCGCTTCCTAGAAAATACAGAAGACATGTGTTCAATGCAAAGCATGAAAACCGTGATGCGCCAAAGAGGCTCACCGCCGATGAGTTGCAAGTGGAATTAGAGCAGGTCAGGCATATTACACCAGGAAACCATCCTGATAATGGTAGCGGGAAAAGGAAGCGTGGCAGGGCAGAAGAGAGATTATTGTTTACCCGCAGGTCCACTTTGTGGGACTTGGAGTATTGGAAAGATTTGGATCTGCGGCATAATCTTGATGTGATGCACATCGAGAAAAATATATGTGACAGCATTATCGCACACTTCTTAATATTGAAGGCAAGACGAAAGATACCTTAAAATCTAGGATTGGTTTGACACACCTGGGTATCAGACAGGATTTTGCAGGTGCAAGATGAAGGTAAACCACGGGATATGGCACCAGTTGTGTACGTCTTGGACAAGGTAAAAAGAAAAGAATTCTGCGAGGTCCTGTCACGTGTGAGATTCCCACATGGATTTGCTTCCAACCCTGAAAGGAGAGTCAGTGCAGATGGAAACAAGGTACAAGGGTTGAAAACTCATGACTGCCACGTCCTACTTCAAAGGGTTTTACCTGTTATCCTTAGAGGATTGGGCCGCCCTGACTTATACAGAGCAGTTGCAGAGTTGGGACAATTCTTCAGGGTACTCTGCAGTAGGAATATCAGGATAGATGCTTTAGAGCATCTTAGAGACAAGATACCAACTATCCTACGTGAACTTGAGAAGATATATCCTCCAGCCTTCTTTGATGTGATGGTGCATTTGGCTGTTCATCTACCTGATGAGGCACTACTTAGATGTCCAGTACAGTATGGCTGGATGTGCCCTACTGAAAGGCAGCTAGGCACTTTCAAGGGCTATGTTAGGAATAGAGCTAGACCCAAGGGTTCCATTGCAGAGGCCTACATTGCTACAGAAGTGTTGACATTCCGCTCAAAATACATTGAAACAGCTGATCGACTTAGCAAAGAGGTGGGTGAAGACAATCCCGGCTCAATGTTTTCGATTATTCTGTTCGAGTTACAGGGAAGAGTCGACAAGAGGACAAACCTAAAGATTTGGACAAAATGGTTTGGTATGTGTTGAATAACTGTCCTGAGATACTACCTTATATCAAGTAAGTGCAGTACTGCAGCTTATACATCGTAATCTACCAAACTTGCAGCACATTCTTATATATTTAGATGTTTGACGCGATCACTATGTTGTGCAGCATCTACAAAGAGGAGTTACTGCCGCAAAATCCAAGAAACATTGACAAACTGGTTATGGCAGGATTTGCGAAATGGTTCAAGAACCATGTAAGCTTTTGAAGTGCACTGTCAGTTTTTTTAATATATAGAGTACATAAGATGATCAGCTTGTCTATTATCTAACCATAGGTTAAGAAGATGCGGGAGGATGAGCAGGCAGTTGATGATGCCCTTTACTCACTAGCAATGGGTCCTGATACTTGGGTAAGACATTATGAATCTTGCGTTGTTGGAGATGTGCGCTACAACACCCTTGCACGAGACGAAGGCAGGAAGACACTAAATAGTGCCATCATGAGCACGGATACGTATGACAAAGAGACAACTGAAATGTATGCTAACATAACAGACATTGTTCCGTTGCAGTATATCTCCAGTTACGAGGATCATCGGTGTGTGGTTCTGTTGTGCTGTCGTTGGTATAACCTGTTTTCCAGGAACGCAAAACCCAGAGCTGATGATTTTTTCAAATCCATCAATGTCAAGGCGGCGTACTAGACCAACGAGCCTTTTATTTTGGCAAATCAAGCAACACAGATATTTTTCTTGGAAGACACATTTGCACATAGCGATGACTGGAGAGTATTGCAAAGGTTTGAGTAGAGGAATTTGTTTAATGAAGTTGCACAACAAGATGATGCTTACACTGCTCCTGATGTACAAGATAACATAGATGTTCCTAATATCTTTGAGAACCATCACGTCAATGATGCCGACGAAAATATTGTATGTCGTGCTGTGGACATACAAGAGTTGATCAACAAGAAGCCAGCGTTCGAGGACGTTGAGGACGAAGAAGAAGATGACACCGTGGGGAATTACGATTCAGACTGATACACATGGCGAAGATGTTGACGCTGCTGCTGCGGATGATGATTACATTGCTTTTGTCGTATTTGCCTGTCAGAAGACGTTTGTTTATCTACTATGTGAAATTGTGTTTGCTATGACAACTGAAACCTGATGAACATGTTGTTTAGTATTTTGTTGTGAGAACATCACTTGTTATGTATGCTGATTTGTGTTTGGTGATTGTATGACAACTAAAACATGATGACACTGTTGTTTAGTTGTACTCATATTTGGCTGTGAAACTTGAATTTGATGACATAGTTTGCTGTTGGACTACAATTTGCTCGACGTCTTCGAATGAGAACAAAGCTGACCCGACAGGGCCTCTGCTATTTATTTATTTATATGAGCAAAAGGGGATACCCCCTGATTTCCGTTAATAGAAATCATTAGATGTTAAAAACACTACGCCCATCCTCCTATACAGGTTTCATTCATTACTAGTTTCAGCAAAGTGCTCATGTCATAGCCACTGAATACATCACGAGTGCTACATACACTGCAAATAAAGAGACAATCATCCTACAGAGCACATTGATTTTGCCCATTATCTTCACAAGCTCTTTCATCTCCTCATTGCTGTCAAGGCCGTTCAGCAGTTGTTGCTTGGCCATGATCAGAGGAACTGCATCTTTAACCTTCTGCTCTGCATCTTCCTCTTCTGCCGTTCCTTCAGTTACTTGTCCAACACCCCAACCTGCTGGTATTGGGATTCCTCGGCTAACCAAATAATCAGCGTAGTTGCATTCCCCCACATCAGCAACTTCCCAGAAATACAAATCACACGAATCTTCCCTTTTCTGCACGAATCAAATTGGTAGATCATCAACCAAACTATTAAAAAAATCAGCAACTGAAAGCAACAGAACAACACTTAAACATATTATTACCCCATGATTTTGGCATTTGTAGAAGACTCGGTCAGGGTTGCGGATTGTGGTTGAGATGCGACGGATGACTTTGCGTGATTTGCAGCAGTGGCACCACACCAACGGCAGCGGGTTGCGATGAGCAATCGGCTGCGGTGCGCGTGCCGGCGAGGGTGTGATGAGACCCACAGGCGATGGTACGGGTTGCGACTTGGAGCATATCTGGTTGTTTCCTGCTGAAGAGCAGGTGGACGAGCAGTCAGCGGACATGGTTGCTACGGCTAGAGCTTCTGATGCTAGGCAGAGTAAGTAGAGAAGAGGAGAAGCGAACATTGGATATGTCAGTTTCATTACTTGCAGAGTAGCATAGCACCGTATATAGTCATAGTCTAGGTTTGGATTCGAACCACCTACAGGAGCACATCTTTCTTTTTTCTAAAACTCGGCAACATCTCTTTACTGGTACACTAGCTTGTTCTGTATGCCTTCCCAAGTCTTTGATTTTCTTTCCCTTTTTTTGTGAGGACCTGATAGCTGGGACCCACCGGAAGGGCCTCTGTATTTCACGAAAAAAAACGTTCACCCCGCTGACATGTCGGACCCACCAGCTATATCTTTGCACGCAAGGAAGTGCCTCCTTATTACGCACAAAAAAATGAATACCCCCTGCTAGCTGGGACCCACCATAGTGGGAGGACGGAGGGCGTTGTCAACTTAGTCAATATGAATGATTCTAGCTCTAGTGACTGTACGATGTCCATCCAACGGGCGTAGTGCTTCTTCAACCTCTGGTCTTCTTGCTCCAGCCGCCCAAAGCAGCACTGGTCGTGCCGGATGTGCTGCCGCGGAGGCCTCACCGCCCCCTACTATTCCCACCGCTGGCCAGGCCCTGCAGCGACGGCAGCCTCACACCGCAGCCGAACCAGTGAACCCTCGTACTCCTCTCCGCGCGGGCTTCCACTGCTGCGTCTTCCCCGGCTCCGCGTCGTCCCCTTCCTAGGCCTCGCCGTCTTCCACCGCCGTGGTGCTCTCCATGCGGCATGGTCAACGTGGTCAAGGAACGACTTCCATCGGAAGAGTACTGTACGTGGAGAGGCTGATAGCTGGGTACACGGCCACAGCCCAGTTTTTTGTGATTTGCCAAGTAAGTCGCTTTGTCAGGCATGTTGGGCTGCAAATCTTCAAGACGAGGAGAGCTTTCATTCGGCTCGCCGAGAAAATGGCCCATCAATACTGAGAAATGGGCTGTACATTTTTAAAACACATCAAACCGGCAATTACTTTCAAATATCTTTTTTTTCATTTCAAGATTTTAACTTACATTAATTTTTATGCGTGGAGAATTTGTTGGATTTTATATTGATATACATTTATTTTTAAAATCAGTTTGAATGTGAGTCGAAATTTCGGGATTAAAAACAGTTCGGACCGCACTGAAATATGCAAAATTTCGTATAATTTTTTAACCATGGCCACAATTTGGGCTGTAATGCCAACAAAAAGAATATGGGCTCCAAAAAAACCTTAAGAATTAGAAAATGGGCTGAAAATTATTAGAAATAATGGCAGATGGGTTGTATGCTGTTTTCCACAGATTTGAGGCTTTCCTAAAAAAAGGTTGACGCACAAGCAGTGACTGTTGGATGTCCATCCAACGGCCGTCGTGCTTCTTCAATCTCTGCTCTTCCTGCTCCAGCCGCTCAAACAGGCGCCGGCGGGACTGCCTGCTCCCTCCTCCCTGCGGTAGGCTCTGCTGCCGCACAGGCCTCACCGCCCCACCGTACTCCCATCGCTCGCCTAGCCATCCTTCTACTCACTCACACCTGCTGTTATTCTCCGGCGATGGCAGACGAACCAGTAAAATGTCACACCCTAGCTAGTTCAAGCATTAGAGTGTGCATCATGTTTAAATTTCTCTTAAGTTTGAAATGGGGAAGACAGAACCCCCAACACCCCCCTAGAAACAACTAGGGTTTACTAAAATTATTTTCAATGAACCTGAAATGCCCTTCTAAAAAGTTCACCCTCTTTGTCTTAGGTTAGAACCTCTGGCAAAATTGGTGCACAATTTTCTAGGTCAACAGAAGGTCATTGAATTAAATCATAAGTATTTGAATTTGGGCATTTAAATGCTATAAAATAATTTAAATTCTCAAATGATTCCGGGAGTAAATGTTTCCTGTTGGAAATAATCTAAACAGAGGCCACATTTATTTTTAGGATTTTTGGAAATGTTCTAGTATTTTAAATAAAGCTAAACAGTTGCAGTTTAATAGAAAACAGAAACTAAATCAAAAAAAAGGGAGAAAGAAGCCCACCTGGGCCTTACCTGGCCCGGCCCAGCCTACTGGCTCGGCCAGTCACCCCCTACCTCGCACCAGGAGGCAGGGGCGCGTGCTCGCCGCACGCCGGCCACGCGCCGGCCACCTCCTGCTTCTGCCGACGCCGGGAGACGCCCAGAGGATGCCACGCAACCCCCACATCTCCCTCTCATCCTCTCTCACTCTCCCCCTCGTCTCCCTCATTCTCTCCCGCGACGGCCGAGCACGTACCACGCCGCCGATCGCCGTAGTTGCCACCACAGCCACTCCCTCGCCTCTCCGACGAGCTCATTAGCTCTGCCTCGACTCCCTCGTCCTCCCCACCGAGCCACGCATCACCGGAGGCCCTGCATCGCCGCCTTCACCCTCGTCTTCAACCTCGGGCACCCGAGCCATCTTCGGTCGATTCGCCGCCGCCAGGACCTCCCCGAGCTCACTGACCCCCTCTCCGACTCCGCTATGAGCTCCTCTTCCTCTTCCCCTAGCTCCCGTGCTCGTTTGGCCCCTGTAGCCGCCGTTTGCACCGCACCCGAGAGCTTCTCGCCGCCGGCCATGGTGCAGCCGTGGCCACAGCCGTGCAAGCTCACAATGGAGCGCCTCACCATGCTCAGTGCAGCACCAGGAACCCGTAGCCACCACCAGCTCTTCCTCCCGTGCACCGTAGCCTCAAAACCGTCCTCACCCGACTTCGGCGACCGCCAAGCTCGTCGCCGGCGATGTTTCCGGCCACCCCGAGCCCAACTACCACCACCAAACGCTGCGGCTCGTTCCCAGCTACCCGTAGATGGTCTCCGCCGTTGATTTGGTCGCCTGCGGGCGTTTTCCGAAGCCCTCCACCGTCTCGGCCTCGCCGGCGACTCAACGCCGGCGGGATTAGCCCTGTTGACCGGTGGTTTGACCACTGACGTGGACTGGGTGGGCCCAGGTTGACTCCTTTGAGTCAATGACAAGTGCCCCCCCCCCTCTGCTAATTATCCAGATTAGTTTCTAACCAAAATTAGTTAATTTAGTTAGTATAGTCACTGACTAGTGGGCCCTGCCCAGTAATTAGGCTAACTAAACATAGTTAGTGCACTGAGAGGCTGACAGGAGGGGCCCACCAGTCAGGTTTGACCTGGGCTGGCGCCTTTGACCTGCTGAGGTCAGCATGACGCAATGCTGACGCAGTAATGCATTTTCTGGATTTATTTTTATTCAGGAAATTAAAGAAAATAGTCAAAACTTCTAAAAATCATAGAAAATCAACCATAGCTCCAAATGCAAAGATTTATATATGAAAAATGATCAGAAAAAATCAATCTATCCATCTGTAATGGTTTCATGCATGACAAAACAAGTTTACCTTGATGTTTAAGCAGAATAAGGAAATGCACTATTAAGGCCATGTTTAATGAGCTAATACTTGAATCTTTGATTCAAATGAGTTCATTCCTTTCTATTATAACTTGCATTAGGCCAAGACACATTCATATTGCCATGTCATAGCATGCATCATATTGTTGCATATCGTCATGTGTTGATTGTGTTCCGATGTGTTCTTCGTGGTAGGTTCTGCCTCCGAGGATATTCTCGAGTATCCAACTGAAGGGCAGTATCCCACTACCACTCCATAAGGCAAGCAACCATTGATCATTCCGATACAAACCCATGTTCTCGCTTCTGCTCTTGTTTACTGCATTAAGACAACGCGATTCAACATGCTGTGTGCTACGGTAGTTGAACCCTTATCCTCTACATGACCTGTCATTGCCACAGTAACTAGATGAAACCCACTAGCATGTGTAGGAGTTGATTGAGCCATGTATGTGATTCCTACCTTGCTATGCCTACTATGCTTAGAGTTGTGTCAGGTCTGGTTCATCTGGGTGATGGGCTAGAGTGAAATGCTTATGTCGGTAATGTGAGGGATGCGTTGAACATGTTTTGGTAAAGGTATCGATGAGAGGCCATGTAGGAGTACATGGTGGGTTGTTTCATTGAGGCCGTCCCTAAGAACTGAGATATGTATGTGTGATTTAAGATGCAGTTACTACCGTACATTGGGCCCTAAACCAATGGACCCTCTCGGCTTCTTAATCACCTAGTACTCTGTCCAGGAGTTGCAAATAGTTTCTGGTGTTTGTAGGTTATGTGTTGGTGGCCATGCGTAGCGCTGACCCTAGGGGTGGGCTATGTTGCGGTAGATACACCGTGGCCGGGTAAGCCGGGCGCCCGTCTGGCGTCTCGGGACCCTGTTCACATCGTTCGGGGCCGTATGTGGAAACCTCGGCCGGACTCCTTGCGGATGGAACCTGGATAGGTGATAAACCTAGACTAGAGACTTAAGTGTTTAGGTAGGCCGTGGCCGACACCCTCGCTGGGCTTCCGCTTGAAGGTTGCCGAGTACATGTCGTGTAAACGGCGGTAAGTGGTGAAAGCGTGTATGAAGAAGTACACCCCTGCATGGTATAAAACTATTCGAATAGCCGCATCCGCGGTAAAGGACTACTTGGTTACCTATACAGTTCATAGACAAGTTAATGGACACTACTAAAAGACTCAAGATAAGTGTGAGTACCGAGGATGGCCCTCTCGTAGGATGACGAGGGAGAATCCACGGTGGAGTATTGTGTTGGTGAGTAGTGGACTCGTGTGCAAAAACTATTTTACTGGTGAAGTTCCGCAGGATAGCTTAGCCAAGAGTCAAAGCTGGCTTGCTGCATTAACCCCACCACCTTCTTGAGAATAAGCATTTATAGTAGGTTCTGATGTAAGACTTGCTGAGTACCTTTGTACTCATGTTTGCTTAATTACTGTTTCAGATGACAACACTGCCCCCTCCGATGGGTTCTACGTAGACCTTGAAGTCGACGAGTGACTAGCCACCCAGGTGGTGATCCTGGCCATGGCGGGCCCTATGTAGATAGTCAGGCTTCGAGAAGCCTTCTTTCTTTCTAGAGTCTGTACTCAGACTAGTTGCTTCCGCATGTGCTTGTATGAGTGTATGACTTGAGTGCCGGGCCATGTGACCCCTATCTGTATGAACATGTTATGTATGGCTCTTTGGGGCCTTTAAATAAAGTACTTGAGTTGTAGAGTTTTGTTGTGATGCCATGTTGTATGTACTCATATCGGGCATATTGTGTGTATGATTGAAATGCTTGGTATGAGTGGGATCCGACAATCTAGTTGTTTATCCTTGGCAGCCTTTCTTATGGGGAAATGTAGTCTAGTGTGCCTCGAGCCATAGTAGTCCGCTACAGCCCGGTTCATCGGAGTCCTGCTAGCCCAGCACTACTGCTCAGGACACTTGACTGGCTGGCATGTGTTTCACTTCGTTCCTATGTCTGTCCCTTCGGGGAAATGTCACGCGATGATATCCGGAGTCCTGCCTAGCCTGCTACAACCCGGGTTCCCCGGAGTCCTGTTAGCCCAGTGCTACAGCCCGGAATCACTCGTTGATGACCGACATGTTCGATGTGATTCATGTATGCCTGTCTTCATAGGTCTGTGCCGCTTTGGGTTCACGACTAGCCATGTCGGCCCGGGTTCTCTTTCATATGGATGCTAGCGACACTATCATATACGTGAGCCAAAAGGCGCAAACGGTCCCGGGCCATGGTAAGGTGACACCCGTGGAATACCGTGCGTGAGGCCGCAAAGTGATATGAGGTGTTACCGGCTAGATCGATGTGACTTGGAATCGGGGTCCTGACAGCGTTGGCATCAGAGCCGGACTGCATGTAGGTTCGTTGAGCCAAACTGGTCGATGTTGAGTCTAGAAATGCTTTAGTTATATGTAGGGGAATTGATTGTTGGAGGGAACGTAAGGCTCTTTTACTCCTTTACCCTATGCCTCTGATCTGAGTCATTCTTTTCTCATTCAACGTGGGTTAAGTACTAGGCTCTCTTCTTCTATCAGGTTCACGTGTTACTAATCCGTAGTAGCTTATAGGATTGTTGTTACAAGCTCCAGTCCAGTTCTACTATTTTAGTATGTTGCTAATTGGATCAGAATCTTGATATGATGTTGTTGAGTGGTATTGTGAACTGTTGTGGATGTCTCAAATCTTTTTCTGAGCATTTACAGCTGTTATGCTGTCCAATTTTCCCTAGAAATTTTGATGTCTTTGCATTGTGGTTGTGCTTTCAGATGGCCAACCATGTTCAAATCCAAGTGGTTCGCCTGACCCGGTGCCTCGACGTGCCCGGTCATACTGCTATGCTAGTCCGGGTAATGATCGAGACGGGCTACCATTGGTATCCCGAATACACTGTTGAAGAGCAGTTCCATGACTTTAATCAAAGGCAATATCTCTGCACCGTCAGGATATTTCCTTCTTATCCTGGATCTACCGAGCCCCTTCACTGTTCCTATGGACTCGGGGTTACTGTTGAGATGGCTGTGCAGGATGCTGCCTATTCCATGATGACCATCTTGCGTGTCCGGACTGGCCTGCTTCGGAACACCGACTTCCGTTACATGCCAGCTTCACTTCCGGGAGCGCAAGGGTATCTTCAGGCTATCTATGCTGACTCCACTCAGGAGGACTCATTAACTCGTACCACTGCCGAGATGCTCGAAGATAAGGCCTGAGAGAATCGGGCCTTCAGGCTGGAGCTTTTCTATACCCGTGCTGATCATTGGGCCACATTGACTCGATTTGCACCTGCGGTGCAAGCTGGATGTATGGATACAATGGATCTGTATCCTGTGAGATCACCTCTGCCAGACATGGTGGATTGGCGTGATGTGGGAGGCATCACCCCACCCCGTGGTCCCCGCAGGCCACCGTTTGTTGGTCCAAGACCTCATCCTAGCCCCTTTGGTCCATAGGCTTCTCAGGACCATCTGTTTCCGGATGGTCATGTTGAACTTCCAGGCTATGGGAGTGACTTCTATGAGAACTACTACGGAGCTGTCTGAGTTAGTAGCAGTACCACTAGTATTGTAGTAGTTGTATCTCCGCTGTCCTGCGTGACTTGTGGAATATGACTTTGTGTGTAATCAATTCCGGAGGTGTAGACAAATAATGTTTAGGAGCTTGGAATGCCTCCGATGAGAAGTAATGTCTTTCATCATAGTTGTACTGTAGCCTGGGCTTGTACTAAACTATGTATGATGTGTATCACCGTTGGTATATATATGGCAGTTTTATATTACCATGACATACGGATGAACATCTCTGCATTCCGTGTTATCCATTACATTCTGCACTTCCTTGCTAAGTTTGAGCCATCCTTATCTAAACCATTGTCTTGTTTTCTCCTAGGATGGTCAACACCCGCAGCAACCCTACTGCCTCGGAGCAGGGGGAAGCCAGTGTAGCTAGAGGTGAAAATCTGCCTCACCCGCCTTCTCTGACCGAAGTGATGCTGGAGGCGGAAAGAAACAAGCGTGAGACTAACCGCCTACTGGAGCGGATTGAGGAGAACACTGCACGCCACCCACGAAATGACCTTGTGTCAATGAATGACTTTATCAAGCTATACCCGCCAAAGTTTAATCATTCCATCGAGCCCCTCGACGCGGATGACTGGCTACGCAGCATCACTCACAAGCTACGTTCTGCTAATGTAGCCGAAGCCGACAAGGTCACCTAGGCTGCCTATCACCTTGAAGGCCCTCTAGCCTTTGGTGGGAAAACTTCGAAGCTATGCGCCCGGTCGGCCAAGTTACTACTTGGGCTGAATTCAGTGAGGCTTTCCGCGAGCATCACATTCCGGAAGGTCTCATGGATCGCAAGAGGGAGGAGTTCTGCAACTTCACCCAAGGAAGACTGACTGTGGATGCATATAGTCGTGAATTTGGGAATCTGGCATGCTATGCTCCCGAAGAGGTATCTACTGACGCTAAGAAGCAAGCAAAGTTCCGCAAGGGACTTAGCCCTAAGCTTCACCGTGATCTCCGTCTGCACGAGTGCACATCCTTTTAGAAGTTGGTCAATAAAGCCATCAGCGCTGAGACAGGCCAGACTGATTACGATGCTTCATGCAAGCACTCCCGTGACTTTGGCTCTTCATCCGGCTCTGCTCAGAAGCGCCAGGTGTGGATCCCAAGCACGGCACTGCCACCCAGGTTCATCCCGAGGCCATCCTTTGAGGCGCCTCGTCCCAACCAGCAATTTGCACCGCCCAAGCCCTATGGTGGCCCTGCTGCTAATGTTGCTCCACGCCCCAATGTGGTGACATGCTTCAAGTGTGGAGAGCCGGGTCACTATAGCCGAGAGTGTCCCCAGAACAACAACCCCAATCAAACTGGGAAGTCCGCTGGCCGTGGTAAGCCCGCAGGAAAGACTTTCTACGCCAAGCCGGCCACCACTACACGTGGCCATGTCAATTATGTTTCAGCCGAGGAGGCTCATGAGGATCCTAACGTCGTCCTTGGTACGCTCCTTGTTAACTGCCATCCGGCATCTGTTCTTTTCGATACTGGAGCATCTCATTCATTCATATCCGAGAGCTATGCTCGATTGCATAACACGACATTCTGTGACATGCCTTCTACCATGGAAATTCAAACCCCTGGCTCTAGATGGCAAACTTCTAAAGTAAGCCATGGGAACGAAATTCTTGTCGATAGACTTGTCTTCCTTGCATCCTTAATAGCTCTCAAGTCCTCGGACATAAACATCATCTTAGGTGTGGACTGGATGTCAGCTCATTATGCTAAGATCGATTGTGCCACTAGAACCGTTCAACTTACTCACCCATCGGGCAAGACAGTCAATATCTTAACTCGAGTGGCCAAACGCCAGCTTTACTCCTTAAATGCCAACCCCCTTCTAGACCTTGAGGATGTTCCGGTAGTCCGAGACTTTCCGGATGTCTTTCCAGAAGAACTGCCAGGTGTTCCACCTAACAGGGATGTCGAGTTTGTGATAGACCTTGTTCCAGGAACCATTCCAATTTCTAGAAGACCCTACAAGATGGCACCCTTAGAACTAGCCGAGCTTAAGAATCAACTCGATGAGTCCTTGAAAAAGGGTTTCATCCGTCCTAGTTCCTCTCCTTGGGCTTGCCCCGTCCTCTTCCTTAAGAAGAAGGATGGAACGGATCGAATGGTTGTGGATTACCGACCTGTCAATTTGGTCACCATCAAGAACAAATACCCGCTTCCCAGGATCAACGATCTGTATGATCAGCTCGCTGGATCCTCAGTCTTTTCCAAGATGGATTTGAGGTTGGGCTACCATCAAATCAAAATCAGAAACGGGGACATTCCCAAAACGGCCTTTGTTACTCGTTATGGCCAATACAAGTACACCGTGATGTCCTTCGGTTTAACCAATGCCCCAGCCACCTTCTCCCGGTTAATGAACTCAGTCTTCATGGAGTACTTGGATAAATTCGTCATAGTATACCTCGATGACATACTCATCTACTCCAAGAATGAAGAGGAACATGCCGTACATCTAAGGCTGGTATTGATGAAACTTCGAGAGCATCGCCTTTATGCCAAATTCTCCAAGTGTGAATTTTGGTTTCCAGAAGTGACCTATCTAGGCCATGTAATCTCTGGCAAGGGTATTGATGTCAATCCCGAGTGAGTTCAAGCCGTCCTTGATTGGACTCCACCTGAGACGGTTAAGCAAGTTCGGAGCTTCCTTGGCTTAGCGAGCTATTGCCGCCGCTTCGTCGAGAATTTCTCCAAGGTTTCTAAACCTCTAACTGAACTCCTCAAGAAGGATAAAAAGTTCGAGTGTACTCCACAGTGCGAGTTCAGCTTTCAGGAACTCAAAAGACGCCTGACATCTGCTCCCGTACTGGTACCACCAAATTTCTCCAAGGACTTTATTATCTATTGCGACGCGTCACGACAAGGACTAGGTTGCATACTCATGGAAGATCGTCAGGTAATTGCCTATGCTTCATGGCAATTACACCTACATGAGGAAAATTATCGCACACATGATCTAGAGCTTGCAGTTGTAGTCCATGCACTTAAAACTTGGCGACATTACCTCCTCAGTAATAGTTGCGAGATCTTCACCGATCACCATAGTTTTAAATATATCTTCACCCAACCAGATTTGAATCTCAGGCAAAGACGTTGGGTTGAGTTGATCTCGGATTACGACTTAGGTATAACTTACACCCCGGGAAAAGCCAATGTCATGGCTGATGCGCTAAGCCGTAAGTCCTATTGTAACAACCTGATGTTACAACAAAGTCAACCATTTCTCCATGAGGAATTCCGTAAGCTAAATCTTCACATTGTTCCTCAAGGATTCCTATCCACCCTGGTGGTGAAACCTACCCTTACGGATCAGATCATCAAGACACAGAAGGTTGATCCGGGAATCTCCCATATTAAGAGAAACATTAAGAAAGGAGTCGCAAACTATTTCTCCATTGATGATCAAGGTGTCGTATACTTTGGGAATCGCCTAGTGGTTCCAAAGGCACGAAACCTGAGGCGGCTGATCCTTAAGGAAGCTCATGAATCCCCTCTCACCATTCATCCCGGTAGTACTAAAATGTATCAAGACCTACGCCAGAGGTTTTGATGGACTAGGATGAAGGGAGAAATCGCTCAATACATTGCTAATTGCGACTTTAGCCGTCGTGTTAAAGCAGAGCATCAACGACCTGCTGGCACCCTTCAACCTTTGGCTATTCCCGAATGGAAATGGGATAAAATCAGTATGGATTTCATCACTGGGTTTCCCAGGACCAAGAGAGGGAATAATGCCCACTTCCTACCTGTTCATGAGAGTATTACCGCTAGCCAGCTAGCCGATTAATACATCTCCCGAATAGTGTCTCTTCATGGTGTTCCATTGGAAATTAACTCAGACCGTGGGAGTCCCTTCACCTCTCGGTTTTGGGAAAATTTCCAAAATGCTATGGGAACTCGTCTCTCTTTTAGTACCGCTTTCCATCCTCAATCAAGTGGTGAAGTAGAGCGAGTCAATCAAATCCTGGAAGATACGCTCCGAGCTTCTGTTATCTCATTCGGAATGAGTTGGGAGAAATGCCTTCCATTCGCGGAGTTTGCTTATAACAATAGTTATCAAGCTAGCTTGGGCAAAGCTCGTTTCGAAGTTCTTTATGGACGAAAATGTCGAATGCCTCTTAACTGGTCAGAAACCGGGAAAAGACAACTCTTGGCCCGGATATGATTCAGGAAGCAGAAAAGAGCAGATTCGCGAAATCCGTGAGAAATTGAAAACAGCCCAATCTCGTCAAAAGAGTCAATATGATCGTAAACATAAGCCTATGACTTATGAAGTCGTCGAGAAGGCCTACCTTCGGGTTACTCTGTTAAAGGGAACCCATCGTTTCGGTATCAAAGGCAAATTGGCTCCTCGTTACATTGGACCCTTTCGCATTCTTGCCAAACGAGGAGAAGTTGCCTACCAATTGGAATTACCTCCGCATCTTTCCAGAGTTCACGATGTCTTCCACGTTTCACAACTCAGGCGTTGCTTCGCGGATCCTATCCGTGGAGTGGACCACGAAACGCTTGATCTACAAGACAATCTCTCTTATCGGGAATATCCTGTTCGTATCCTTGATCAAGCCGAGCGTACCACTCGACGTCAGAATATCAAGTTTCTCAAGGTTCAATGGTCACACCACTCCGATAAAGAAGCCACTTGGGAAAGGGAGGATCGTCTTCGACTTGAGTACCCCACCTTCTTCCCGGAGGATCCTAAATCTCGGGATGAGATTCTTTTGAGTGGGGGTGGTTGTCACACCCTAGCTAGTTCAAGCATTAGAGTGTGCATCATGTTTAAATTTCTCTTGAGTTTGAAATGGGGAAGACAGAACCCCCAACACCCCCCTAGAAACAACTAGGGTTTACTAAAATTATTTTCAATGAACCTGAAATGCCCTTCTAAAAAGTTCACCCTCTTTGTCTTAGGTTAGAACCTCTGGCAAAATTGGTGCACAATTTTCTAGGTCAACAGAAGGTCATTGAATTAAATCATAAGTATTTGAATTTGGGCATTTAAATGCTCTAAAATAATTTAAATGCTAAAATAATTCCGGGAGTAAATGTTTCCTGTTGGAAATAATCTAAACAGAGGCCACATTTATTTTCAGGATTTTTGGAAATGTTCTAGTATTTTAAATAAAGCTAAACAGTTGCAGTTTAATAGAAAACAGAAACTAAATCAAAAAAAGGGAGAAAGAAGCCCACCTGGGCCTTACCTGGCCCGGCCCAGCCTACTAGCTCGGCCAGTCACCCCCTACCTCGCGCCAGGAGGCAAGGGTGCATGCTCGCCGCGCGCCGGCCATGCGCCGGCCACCTCCTGCTTCTGCAGACGCCGGGAGACGCCCAGAGGACGCCACGCGACCTCCACGTCTCCCTCTCATCCTCTCTCACTCTCCCCCTCGTCTCCCTCATTCTCTCCCGCGACGGCCGAGCGCGTACCTCGCCGCCGATCACCGTAGTTGCCACCACAGCCACTCCCTTGCCTCTCCGACGAGCTCATTAGCTCCGCCTCGACTCCCTCGTCCTCCCCACCGCGCCACGCATCGCCGGAGGCCCTGCATCGCCGCCTTCACCCTCGTCTTCAACCTCGGGCACTGGAGCCATCTCCGGTCGATTCGCCGCCGCCAGGACCTCCCCGAGCTTGCTGACCCCCTCTCCGACTCCGTTGTGAGCTCCTATTCCTCTTCCCCTAGCTCCCGTGCTTGTTTGCCCCCTGTAGCTGCTGTTTCCACCGCACCCGAGAGCTTCTCGCTGCCGGCCATGGCGCAGCCGTGGCCACAGCCGTGCAAGCTCACAACGGAGCGCCTCACCGTGCTCAGTGCAGCACCAGGAACCCATAGCCACCACCAGCTCTTCCTCCCGTGCACCGTAGCCTCGAAACCGTCCTCACCCGACTCCGGCGACCGCTAAGCTCGTCGCCAGCGATGTTTCCGGCCACCCCGAGCCCAACTACCACCACCAAACGCTGCGGCTTGTTCCCAGCTACCCGTAGATGGTCTCCGCCGTCGATTTGGTCGCCTGAGGGCGTTTTCCGAAGCCCTCCGCCGTCTCGGCCTCGCCGGCGACTCAACGCTGGCGGGATTAGCCCTGTTGACCGGTGGTTTGACCACTGACGTGGACTGGGTGGGCCTAGGTTGACTCCTTTGAGTCAATGACAAGTGGGCCCCCCTCTGCAAATTATCCAGATTAGTTTCTAACCAAAATTAGTTAATTTAATTAGTATAGTCACTGACTAGTGGGCCATGCCCAGTAATTAGGCTAACTAAACATAGTTAGTGCACTGAGAGGCTGACAGGAGGGGCCCACCAGTCAGGTTTGACCTGGGCTGGCGCCTTTGACCTGCTGAGGTCAGCATGACACAATGCTGACGCAGTAATGCATTTTCTGGATTTATTTTTATTCAGGAAATTCCAGAAAATAGTCAAAACTTCTAAAAATCATAGAAAATCAACCATAGCTCCAAATGCAAAGATTTATATATGAAAAATGATCAAAAAAATTCAATATATCCATCTGTAATGGTTTCATGCATGACAAAACAAGTTTACCTTGCTGTTTAAGCAGAATAAGGAAATGCACTATTAAGGCCATGTTTAATGAGCTAATACTTGAATCTTTGATTCAAATGAGTTCATTCCTTTCTATTATAACTTGCATTAGGCCAAGACACATTCATATTGCCATGTCATAGCATGCATCATATTGTTGCATATCGTCATGTGTTGATTGTGTTCTGATGTGTTCTTCGTGGTAGGTTCTGCCTCCGAGGATATTCCTGAGTATCCAACTGAAGGGCAGTATCCCACTACCACTCCATCAGGCAAACAACCATTGATCATTCCGATACAAACCCATGTTCTTGCTTCTGCTCTTGTTTACTGCATTAAGACAACGCGATTCAACCTGCTGTGTGCTATGGTAGTTGAACCCTTATCCTCTGCATGACCTGTCATTGCCACAGTAACTAGATGAAACCCACTAGCATGTGTAGGAGTTGATTGAGCCATGTATGTGATTCCTACCTTGCTATGCTTGCTATGCTTAGAGTTGTGTCAGGTCTGGTTCATCTGGGTGATGGGCTAGAGTGAAATGCTTATGTCGGTAATGTGAGGGATGCGTTAAACATGTTTTGGTAAAGGTATCGATGAGAGGCCATATAGGAGTACATGGTGGGTTGTTTCATTGAGGCTGTCCCTAAGAACTGAGATCTGTATGTGTGATTTAAGATGCAGTTACTACCGTACATTGGGCCCGAAACCAATGGACCCTCTCGGCTTCTTTATCACCTTAGTACTCTGTCCAGGAGTTGCAAATAGTTTCTGGTGTTTGTAGGTTATGTGTTGGCGGCCGTGCATAGCGCTGACCCTAGGGGTGGGCTATGTTGCGGTAGATACACCGTGGCCGGGTATGCCGGGCGCCCGTCTGGCGTCTCGGGACCCTGTTCACATCGTTCGGGGCCGTATGTGGAAACCTCGGCCGGACTCCCTGCGGATGGAACCTGGATAGGCGATAAACCTGGACTAGAGACTTAAGTGTTTAGGTAGGCCGTGGCCGACACCCTCGCTGGGCTTCCGCTTGAAGGTTGCCGAGTACATGTCGTGTAAACGGCGGTAAGTGGTGAAAGCGTGTATGAAGAAGTACACCCCTGCAGGGTATAAAACTATTCGAATAGCCGCGTCCGCGGTAAAGGACTACTTGGTTACCTATACAGTTCATAGACAAGTTAATGGACACTACTAAAAGACTCAAGATAAGTGTGAGTACCGAGAATGGCCCTCTCGTAGGATGACGAGGGGGAATCCACGATGGAGTATTGTGTTGGTGAGTAGTGGACTCGTGTGCGAAAACTATTTTACTGGTGAAGTTCCGCAGGATAGCTTAGCCAAGAGTCAAAGCTGGCTTGCTGCATTAACCACACCACCTTCTTGAGAATAAGCATGTATAGTAGGTTCTGATGTAAGACTTGCTGAGTACCTTTGTACTCATGTTTGCTTAATTAATGTTTTAGACGTAAACACCGCCCCCTCCGATGGGTTCTATGTAGACCTTGACGTCGACGAGTGACTAGCCACCCAGGTGGTGATCCTGGCCATGGCGGGCCCTATGTAGATAGTCACGCTTTGAGAAGCCTTCTTTCTTTCTAGAGTCTGTACTCAGACTAGTTGCTTCCGCATGTGCTTGTATGAGTGTATGACTTGAGTGCCGGGTCATGTGACCCCTATCTGTATGAACATGTTATGTATGGCTCTTTGGGGCCTTTAAATAAAGTACTTGAGTTGTAGAGTTTTGTTGTGATGCCATGTTGTATGTACTCATATCGGGCATATTGTGTGTATGATTGAAATGCTTGGTATGAGTGGGATCCGACAATCTAGTTGTTTATCCTTGGCAGCCTTTCTTATGGGGAAATGTAGTCTAGTGTTCCTCGAGCCATAGTAGTCCGCTACAGCCCAGTTCACCGGAGTCCTGCTAGCCCAGCACTACTGCTCAGGACACTTGACTGGTCGGCATGTGTTTCACTTCGTTCCTATGTCTGTCCCTTCGGGGAAATGTCACGCGATGATATCCGGAGTCCTGCCTAGCCTGCTACAGCCCGGGTTCCCCGGAGTCCTGTTAGCCCAGTGCTACAGCCCGGAATCACTCGTTGACGACCGACATGTTCGATGTGATTCATGTATGCCTGTCTTCATAGGTCTGTGCCGCTTTGGGTTCACGACTAGCCATGTCGGCCCGGGTTCTCTGTCATATGGATGCTAGCGACACTATCATATACGTGAGCTAAAAGGCGCAAACGGTCCCGGGCCATGGTAAGGCGACACCCGTGGAATACCGTGCGTGAGGCCGCAAAGTGATATGAGGTGTTACCGGCTAGATCGGTGTGACTTGGAATCGGGGTCCTGACAGCGTTGGCATCAGAGCCGGACTGCATGTAGGTTCGTTGAGCCAAACTGGTCGATGTCGAGTCTAGAAATGCTTTAGTTATATGTAGGGGAATTGATTGTGGGAGGGAACGTAAGGCTCTTTTACTCCTTTACCCTATGCCTCTGATCTGAGTCATTCTTTTCTCATTCAACGTGGGTTAAGTACTAGGCTCTCTTCTTCTATCAGGTTCACGTGTTACTAATCCGTAGTAGCTTATAGGATTGTTGTTACAAGCCCCAGTCCAGTTCTACTATTTTAGTATGTTGCTAATTGGATCAGAATCTTGATACTATTTTAGTATGTTGCTAATTCGATGTGATTCATGTATGCCTGTCTCCATAGGTCTGTGCCACTTTGGGTTCATGACTAGCCATGTCGGACCGGGTTCTCTGTCATATGGATGCTAGTGACACTATCATATACGTGAGCCAAAAGGCGCAAACGGTCCCGGGCCCTGGTAAGGCGACACCCGTGGAATACCATGCGTGAGGCCGCAAAGTGATATGAGGTGTTACCGGCTAGATCGATGTGACTTGGAATCGGGGTCCTGACAGCGTTGGAAACAACTGCCGAGTCTTCCCTACCTTAGTGTCGTTCCCTTCCTAGGCCTCGCCGTCGTCCACCGCCCTGGTGCTCTCGGTGCAGCCTGGTCAACATGGTCAACGACCGACATGCATCTGAAGTGGAATGTACGTGGAGAGGCCGACAGCCGGGTACACGGCCGCACGCAAGGAAATGCCTCCTTATTACACGCAAAATAATGATTCCTCGCCCTGACATTAGGGACCCACCGAAAGAGCCTCTGTATTTTGCGAAAGAAATACGTTACCGCCGCTGCCAGCTCGGACCCACGAGCTATATCTTCGCACGCAAGGAAGTGCCTCCTTATTACGCACAAAAAAATGAATACTCCCCCTGTTAGCTGGGACCCAGTATAGTGGCAGGCTGACTTGTGGGTCTACTAAGTTGACAAGGATGAAGGGCTTTGTCAACTTAGTCAATAATGCATGATTCTAGCTCCAGTGACTGTACGATGTCCATCCAACGGCCGTAGTGCTTCTTCAACCTCTGGTCTTCTTGCTCCAGCCGCCCAAACCAGCGCCGGTCGTGCCTCGTGCTCCTGCCTCCCGTGGACGGCTGCGATGCGGCGGAGGCCACACCGCCCCCTACCACTCCCACCACTGGCCAGGCCATCCCTCTACTCACCCACACCCCCTGTTACTCTGCGGCGACGGCAGCCTCACACCGCAGCGAACCAGTGCCCTCGCACTCCTCTACGCGTGGGCATCCACTGCTGCGTCTTCCTCGGCTCCGCTTCGTCCCCTTCCTAGGCCTCGCCGTCGTCCATTACCCTGGTGCGCTCGGCGCGGCGTGGTCAACGTTGGCAAGGAACAGCTTCCATCGGACGTGGACTGTACGTGGAGAGGCTGACAGCTGGGTCCACGACCGCAGCAAGGAAGTGCCTCCTTATTACGTGCAAAGTAATTATTCCTCCACCTGACCGCAGGGACCCACCGGACGGGCCACCAGTATTTTGCGAAAAAAATTGTTTCCCACTAACTGCTGGGACCCACCGGACGGGCCACCATATTTTGCGAAAAAAACATTCTCCTTGCTGTCACTGGTAGAAAAAGGGCCTGTTGTCCCGGTTCGTAAGGGACTTTTGTCCCGGTTCCTGAACCGGGACTAAAGGGTCGGTACTAACGCCCTGCCCCTTTAGTCCCGGTTCAATCCAGAACCAGGACTGATGGGCCTCCACGTGGCCTGTGCGCAGAGCCCAGGCAGGAGACCCTTTGGTCCCGGTTGGTGGCACCACGCGTCGGCATTTCTGTGGCTGGGGTTTTTGTTTTTTTGAAGGGGGGGGTTTGGGGGTTTTGGGGGGTTAATTTAGGTGTTTCATATATTGTGTTAGCTAGCTATAATTAATAGAGAGAAGTGTCCTCTCTTATGTCCGTGCTTGGTCGACACTACGTACTATACATACGTATAGAGAGGACTAGACAGCTAGCTAGCTAGTAAGCAAACGAAGGAAACAGAAGATCATCATGAACATATATGCATACAGAATGAAGTGAAATCGATCACCTCTCCTTCTTCGAGAGATTGGTCGAACAACAAGTTCTCGTATATCTATCCAACACTACCGACTACATATATACAATAATTATCTCTTCCAAATATAATCATATGGACTCATGGTCCACATAGTATTCCCCGTCTTCAGCGATCACGTGGTCAAGAAAGAATGCCGCCAATTCCTCTTGAATTGCTCGCATGCGAGCTGGTGCTAGGAGTTCATCCTGGTTCCGAAACATCTAATTTGAAGAAGGGGGTCAATACACACACACACACACACACACACACACATATATATATATATATATATATATATATATATATATGAATGAATGAAACTCAACACAAATGATGGTAATAAAATAAAATTGTGAATGTTGTTATTTACGTACTTCATATTTTTCGTCAGTGTAGCCCCGCTCACAGGTCGTGTGGTGGATGGACTCGCAAACGTAGTATCCATACAAATCATTCCCTTTTTCCTGCCACAACCACTTTACAAGAAATAGAGGTCAATCAAACTGATAAGCAAGAATGCCAAATAAATAGGAGATGCGCGGAGCATGCTACTGTAGTACTTACTTTCGGGTGTCTAAATTGCAGCTTCTTTGGGAGTCCTGGAGCTTTTTTGGAGAATTTTTTCCAAACCCTGCCAGACAAAGAAAACAATTACTTGATATATCAGGAAATGAACAAAGTTGCTGATATGGTGGATAATGATCGATTTAACTTACTTCTCGAGCATTTGAGTCATGTCCGCATAGTCCTGGGGATCTTTTTGTTTTGAGTATAAGACAGTTACTACTCCCTGCTCAAGCTTAATCTCTAGGAGAATATAGTGGTAACTGCACACACATGCATAACTCATCAATTACATTACTATAACCTTGACTAATATA
>NC_041384.1:90200408-90200741 GCF_002162155.2 Triticum dicoccoides
GTCCGCATAGTCCTGGGGATCTTTTCATTTTGAGTCTAAGACAGTTACTAGTCCCTGCTCAAGCTTAATCTCTAGGAGAATATAGTGGTAACTCCACACACATGCATAACTCATCAATTACATTACTATAACCTTGACTAATATATATATATATATATATATATATATATATATATATATATATATATATATAAGGGAAACTGAATACGCACAAGACAGTAACACTCACTTGAAGTTGTAAGGAAAGAGTATTATATGTTTGTTTTCATTTATTACCGACGATCGTAGCAAGTTGGCCTCGGTATCCGTGGCATGAAATTTAACTATGAGATA
>NC_041384.1:90200915-90215146 GCF_002162155.2 Triticum dicoccoides
ATATATATATATATATATATATATATATATATATATATATATATATATATAAGGGAAACCGAATACGCACAAGACAGTAACACTCACTTGAAGTTGTAAGGAAAGAGTATTATATCTTTGTTTTCATTTATTACCAACGATCGTAGCAAGTTGGCCTCGGTATCTGCGGCATGAAATTTAACCTGAGTTGCATCTATGAGATATGCGTTAATGAACCCAATATCACCGACTTGTCTTTTCTTTAATTCGACGATCTTCAATCTGGAAAATATAGTGAGGATGATTATAAATACATGCAATGAAAGAGCTGAGCTATATAGAGAGACTTAATGATAGAAGTAGTACTACTTACAGATAGTAGCAGGTGACTGTTGTTTTATCGAGGGCCAATTGATTGAAAAACTGAAAGAACTCCTCAAATGGAACAGGCAACTGTTCATTCCAACGAGGTCACACTCCTTTTTAACTTTCACATACAAAGTACTCCTCCCCCCAGAGTCTCTGCAGATTTTCAAGTACCAATCATGCAATCTTCGCATCATCGTTGATAGAGATCTTTCATCTTTGACGAGAGGCTTCCCGTACTCGTATCCTTGTATCTGCACCTCCATGGGTTCATAATGTACATCGTCGGGCAGGTAATCGGCAAGATTTCTATAACTGGGCACCATCCTCGGATCATTAGCGACGTTGTCGCTAGGCACCTTGAGCGGGGGCCACGATTGCTTCGCTTGTTCGCCGAGCTGGGAAATTAGTTTCCCAGCTCGTCGTTCTTTCAGCCTTTGATCACTGACAGTACTTCCCGACCGCTCCGCTTTGGCAAATTCCTTTCCAATAATGCGCTCATAGTTTCCTTTCGCCGGAGACTTGGGTGGTTTTGTCAGGGCAGCCAGAGTGCGCTTCGCTTTCACCGGATCTACCTTCTCCTCTGGAAGTGGATGTCTCTTTGCTTTCAACCCTTGAAACCAGTCATCCACTTCGGTTCACACGATCTCGGCGTTCTCCTCCGGGGTCCTCTCGTATGGTAACTTCTCTGGAGTCTTCAGAGAAGGACCGAATCTGTATGTCCTCCCGCCTCTGGCTGTACTACTAGACGCCGGCCGAGCAGATGGAGCGGTTGTCTTCTTCACTTGCTTACGAGGCGGAGGAGAAGGACTACGATGTGCCGGAGCAGCCGGAGTGGCGGCAGGTCTTTTCCGCCCTTGCTGACGAGGTGGAGAAGGAGGAGGCTGGCTGCTCGGGCGCGTCGGCGCAGGCGGAGAAGGAGGCGGAGTGCCGCCACACGCTGGAGAAGGAGCCGGCCGAGTGCCCTGATCGTCACTCGCCGGAGGAGGAGGCGGTTGAGGAGGCGGAGTGCCCTGACTCGCCGGAGGAGGAGGCGGTGGAGGAGGCGGAGTGCCCTCACTTGCCGGAGGAGGAGGAGGAGGCGGAGGCATCCAGTTCAGAAGGTTGATGAGCTCCTTCCGCCATAGGCATGGAGTCTTCAGAGCAGACCCCGGCCTAGTCTCCCCTTCACCGGTAGGGTGGTCAAGCTGGAGGTCCTCAAATCCCTCCGTTATTTCATCCACCATCATCCTAGCATATCCTTCTGGAATCGCTCGGCAGTGAAAAGTTGCGCCGGGTTCAGTAGGATAAACAGAGCCAACAGCCGCCTTGACCTTCAAATTCATCCATTGCGTCATAAGGTGGCAATTTTGAGACTCCGTGTGGAAGCCACGCTGCTTCTCCGCTGAGATGGCGGGGTAGCTTTGAGGGAAGCTTCGATAGTACGTTTGCTGCGAATTGCTTCTCGTTCCTCTATCGCTTGTACCCTTGCTTGCAGCACCTGCATTTGGGTCTGCTGCACTTTTTTCCTCCTCTCATGGGATTTATAACCGCCTACATCCGGAAACCCAACCTTGCTGCGCTCGTCGTTCTCTTTGTCTGGAAAGAACGTCCCTTGCTGCGCTGCTTCGATATAGTGCTGAAGCTTCCTGACTGGTATGTCCATTTAATTGTTCGTCCAAATGCACTTCCCTATTACAGGGTCCACGGTTCTGCCAGCCCCGAAGAACCAAGTCCGGCAACGGTCTGGCCGGTTAATTGTCTCTGGTTCGATCCCTTTATCAACCAGATCATTCTCAGTCTTGGCCCACTTAGACCGGGCTACGAGGTAGCCACCTGACCCCGTACGATGGTGATGCGTCTTCTTCGCAGCATTTTGCTTGTTTGTCGCCGAAATCTTCTTACTCTTTTCCGATGTCTTGTGGGCCACAAATGCGGGCCAGTGATCTCTGATCTTCTCATATCTGCCCTTGAATTCTGGTGTCTCATTATTTTCGACAAACTTATTCAGCTCTTTCTTCCACCTCCGGAATAGTTCTGTCATCCTCTTAAGAGCAAAAGACTTGATTAATTGCTCTTTAACTGGCTTCTCTGGATTATCCTCTGGCGGTAGGGTGAAATTTGACTTCAGCTCAGTCCAAAGATCATTTTTCTGCATATCATTGACATAAGACACCTCAGGGTCTTCTGTAGCCGGCTTAAACCATTGCTGGATGCTGATCGGGATCTTGTCCCTAAACAAATGCGCTCTTTGTCCGGAGGAGTTCAATCGGTTGGCCGTCGGGCGCGATTGCTATGATCTCAAACTTTTCATTCGAGCTCAACTTTTTCTTCGGGCCTCATCTCTTTACCGAAGTTGTGCTCGATCCAGAGGGATAGAAAAAAGAACAAAGACTTAATTAATATGTGTACATACCAAAACAATGAATGCATCAATTAGCTAGTCAGCAGAATCTTAACTAATATATATACCTGGCCGGACTCGGTTCGGTCACCGGAGACGTCATCACGGTCTCCTTCTTGCACCGGCATTGGGTCACCGGAGCCTTCCTCACGGTCTCCTTCTTGCACCGGCATTAGGTCACCGGAGCCATCATAATCATAGCCAGCTGCTTCCAGACCATCGGTGTCGTTGAGAAACAACAAGCAGACGGCATCACTTCCTCGTGCGATTATGTCCACCAACAACTCTTCTTGTACTTCGTCTCGGGCAGTGTCCATAGTTTCTACAAATATTGACAACATGGCAATTATTATTCAAACATGACAGATGGATATATTAGTGGCAAACGTAGAACTAATATTAATTAGTGGCCTCGACGCTGCTTCTCTAGGGTTTGGGGTGGCCTCGACAACGCTTCAAGGATAAAAAAAGAAGAGGAAGAAGCAAAAAAAGAATAGAGGACTAAGAACTCCTCTATCTTTCTTCTCCTCTTTTTTTTCTTCTTCTTCCTCTTTTTTTTTATCGGGAACGAGGGTCGTCGAGGGTCACCGAGCGGTAGAGGAAACCCTAAATAGCAAGTATCCTGGGTGTGAGATACATGTGGCCGTCGGTGTCGGACACTACATCCACGTCCCACAAGTGACGTGGGCGTCGAAGCCCGCGCCACTTGTGGGACGTGGATGTAGTGTCCGACACCGACGACCACATGTATCTCACACACACGATACTTGCTATTTAGGGTTTCCTCTACCGTTCGGCGACCCTGACCCTCGACGACTCTCATTTCCGATAAAATAAAGAGGAAGAATAATAAAAAAAGAGAAGAAGAGAAGAAGAAGAAAAAAAAGAGGAGAAGAAAGACGCCCGCGCCACTTGTGGGACGTGGATGTAGTGTCCGACACCGCTGGCCACATGTATCGCACACCCACGATACTTGCTATTTAGGGTTTCCTCTACCGCTCGGTGACCCTCGACGACCCTCGTTCCCGATAAAAAAAGAGGAAGAAGAAGAAAAAAAGAGGAGAAGAAAGAATAGAGGAGTTTTCTTCTCCTCTTTTTTCTTCTTCTTCTTCTCTTCTTCTCTTTTTTTTCTTCTTCTTCCTCTTTATTTTATCGGAAACGAGGGTCGTTGAGGGTCAGGTTCGCCAAACGCTAGAGGAAACCCTAAATAGCAAGTATCGTGGGTGTGAGATACATGTGGCCGTCGGTGTCGGACACTACATCCACGTCCCACAAGGGACGTGGGCGTCGAAGCCCGCGCCACTTGTGGGACGTGGATGTAGTGTCCGACACCGATGGTACATGTATCTCACACCGACGATACTGTTCCTCTTCTTCGAGAGGATCGCCGAGGGGTCGGGAGGTTACCTAGTGTCAAAGGATTCAACAAAACCATGTCTTCATCATTAGGCCAAAGTAACAGGTGCATGATCGTACGAAGCTCTCCAAAGTTATTTTGGAATGGAGTCCCAGATAGGATAATTCGCTTTTTGGTACAAAGTTCAGCAAGAACCTTCCAAATATCGTTATTTGGAAGGCCTTTGCTGAAATTCGTACAAAGAGGCAAATTATCCTATTCGGGACTCCATTCCAGAACAACTTTGCAGGACTTCGTACCATCATGCCCTGGTTACTTCTGGCTAATGATGAAGCCATGGATTTCTTCAATACTTTGACACTAGGAAACCTCTCTCGACCCCTCGGCGATCCTTGACCCCTCGAACCCTCGACGACCCTGGAACCCTCAACCCCTAGACGACCCTGGAACCCTCGACCCTTGATCCCTAGACCCTATAGAACCCTCGACCCTTGACCCCTTAACGACCCTCAACCCTCTACCCTAGTTCCCGACCCTCGACCCCTCGGCGATCCTCGACACCCTCGTTCCCGATCCTCGACACCCTCAACCCTCTTCCTCTCCACTATTCCTTTCTTCTTCTCCTCTTCTTTTCCTTCTTTTTTCTTCTTCTTAATTATTTCTCCTCTTCTTTTCCTCTCCTCTTCTTCTTTCTCTCCTCTTCTTATTTTCTTCTTTCCTATCCTTCTTTTTCTAAAATTATAACTTTTGCATATATAAAACTTTTCTAAAATTGTAACTTTCTATATATGAACAAAAAACTTTCTATGAACAAAAAAACATTTTTAACATATATATTTAGCAAATTCTAGCCACATACATCACATACACATATACATTATAGCCACATACACATATACATCACATATGAACAAAAAAATAAACTAATAAAAATAAAAAACATATTGCAACATATGAAAAAAAACATATAGCCACATACATACACATACATTATATATATATGAAAAAAATTAAACTAATAAAAAAAGTGGTGGCGCCGGCGGGGCAGAGGGGCATGGCGGTAGCGGTGGCGCCGGCGGGGCAGGGTAGGGCAGGGGCGCGGGAGCGAGGCAAGGCAGGGGCGCGAGGCAGGTGCTCACAGAGGGGTGGCGGAGCACGGCGGGCGGCGTCGGGGCGCGGGGACGACGGTGAGGAGGCGGGCGGCGTCGGGGCGGCGGCGACGGCAAAATTGAGCAGCCTGACGGTGAGGTGGACCAGCCTGACGGTGTCGGAGGCGGCGGCGATGACGAGGTGGAGCAGCCTGATGGCTTGGCGGCGACGGCAACGAGGCAGAGCAGCGGGCGTCGGGCGGAGAAGAAAGGGATGGATTTGGTCAAAAACTGCTAAGTGCTGTATATATAGCAAGAGCATTGGTCCCGGTTCGTGAAACCAACAGGGACTAATGCCACCTTTAGTCCCGGTTGGTGCCACCAACCGGGACCAAAGGCCAATTTTCAGCAGCCCAAAGGGCGGGAAGCGGCGGACTTTGGTCCCGGTTGGTGGCACCAACCGAGACTAAAGAGGGGCATTGGTCACGGTTCGTGACCAATGCCCCTCTTTAGTCCCGGTTGGTGCCACCAACCGGGACCAAAGGCCTTGTGCTGCCCCGCACCCAAATGTTTAGTCCCACCTCGCTAGTTGAGAGGGAGCCGCACCTGTTTATAAGGTGCGGTGCGCCTTCCCTCTCGAGCTCCTCTCTAAAGCAGGCTTTCGGGCCTAACCATGCAATGTGTGCCTGTGGGCCTACTGGGCCTCCCGCGGGCCTGAATCCTAGCCCATGGTAGGGTTTCTAGTCGTATTCAGGCTGTGGGTGCCCAGAAGATGGCACTTTTTTTGTTTTTTTGTTTTTTTGTTTCTACTTACAACCAAATACTTATTGTTGCTATATTTAATTTCGAAAGAAGTGCATATTTCAACCCTCAACTTTTTCCCTAGTCTAATTTACAACCCCGAACTCCAATACCATCTAAATTACAACCCCCAACTCTCAAAACCGGCCAGGATTCAACCCTCCCCTCTCTATTGACCAGTTTTGACCTGGTTGACCGGTTTTGACTAGTCAACAGGTCCAGTCAGCATGCCACATCAGCAAAAAATGCAAAATTTCCAAGGAAACAACCTGTAAAATCGAAGAAAATCCAGGAAAAGAAATAAGAAATCCAATTTTTGAAAAACATGGAAAATAAAAAAACGGATTTCCAAAAAATCCAGAAAAAACCCAAAAACTCAAATTCCAGAAAAAAAATCATTTTTATTTTCCCTAGCTTTTTTCGCGATTTTTTTCGTAATTTTGCCTTTTTATATTTTTTCCCCTAATCTTATAGATTTTTATTTACTTTTTCTTGAAATTTTGAAAAAAATTCTGACGTGGCATGCTGATTTGACCCGTTGACTAGTCAAAACTGGTCACCCCAGGTCAAAACTGGTCAACAGGGAGGGGAGGGTTGAATCCTGGCCGGTTTTGAGACTTGGGGGTTATAATTTAGACGATATTAAAGTTCAGGATTGTAAAATAGACTAGGGCAAGAGTTCACGCTTGAAATATGCACTTCTCTCTTTAATTTTTTTTTCAGTTTTTTTGTTTTGTTTTTTGTATTATTTATTCTCTTTTGTTTTTTGCTTTATTTTTTAATTCTTTTTGATTTTAGGTCAGCAAAATTATAAACTTTCTGTTGCTTTATTTATTTTATTTTGTTTCTACTTACAACAAAATACTTATTGTTGCTATTTTTTTCCAGTTTTTTTTGTTTTGTTTTCTGCATTATTTATTTTCTTTTGTTTTTTGCTTTATTTTTTTATTCTTTTTGCTTTTAGTTTTAGAAAAATTGTAAACTTTCTGTTAGTTCCATTAGTTAGTTTTTTTTGTTTTTTTTGTTGCTTTATTTATTTTATTTTGTGATTAACTTTACTATAAAAATAGTTTTTTCCTATTTTTTGATTTGTTTTTTTGCACTATTTACTTTCTTTTGTTTTTTGCTTTAATTTTTAATTCTGTTTGCTTTTAGGTTAGCAAAATTATAAACTTTCTGTTAGTGCCATTAGTTGTAGAAAAATTATAAACTTTCTGTTAGTGCCATTAGTTTTCAAATTTGAATAGTTAAAATTTGAATTCTTTGAAAATTGATTGAATCACAAGTTTGTAATTAACTTACTAAAGAAATGAGAATAGATGCGCTTATAGAGAAAATTCAACCTAAATTCCTAGTAAATTTCTATGAATTTCAGAGAAATTCACTATGAATTTAGGTTAAACTTTTCTCTATTAGGGTATCTATTTTCACTTTGAGAGGAGCTCAACAAGGCAGAGAGGGAAGGGCTTATAAACCGGTGTGAGCCCCCTTCGGTTGGCGGGGTGGTACTAAACTCTGCCTGCAACGAGGACCAACCCTTTAGTCCCGGTTTGTGGCACAAACCGGGACTAATGGTCATGGGCCAGGGGCGAGGAGCAAAATTATAAACTTTCTATTAGTGCCATTAGTTTTAGAAAGTTGAAAGTTGGCATGGGCCAGGGACTAATGGTCATGGTATTACGAGGGCCGAACCATAAGACATGAAAGCATTTCAAATGAACTCTGAAAAAGTTGAAAGTTGGCATGGTATCATAATTTCACCCACATAGCATGTGCATGTACAAAACGGACAATGGTAGCATGTTCGTGTGTTACAAAGTTGGCATGGTATCATCATAATAGTTGCAGGACAAAGTCTTCACTTTTTCTTCGCTTGTGTCATTTGCTTATTGCGCCGTAACCATGGATAATCTTCATTGTTTATCAGGATGCTTGGGTCAGCCTTGACATTGAACGGAGGAATTTCATGAAACTTTTCATAATCTTCAGACATGTCTGTCTTGCCGTCCACTCCCAGGATGTCCCTTTTTCCTGAAAGAACTATGTGGTGCTTTGGCTCATCGTATGATGTATTCGCTTCCTTATCTTTTCTTTTTCTCAGTTTGGTAGACATGTCCTTCACATAGATAACCTGTGCCACATCATTGGCTAGGACGAACGGTTCGTCGGTGTACCCAAGATTTTTCAGATCCACTATTGTCATTCCGTACTGTGGGTCTACCTGTACCCTGCCGCTTAACAAATTGACCCATTTGCACTTAAACAAAGGGACCTTAAAATCAGGTCCATAGTCAAGTTCCCATATGTCCACTATGTAACCATAATATGTGTCCTTTCCGCTCTCGGTTGCTGCATCAAAGCGGACACCGCTGTTTTGGTTGGTGCTCTTTTGATCTTGGGCGATCATGTAAAATGTATTCCCATTTATCTCGTATCCTTTGTAAGTCAATACAGTCAAAGATGGTCCCCTGGACAACAAGTACAACTCATCACAAATAGTGTTGTCACCTCTGAGACGTGTTTCCAACCAACTGCTGAAAGTCCTGATGTGTTCACATGTAATCTAGTCGTCGCACCGCTCCGGGTGTTTGGAGCGCAGACTGTTCTTGTGTTCATCGACATACGGGGTCACCAACGTAGAGTTCTGTAGAACTGTGTAGTGTGCTTGAGACCAAGAATATCTGTCCCTGCATATTATTGAGTCTCTTCCAAGAGTGCCTTTTCCAATCAGTCTCCCCTCATACCGCGATTTAGGGAGACCTATCTTCTTAAGGCCAGGAATGAAGTCAACACAAAACCCGATAACATCCTCTGTTTGATGGCCCATGGAGATGCTTCCTTCTGGCCTAGCGCGGTTACGGACATATTTCTTTAGGACTCCCATGAACCTCTCAAAGGTGAACATATTGTGTAGAAATACGGGCCCCAGGATGACAATCACATCGACTAGATGAACTAGGACATGCGTCATGATATTGAAGAAGGATGGTGGGAACACCAGCTCAACACTGACAAGACATTGCGCCACATGACTCCTTAGCCTTGGTACGATTTCTGGATCGATCACCTTCTGATAGATTGCATTGAGGAATGCACATAGCTTCACAATGGCTAATCGGACGTTTTCCGGTAGAAGCCACCTCAATGCAACCGGAAGCAGTTGCATCATAATCACATGGCAGTCATGAGACTTTAGGTTCTGAATCTTTTTCTCTGGCATATTTATTATTCCCTTTATATTCGACGAGAAGCCAGTCGTGACCTTCATACTGAGCAGGCATTCAAAGAAGATTTCCTTCTCTTCTTTCGTAAGAGCGTAGCTGGCAGGACCTTTATACTGCTTCAGAGGCTTGCCGTCTTTTTCGTGCAAACGTTGCATGTCCTCTCGTGCCTCAGGTGTATCTTTTGTCTTCCCATACACGCCCAAGAAGCCTAGCAGGTTCACGCAAAGGTTCTTCGTCACGTGCATCACGTCGACTGAGGAGCGGACCTCTAGGTCTTTCCATTAGGGTAGGTCCCAAAATATAGATTTCTTCTTCCACATAGGTGCGTGTCCCTCAGTGTCATTCGAAACAGCTAGTCCACCGGGACCCTTTCCAAAGATTACGTAGTGTAAATCATTGACCATAGCAAGTACGTGATCACCGCTACGCATGGCGGGCTTCTTCCGGTGATCTGCCTTGCCTTTGAAATGCTTGCCTTTCTTTTGACATTGATGGTTGGTCGGAAGAAATCGACGATGGCCCAGGTACACATTCTTCCTGCATTTATCCAGGTATATACTTTCAGTGTCATCTAAACAGTGCGTGCATGCGTGGTATCCTTTGTTTGTCTGTCCTGAAAGGTTACTGAGAGCGGGCCAATTGTTGATGGTCACGAACAGCAATGCCTTAAGGTTAAATTCCTCCTGTCTGTGCTCATCCCACGTACGTACACCGTTTCCATTCCACAGCTATAAACGTTCTTCAACTAATGGCCTTAGGTACACATCAATTTCATTGCCGGGTTGCTTAGGGCCTTGGATGAGAACTGGCATCATAATGAACTTCCGCTTCATGCACATCCAAGGAGGAAGGTTATACATACATAGAGTCACGGGCCAGGTGCTGTGATTGCTGCTCTGCTCCCCGAAAGGATTAATGCCATCCGCTCTTAAAGAAAACCATACATTCCTTGGGTCCTTTGCAAACTCATCCCAGTACTTTCTCTCGATTTTTCTCCACTGCGACCCGTCAGCGGGTGCTCTCAACTTGGCATGCTCTTCGTTTCTAAACAGACGTTTCAACCGTGGTATTATAGGAGCATACCACATCACCTTCGCAGGAACCCTCTTCCTGGGGGGCTCGCCGTCAACATCACCAGGGTCATCTCGTCTGATCTTATACCGCAATGCACCGCATACCGGGCATGCGTTCAGATCCTTGTATGCACCGTGGTAGAGGATGCAGTCATTAGGGCATGCATGTACCTTCTCCACCTCCAATCCTAGAGGGCATACGACCTTCTTTGCTGCGTATGTACTGTCGGGCAATTCATTATCCTTTGGAAGCTTCTTCTTCAATATTTTCAGTAGCTTCTCAAATCCTTTGTCAACCACAGCATTCTCTGCCTTCCACTGCAGCAATTCCAGTATGGTACCGAGCTTTGTGTTTCCATCTTCGCAATTGGGGTATAACCCTTTTTGTGTTCCTCTAACATGCGATCGAACTTCAGCTTCTCCTTTTGACTTTCGCATTGCGTCCTTGCATCGACAATGACCCGGCGGAGATCATCATCATCAGGCACATCGTCTGGTTCCTCTTGATCTTCAGCAGCTTCACCAGTTGCAGCATCATTGGGCACATCGTCTGGTTCCTCTTGATCTTCACCAGCTCCCCCCGTTGCAGCATCACCGTATTCAGGGGGCACATAGTTGTCATCGTACTCTTCTTCTTCGCCGTCTTCCATCATAACCCCTATTTCTCCGTGCCTCGTCCAAACATTATACTGCGGCATGAAACCCTTGTAAAGCAGGTGGGAGTGAAGGATTTTCCGGTTAGAGTAAGACCTCGTATTCCCACATTCAGTGCATGGACAACACATAAAACCATTCTGCTTGTTTGCCTTAGCCGCATCGAGAAACTCATGCACGCCCTTAATGTACTCGCAGGTATGTCTATCACCGTACATCCATTGCTGATTCATCTGCGTGCATTATATATAATTAAGTGTCCAAATTAATAGAAGTTCATCATCACATTAAAACCAAAGTTCATGCATAGTTCTCATCTAACAACATATAGCTCTCCAGAGCATCTAATTAATTAAACCATACATTGAAACTATGTAAAACATTTCAATGCGAAAACAAATGCAATCATAATCGCAACCAAGGTAACAATTGATCCAACGGCATAATGATAACAAGCCTCGGTATGAATGGCATATTTTCTAAACTTTCTAATCTTCAAGCGCATTGCATCCATCTTGATCTTGTGATCATCGACGACATACGAAACATGCAACTCCAATATCATCTTCTCCTCCTCAATTTTTTTATTTTTTCCTTCAACAAATTGTTTTCTTCTTCAACTAAATTTAACCTCTCCACAATAGGGTCGGTTGGCATTTCCGATTCACATACATCCTACATAAATAAAATCTATGTCACGTTGGTCGGCATAATTTTCATAAACAATAAATGAACCAATAGTTATAAAGATAATATATATACCACATCCGAATCATAGACAGGATGAGGGCCGACGGGGGCGGATACCAAAACCATCGCACTATATAAGATGCAATAATAAAAGTAAGAAAATAATACAAGTATCTATGTAAACATACAAGTAAGAATATTTTTCCTTTCAGAAAGAAGATAAGAACAAGAGGCTCACCACGGTGGTGCCAGCGATGAGCTCGGCGCGGGTGATCGACGGCGGTGAAGACGGTGACGGGGCGTGACGGACCGCTAAACCTAGACAAATATTATGGAAAATGGAGCTTGGAGGTCGAGCTTGGAGAGGAGAAAGCTTAAGTAGTGTGGCTCGGGCATTCCATCGAACACCTTGTGTGCATAGGAGGTGAGCTAGAGCACCACCAAGCCCTCTCCCCCTCGGCCAGAGAAAAACAGAGCACTGGGGTGCTCTACTCGCGAGCGAGGGGTATATATAGGCACCTCATTGGTCCCGGTTGGTGACATGAGCCGGGACTAAAGGGGAGCCTTTGGTCCCGGTTCAAGCCACCAACCGGGACCAATGGTGGTGGGCCAGGAGCGAGGCCCATTGGTCCCGGTTCATCCCACCAACCGGGACCAAAAGGTCCAGATGAACCGGGACCAATGGCCCACATGGCCCGGCCGGCCCCCTGGGCTCACGAACCGGGACCAATGCCCACATTGGTCCCGGTTCTGGACTGAACCGAGACTAATGGGCTGACCCGGCCTGGACCAAAGCCCTGTTTTCTACTAGTGTGTCAGCTCGGACCCACCGGAAGTGCCTCCTTATTATGCACAAAAAAATGAATACTCCCCTGGCTAGCTGGGACCCACCTTGGTGGGAGGCTGACTTGTGGCCCTACTAAGTTGACGGGGACGAAGGGCTTTGTCAACTTAGTCAATATGAACCATTCTAGCTCCATTGACCGTACGATGTCAATCCAACGGCCGTAGTGCTTCTTCAACCTCTGGTCTTCTTGCTCCAGCCGCCCAAAGCAGCGTCGGTCGTGCCGCATGCTCCTGCCTCCCGTGGCCGGCTGTGCTGCCACAGAGGCCTCACCGCCCCTACTATTCCCACGGCTGGCCAGGCCCTGCGGCGACAGCAGCCTCACACCGTAGCCGAACTAGTGAACCCTCGTACTCCTCTACGCGCGCGCGGGGGCTTCCACTGCCGCGTCTTCCCCGGCTCCCCATTGTCCCCTTCCTAGGCCTCTCCTTCGTCGACCGCCCTGGTGCTCCCAGCGCGGCGTGGTCAACGTGGTCAAGGAACGACTTCCATCGGACGTGGACTGTACGTGGAGAGGCTGACAGCTGGGTCCATGGCGGCAACAAGGAAGTGCCTCCTTATTACGCGGAAAATAATGATTCCTCCACCTAACAGCAGGGACCCACCGGATGGGCCACCGTATTTTGCGAAAAAACATTTCCCCCTGACTGCTGGGACCCACCAGCTACACCTTCGCACGCAAGGAAGTGCCTGACAGTCGGGACCCACCTCGTCGAAGCATACGTAGCGTTGTCATTCTGGTCGCGAACGTGTACGTACATATATACTGGTGGATGTAGAGGCGCGCACATGTCGTAGTAGAGGCGCGCACGTAGCATGTGCACATACGTACAATGGCCAGGGTGCAAGAAAGAAAATACGGCCACGTATGTGTACATACGGGCGGGGTCTCCAACGCCTACTCGCGCATACATATGGCGAGGGCTCGTGTACATGGCTGGGTCGGAACGGAGAAACAACGTCGTCGTCGTGTTCATGGGGAGGCAAAAGAATGCGTCGTGTTCATCGGGAGGCAACGCGGCTGTGTCGGAATGGAATGCGTGGTCATGTTCATCAGGTGGGCTTGGATGGAAGAGGCGATGGAAACGAGGCCTGGCGTACCGCACAACGGAGGAAACGGACCTCCTACGATCGAAACGAGGGTCCTGTTGATCGGGAGGGGTGTGGCGTACCACAAAACGGTGGAAACTGACCTCCTACGGTCGAAACAGGGGTCCTGTTGATCGGGAGGGGTGTGGCGTACCGCAAAACAGAGGAAACGGACCTCCTACGGTCGAAATGGGGGTCCTGTTGATCGGGAGGGGTGTGGCGTACCGCAAAACGGAGGAATTAGACTTGTGTTGGAGCGCTACGGTCGAAACGGGGGTCCTCTTCATTGGGAGGGGTGTGGCGTACCACAAAACGAGACTCCATGGGATACTGTTCATCTCCACTGTCGACCCCCTCTAGCCTCCACGAGCTACTGTTCATCCACCGTCGACCTCCTCCAGCCTCCACGGGCTCTTGTTCATCCAGCCTCCACCGCGTGCTACTCCACCGGCTACTGTTCAACCACCCCTCCATCATCTACTGTTGATCCAGCCCTCCACACCACGGGGTTCTATTCAACCACCCCTCCACGGGCACCCCTCCACCGTCTACTATTCATCCTACCCTCCACACCACGGGGTCCTATTCATCCACCCCTCCACGGGCACCCCTCCACCGTCTACTGTTCATCCAGCCCTCCACCACACCACAGTGTCTTGTTCATCCAGAGGCAACGCCACCGT
>NC_041384.1:90215311-90256412 GCF_002162155.2 Triticum dicoccoides
TCCCATCGATCGGCGTCAGTTAGCAGCAGTAGCCAAGGAATCGCTCGATCGGGTTCAGTTAACAACCATCGATCGATCGCTCGGGTTCAGTAACGCATAGCTTGCAGTGCAATCGCTCGGGTTCAGTTAGAGCCCAACGCCTCGTTCGGGTTCAGTTAGAGTCAATGCCTCGCACACACGCGCGTACGTGTACGAGAGAAACGCGCATCGCTTGTCCCCCGGCCCGACCTCCCACCGTAACCGGGAACTCCCCGAAATTTTCCTCTCCCTCGCTTCTACCATGCTTTTTTCCGTCATGGACGGCCCAAAGAATGTCATGCAGCTGCGTTTCCGGCCCGCCCAGGATGAAAAGCCCATTTTTTCTGTCATGAGTTTTTGTCATAGAAGTAGGAGCCCACCACATCTATGATGATATCGGGTTTTGTCACAATTATCGTCATAGATGTGTCATATGTATGACAGAATTTTTTTTTTTCGGCCCAAAATGTCACGGATGTGTCTTTTTTTTGTAGTGCATGCTAGAATTATATTAACCGGAAACTTAGTACATGTGTGAATACATAGACAAATAGAGTGTCCCTAGTATGCCTCTACTTGACTAGCTCATTAATCAATGATGGTTAAGTTTCCTTACCATAGACATGTGTTGTAATTTGATGAACGGGACCACATCATTAGAGAATGATGTGATGGACAGGACCCATCTATTAGCTTAGCACTATGATTGTTTAGTTTATTGCTATAGCTTTCTTCATGACTTATACATGTTCCTTATACTATGAGATTATGCAACTCCCGAATACCAGAGCAACACCTTGTGTGCTATCAAACGTCACAACGTAACTGGGTGATTATAAAGATGCTCTACAGGTGTCTCCGATGGTGTTTGTTAAGTTGGCATAGATCGAGATTAGGATTTGTCACTTCGATTGTCGGAGAGGTATCTCTAGGCCCTCTCGGCAATGCACATCACTGTAAGCCTTGCAAGCAACGTGACTAATGAGTTAGTTATGGAATGATGCATTACGGAAAGAGTAAAGAGACTTGCCGGTAACGAGATTGAACTAGGTATGATGATACCGACGATTGAATCTCGGGAAAGTAACATACCGATGACAACGGGAACAAAGTATGTTGTTATGCGGTTTGACCGATAAAGATCTTCTCAGAATATGTAGGAACCAATATGAGCATCTAGGTTCCGCTATTGGTTATTGACCGGAGATGAGTCTCGGTCATGTCTACATACTTCTCGAACCCGTAGGGTCCGCAGGCTTAACGTTCGATGACAATCAGTATTATGAGTTTATGTGTTTTGATGTACCGAATGTAGTTCGGAGTCCCGAAGGTGATCACAGACATGACGAGGAGTCTCAAATTGGACGAGACATGAAGATTGGTATATTGAAAGGTTATGTTTGGACACTGGGATGGTTTCGGATGAGTTTGGGCATATACCGGAGTACCGGGGGGTTACCGGAACCCCCGAGGGTTTAATGGGCCTACATGGGCTTTAATGGAAGAGAGAGGAAGCGGCCAAGAGGTGGGGGCATGCCCCTCCCCCCTCCCCAAGCCCAATCCAAATTGGGAAGGGGGCCGGCCCCCCTTTCCTTCTTCTCCTCTTCCCCTTCCTCCCCCCTCCTATTAGGACTAGGAAAGGGGGGAAACCTACTCCTAGTAGGAGTAGGAATCCCCCCTTGGGGCACACCATGAAGGCCGACCGGCCCCCTCGTACCCTCGTTTATATACGGGGGAGCGGGGCACCCCATAGACATACAAGTTGACAATTGTTTTAGCCGTGTGCGGTGCCCCCTCCATAGATACACACCTCGGTCATATCATCGTACTGCATAGCCGAAGCCCTACGCCGGTAACTTCATCATCACCGTCAACATGCCATCGTGCTGACGAAACTCTCCCTCCACATCAACTAGATCAAGAGCACGAGGGACATCACCGAGCTGAACGTGTGCAGATCACGGAGGTGTCGTGCGTTCGGTACTTGATCGGTTGGATCGCGAACATGTTCGACTACATCAACCGCGTTTCTTAATGCTTCCGCTTTCGCTATACGTGGGTGCGTAGACATACTCTCCCTCTCATTGCTATGCATCCCTAGATAGATCTTGCGTGATCGTAGCAATATTTTTGAAATACTGTATTCCCCAATAGTGGCATCCGAGCCAGGTCTATGCATAGATGTTATATGCACGAGTAGAACACAAAGGAGTTGTGGGTGTGGGTATATACATCTTGCTTCCCATCACTAGTTGTTTCTTGATTCGGTGGTATTGTTGGATGAAGCGGCTCGGGCCAACATTACATGACCGCGTTCATGAGACTGGTTCTACCTATGCTTTGCACACAGGTGGCTGGCGGGTGTCAGTTTCTCCAACTTTAGTTGAATCGGATTCGATGAACAGGGTTCTTTCTGAAGATCAAAAAGTAATCACTATACCGCATTGTGGTTTTTGATGCGTAGGTAAGAACGGTTCTTGCTAAGCCCGTAGCAGTCACGTAAAACTTGCAACAACAAAGTAGAGGACATCTAATTTGTTTTTGCAGGGCATGTTGTGATGTGATATGGTCAAGACGTGATTATATAAATTGTTGTATGAGATGATCATGTTTTGTAACACAGTTATCGGCAATAGGCAGGAGCCATATGGTTGTCGCTTTATTGTATGAAATGCAATCGCCATGTAATTGCTTTACTTTATCACTAAGAGGTAGCGATAGTCGTAGAAGCAATAGTTGGCGAGACGACAACGATGCTTCGATGGAGATTAAGGTGTCAAGCAGGTGACGACGGTGATCATGAAGGTGCTTTGGGGATGGAGATCAAAGGCACAAGATGATGATGGACATATCATATCACTTATATTTGATTGCATGTGATGATTATCCTTTATGCATCTTATTTTGCTTAGTTCGGTGGTAGCATTATAAGATGATCTCTCACTAAATTTCAAGGTACAAGTTTTCTCCCTGAGTATGCACCGTTGCTACAGTTCGTCATGCCGATACACCACGTGATGATCGGGTGTGATAAGCTCTATGTTCACATACAACAGGTGCAAGCCAGATTTGCATATGCAGAATACTCAGGTTATACTTGACGAGCCTAGCATATGCAGATATGGCCTCGGAACACTGAGACCGAAAGGTCAAACATGAATCGTATAGTAGATATGATCAACATAGTGATGTTCACCATTGAAAACTACTCCATCTCACGTGATGATCGGATATGGTTTAGTTGATATGGATCATGTGATCACTTAGATGATTAGAGGGATGTCTATCTAAGTGGGAGTTCTTAAGTAATATGATTAATTGAACTTTAATTTATCATGAACTTAGTACATGATAGTATTTTGCATGTCTATGTTATTGTAGATAAATGGCCCGTGCGGTTGTTCCGTTGAATTTTAATGTGTTCCTAGAGAAAGCTAAGTTGAAAGATGATGGTAGCAACTACACTAACTGGGTCCGTAACTTGAGGATTATCCTCATTGCTGCACAGAAGAATTATGTCCTTGATGCACTGCTAGGTGATGGGCCTATTGCAGGAGCATATGCAGACATTATGAACTTTTGGCAAGCTCAGTATGCTGACTACTTGATAGTTTAGTGCGCCATGCTTTATGGCTTAGAACCGGGACTTCAAAACGTTTTGAACACCATGGAGCATATGAGATGTTCCAAGAGTTGAAATTGGTATTTCATACTCATGCCCGTGTGAAGAGGTGTGAGACCTCTGACAGTACTTTGCCTACAAGATGGAGGAGAATAGCTCAACGAGTGAGCATGTGCTCAGATTGTATGGGTACTACAATCGCTTGAATCAAGTGGGAGTTAATCTTCCAGATAAGATAGTGATTGATAGAGTTCTCTAGTCACTATCGCCAAGTTATTGGAACTTCATGATGAACTATAATATGTAAGGGATGACGAGAATGATTCCCGAGCTCTTTGCGATGCTAAAATCAGCGAAGGTATAAATCAAGAAAAGCATCAAGTGTTGGTGGTTGACAAGACCACTAGTTTCAAGTAAAAGGGCAAGGGAAAGAAAGGGAACTTAAATAAGAATGGAAAGCAAGTTGCCACTCCCATGAAGAAGCCCAAAGTTAGACCCAAGCCTGAAACTAAGTGCTTCTACTGCAAAGGAAATGGTCACTGGGAGTGGAACTGCCCTAGATACTTGGCAGATAAGAAGGATGGCAAAGTGAACAAAGGTATATTTGATATACATGATTGATGTGTACTTTACTAGTGCTTATAGCAACCCCTCAGTATTTGATACTGGTTCAGTTACTAAGACTAGTAACTCGAAACGGGAGTTGCAAAATAAACAGATACTAGTTAAGGGCGAGGTGATGGTGTGAGTTGGATGTGATTCCAAGGCTGATAAGATCACCATCGCACACTCCATTTACCTTCGGGCTTAGTGTTGAACCTAAAATAAATGTTATTTGGTGTTTGCGTTGAGCATAAATATGACTGGATCTTGTTTATTGCAATACGTTTATTCATCAAAGTCAAAGAATAATTGTTGTTCTATTTACATGAATAAAACCTTCTATGGTCATACACTCAATATAAATGGTTTATTGAATCTCGATCACAATGATACACATATTCATAATATTGAAACCAAAAGATGCAAAGTTAATAATGATAGTGCAACTTATATGTGGCACTCCCGTTTAGGTCATATTGGTGTAAAGCGCATGAAGAAACTCCATGCTGATGGACTTTTGGAATCACTTGGTTATGAATCAGTTGATGCTTGCGAACCATGCCTCATGGGCAATATGACTAAGACTCCGTTCTTCGCAACAATGGAGCGAGCAACAGACTTGTTGGAAATAATACATACTAATGTGTGCGGTCCAATGAGTGTTGAGGCTCGCGGTGGGTATCGTTATTTTCTGACCTTCACAGATGATTTGAGCTGATATGGGTATATCTACTTGATTGAACATAAGTCTGAAACATTTTGATAAGTTCAAAGAATTTCTTAGTGAAGTGGAAAATCATCGTAACAAGAAAATAAAGTTTCTATGATCTAATCGCAAAAACAAATATTTGAGTTATGAGTTTGGTCTTCATTTGAAACAATGTGGAATAGTTTCCCAGCTCACGCCACCTGGAACACCACAATGTAGTGGTGTGTCCGAACATCATAACCGTACTTTATTAGATATGATACAATTTATAATGTCTCTTACTGAATTACCACTATCATTTTGGGGTTATGCATTAGAGACAACTGCATTCACGTTAAATAGGGCACCATCTAAGAATCTGTTGAGACGACACCGTATGAACTATGGTTTAGCAAGAAACCTAAGCTATCGTTTCTTAAATTTTGGGGTTGCGATGCTTATGTGAAAAAGTTCCAACCTGATAAGCTCAAACCCAAATCAGAGAAGTGTGTCTTCATAGGATACCCAAAAGAAACTGTTGGGTACACCTTCTATCAGAGATACGAAGGTAAGATCTTTGTTGCTAAGAGCGGATCCTTTCTATAGAAGGAGTTTCTCTCAAAAGGAGTGAGTGGGAGGAAAGTAGAACTTGATGAGGTAATTGTGCCTACTCCCATATTGGAAAGTAGCTCATCACAGAAATCAGTTCTAGTGATTCCTACACCAATTAGTGAGGAAGCCAATGATGATGATCATGCAAACTTCTCATCAAGTTACTACCGAACCTCGTAGGTCAAGCAGAGTAAGATCCGCACCAGAGTGGTATGGTAATCCTGTTCTGGAGGTCATGTTACTTGACCATGACGAACCTACGAACTATGGGGAAGCGATGATGAGCCCAGATTCCGCAGAATGGCTTGAGGCCATGAAATCTGAGATAGAATCCATGTATGAGAACAAACTGTGGACTTTGGTAGACTTGCTCGTTGATTGGCAAGCCATTGAGAATAAATGGATATTTAAGAGGAAGACGAACGCTGATAGTAGTGTTACTATCTACAAAGCTCGAATTGTCGCAAAAAGTTTTCGACAAGTTCAAGGTGTTGACTACAATGATATTTTATCACTCGTAGCGATACTTAAGTCTGTCTGAATCATGTTAGCAATTGCCACATTTTATGAAATCTGGCAAAGGGATGTCAAAACTGCATTCCTTAATGGATTTCTTAAAGAAGAGTTGTATATGATACAACAAGAAAGTTTTTTCAGTCCTAAAGGTGCTAACAAAGTCTGCAAGCTCCAGCGATCCATCTATGGACAGGTGCAAACATCTCGGAGTTGGAATATAAGCTTTCATGAGTTGATCAAATCATATGGTTTTATACAGACTTGCGGTGAATCCTATATTTACAAGAAAGTGAGTGGGAGCACTACAACCTTTCTAATAAGTATATGTGAATGACATATTGTTGATCGGAAATGATGTAGAATTTTCTGGAAAGCATAAAGGAGTGTTTGAAAGTAGTTTTTTTTAAGAAAGACCTTGGTGAAGCTACTTACATATTGAGCATCAAGATCTATAGAGATAGATCAAGACGCTTGATATATTTTTCAATCAGTACATACCATGACAAGATTTTGAAGTAGTTCAAAATGGAACGGTCAAAGAAGGAGTTCTTGCCTGTGTTGCAAGGTGTGAAGTTGAGTAAAGACTCAAAACCTGACCGCGGCAGAAAATAGAAAGAGAATGAAAAGTCATTCCCTATGCCTCAGCCATTCGTTCTATAGATTATGTTATGCTGTGTACCAGACCTATTGTGTACCTCACCAAGAGTTTGGCAAGAGGGTACAATAGTGATCCAGGAGTGGATCACTGGACATTGGTCAAAATTATCCTCAGTGGAATAAGGATATCTTTCTCGGTTATGGAGGTGACAAAAACTTCGTCGTAAAGAGTTATGTCGATGCAAGCTTTTACACCGATCTGGATGACTCTAAGTCTCGATCTAGATACATATTGAAAGTGGGAGTGATTAGCTAGCAGAGTAGCTCCGTGCAGAGCATTGTAGACATAGAAAATTTGCAAAATACATACGGCTCCGAATGTGGCAGGCCTGTTCACTAAATTTCTCTCACAAGCAAAACATAATCATTCTTTGGGTGTTAATCACATAGCGATGTGAACTAGATTATTGACTCTAGTAAACCCTTTGGGTATTAGTCACAAGGAGATGTGAACTAATCACATAAAGATGTGAACTATTGGTGTTAAATCACATGGCGATGTGAACTAGATTATTGACTCTAGTGCAAGTGGGAGACTGAAGGAAATATGCCATAGAGGCAATAATAAAGTTGTTATTTATATTTCCTTATATCATGATAAATGTTTATTATTCATGCTAGAATTGTATTAACCGGAAACTTAGTACATGTGTGAATACATAGACAAATACAGTGTCCCTAGTATGCCTCTACTTTACTAGCTCGTTAATCAAAGATGGTTAAGTTTCCTAGACATAGACATGTGTTGTCATTTGATGAATGTGATCACATCATTAGAGACTGATCTGATGGATGAGACCCATCTGTTAGCTTAGCGCTATGATCGTTTAGTTTATTGCTATATCTTTATTCACAACTTATACATGTTCCCCAGACTATAAGATTATGCAACTCCCGAATACTGGAGGAACACCTTGTGTGCTATCAAATGTCACAACGTAACTGGGTGATTATAAAGATGCTCTACAGGTGTCTCCGATGGTGTTTGTTGAGTTGGCATAGATCGAGATTAGGATTTGTCACTCCGATTGTCGGAGAGGTATCTCTGGGCCCTATCGCTAATGCACATCACTACAAGCCTTGCAAGCAACGTGATTAATGAGTTAGTTACAGAATGATGCATTACAGAACGAGTAAAGAGACTTGACGGTAACGATATTGAACTAGGTACGATGATAATGACGATCGAATCTTGGGAAAGTAACATACCGATGACAAATGGAACAATGTATGTTGTAATGCGGTTTGACCGATAAAGATCTTCGTAGAATATGTAGGAACCAATATGAGCATCCAGGTTCCTCTATTGGTTATTGACTTGAGACGAGTCTCGGTCATGTTTACATAGTTCTCGAACCCGTAGGGTCCGCACGCTTAACGTTCCATGACAATCGGTATTATGAGTTTATGTGATTTCATGTACCGAAGGTAGTTCGGAGTCCCGGATGTGATACCGGACATGACGACGAGTCTTGAAATGGTCGATACATGAAGATTGATATATTGGAAGGTTATGTTTGGACACTGGAATGGTTCGGATGTGTTCGGGCATATACCGAAGTACTGGGGGTTACCGGAACCCCCGGGGGATTAATGGTACTACATGGGCTTTAGTGAAAGAGAGAGGAAGTGGCCAAGAGGTGGGAGCGCCCCCCCAAGCCCAATCCCAATTGGGAAGGGGGCCGGACCCCCTTTCCTTCTTCTCCTCTTCTCCTTCCTTCCCCCTCCTATTAGGACTAGGAAAGGGGGGAAACCTACTCCTAGTAGGAGTAGGAATCCACCCTTGGGGCGCACCATGAGGGCCGGCCGGCCCCCTCCTCCCCTCCTTTATATATGGGGGAGGGGGTGATAACCCACAAGTATAGGGGATCGCAACAGTTTTCAATAAGTAAGAGTGTCGAACCCAACGAGGAGCTAAAGGCAGAACAAATATTCCGTCAAGTTCTATCGACCACTGATACAACTCTACGCACGGTTAACATTCGCTTTACCTAGAACAAGTACGAAACTAGAAGTACTTTGTAGGTATCGTTGTATAGGTTTGCAAGATAATAAAGAGTACGTAAATAAATGTAGGGGCTGTTTAGATAAAGACACAACTAAGTTAGTTTTAGCAAAGAGCTTGTTGTTACGAGAAAGTTATTTGTCCCTAGGAAATCGATAACTAGACCGGTAATCACTATTGCAATTTTATATGAGGGAGAGGCGTAAGCTAACATACTTTGTCTACTTGGATCATATGCACTTATGATTGCAACTCTAGCAAGCATCTGCAAATACTAAAGATCATTAAGTTAAAACCCAACCATAGCATTAAAGCATCAAGTCCTCTTTAACCCATACGCAACAACCCCCTTACTCGGGTTTGTGTTTCAGTCACTCACGCAACCCACTATAAGCGAATCATGAACGTATTGCAACACCCTACAGCGGGGATCCCTCACGCTTGCGCAACATAGAGAGCACCATATGACAGCACCAGTAATAAAACATGCAACTCAAACCAATCACGATCATCAAATAACCCATAGGACAAAACGGATCTACTCAAACATCATAGGATAGCCATACATCATTGGGAAATAATATATAGCGTTGAGCACCATGTTTAAGTAGAGATTACAGCGGGTAAGAGAGAGGTTACACCGCTGCATGGAGGGGGAAGAGTTGGTGATGATGGCGGTGAAGTTGTTGGTGAAGATTGCGGTGATGATGATGACCACGGCAGTGTTCCGGCACCACCGGTAGAGAAGGGTAGAGGGGACCCCTTCGTCTTATTCTTCCTTGACCTCCTCCCTAGATGGGAGAAGGGTTTCCCCTCTGGTCCTTGGCCTCCATGGTATGGGAGGGGCGAGAGCCCCTCCGAGATTGGATCTATCTCTCTGTCTCTCTCTGTTTCTGAGTTCTCAAATTCTACCCTTTCACCGTTTCTTATATTCCCGGAGACGCGTAACTCTGATTGGGCTGAAATTTTAACACGATCTCTATCCGGATATTAGCTTTCTTGCGGTGAAAAAAGAGCATCAACCACCTTACAGGGTGGCCACGAGGGTCAGGGGCGCGCCTGCCCCCCTGGGGTGCGCCCCCTGCCTCGTGGCCCCCTCGGGCATCGTCTCGCGTGGATTTTTCTTCCCAAAAATCATATATATTCCAAAAAAAATCTCTGTCAAATTTTACCCCGTTTGGACTCCGTTTGATATGGATATTCTGCGAAACAAAAAACATGCAACAAATAGGAACTAGCATTGGGCACTGGATCAATATGTTAGTCCCAAAAATAGTATAAAAAGTTGCCAAAAGTATATGAAAGTTGAATAATATTGGCATGGAAAATCAAAAATTATAGATACGGCGGAGATGTATCAGGGGGCACCCCATAGACACACAAGTTGACAATTGTTTTAGCCATGTGCGGTGCCCCCCTGCACAGATACACACCTCGGTCATATCGTTGTAGTGAAGGGAATATGACTAAAGGCAATAATAAAGTTATTAATTATGTCCTTATTTCATGATAAATGTTTATTATTCATGCTATTATTGTCTTAACCGGAAACTTAGTACATGTGTGGATACAGAGACAAACAGAGTGTCACTAGTATGCCTCTACTTGACTAGCTCGTTGAATCAAAGATGGTTAAGTTTCCTAGACATAGACATGAGTTGTCATTTGATTAATGGGATCACATCATTAGAGAATGATGTGATTGACTTGACCCATTCCGTTAGCTTAGCACTTGATAGTTTAGTATATCGCTATTGATTTCTTCATGATAGATACATGTTCCTATGACTATGAGATTATGCAACTCCAGGATACCGGAGGAACACTTTGTGTGCTACCAAACGTCAGAACGTAACTGGGTGATTATAAAGGTGCTCTACCTGTATCTCCGATGGTACTTGTTGAGTTGGCATAGATCGAGATTAGGATTTGTCACTCCGATTGCCGGAGAGGTATCTCTGGGCCCTCTCGGTAATGCACATCACTATAAGCCTTGCAAGCAATGTGACTAATGAGTTAGTTGTGGGATGATTCATTACGGAACGAGTAAAGAGACTTTCTAGTGACGGGATTGAAATAGGTATTGAGATACCGACGATCGAATCTCGGGCAAGTAACATAACGATGACAAAGGGAACAACGTATGTTGTTATGCGGTTTGACCGATAAAGATCTTCGTAGAATATGTAGGAACCAATGTGAGCATCCAGGTTCCGCTATTGGTTATTGACCGGAGATGAGTCTCGGTCATGTCTACATAGTTCTCAAACCCGTAGGGTCCACACGCTTAACGTTCTATGACGATTTGTATTATGAGTTATGTGATTTGATGACCGATGTTTGTTTAGAGTCCCAGATGAGATCGGGGACATGACGAGGAGTCTCGAAATGGTCGAGACATAAATATCTATATATTGGAAGGCTACATTCGGACATCGGAAAGGTTCTTTGTGATTTGGGTATTTTTTGGAGTACCGGAGAGTTACGGGAATTTGTATTGGGCCTTAATGGGCCATACGGGAAAGGAGAGAAAGGCCTCAAGGGTGGCCAAGCCCCTTCCCCATGGACTAGTCCAAATTGGACTAGGGAAAGGGGGCGCCCCCTTCCTTCCTTCTCCTTCTCCCTTCCCTTTTTCCTATTCCACGTGGGAGGTGGAATCCTACTAGGACTACGGAGTCCTAGCAGGACTCCACACTTTGGATGCGCCCTATGAGGGACGGCCTCCTCCTCCCTCCATCCTTTATATACGTGGCCAGGGGGCACCCCATAGACACACAAGTTGATCATTGATCTCTTAGCCGTGTGCGGTGCCCCTCTCCACCATAATCCACCTCGGTCATATCGTCGTAGTGCTTAGGCGAAGCCCTGCGCTGGTACCTTCATCATCACTGTCATCACGCTGTCGTGCTGACGAGTCTCTCCCTCGACACTCTGCTGGATCGTGAGTTCTTGGGACGTCACCGAGCCGAACATGTGCAGATCACGGAGGTGTCGTACTTTCGGTGCTAGGATCGGTCCGTCGTGAAGACCTATGACTACATCAACCGCGTTGTCCTAAAGCTTCCGCTTACAGTATACAAGGGTACGTAGACAACACTCTCCCTCTCGTTGTTATGCATCACCATGATCTTGCGTGTGCGTAGGAATTTTTTTGAAATTACTGTGTTCCCCAACAGTGGTATCAGAGTCAGGTTTATGCATAGATGTTATATGCACGAGTAGAACACAAGTGAGTTGTGGGCGATAATAGTCATACTGCTTACCAGCATGTCATACTTTGATTCGGCGGTATTGTTGGATGAAGCGGCCCCGATCAACATTACGCGTACGCTTATGTGAGACTGCCTCTACCGACGTGCTTCGCATACAGGTGGTTGGTGGGTGTCAGTTTCTCCAACTTTAGTTGAATCGAGTGTGGCTACGCCCGGTCCTTGTTGAAGCTTAAAATAGCACATACTTGACGAAAAATCGTTGTGGTTTGATCCGTAGGGAAGAACGGTTCTTGCTCAGCCCGTAGCAGCCATGTAAAACTTGCAACAACAAAGTAGAGGATGTCTAACTTGTTTTTGCAGGGCATGTTGTGATGTGATATGGTCAAGACATGATGCTAAGTTTTATTGTATGAGATGATCATGTTTTGTAACGGAGTTATCGACAACTGGCAGGAGCCATATGGTTGTCGCTTTATTGTATGAAATGCAATCGCCATGTAATTGCTTTACTTTATCACTAAGCGGTAGCGATAGTCGTAGAAGCAATAGTTGGCGAGAAGACAACGATGCTACGATGGAGATCAATGTGTTGCGTCGGTGACGATGGTGATCATGACGGTGCTTTCGAGATGGAGATCAAAGGCATAAGATGATGATGGCCATATCATATCACTTATATTGATTGCATGGGATGTTTATCCTTTATGCATCTTATTTTGCTTAGTTTGACGGTAGCATTATAAGATGATCTCTCACTAAATTTCAAGGCATAAGTGTTCTCCTTGAGTATGCACCATTGCGAAAGTTCGTCGTGCCGAGACACCATGTGATGATCGGGTGTGATAAGCTCTACGTTCACATACAACGGGTGCAAGCCAGTTTTGCACACGCAGAATACTCGGGTTAAACTTGACGAGCCTAGCATATGAAGATATGGCCTCGGAACACTGAGACTAAAAGGTCGAGAGTGAATCATATAGTAGATATGATCAACATAGTGTTGTTCACCATTGAAAACTACTCCATCTCACGTGATGATCGGACATGGTTTAGCTGATAGGGATCACATAATCACTTAGATGATTATAGGGATGTCTATCTAAGTGGGAGTTCTTAAGTAATATGATTAATTGAACTTTAAATTTAGGGCCAATTCCAGTTCTGCCCCTAAGTCGAACCCACTACTCAGTTTTGCCCCTAATTTTTTAGGTATGCTTAGTTTTGCCCCTCCGCCGTTAGTGTCACTTATAGAAACGCCCTTTTGCACCGTTACCATCCGGTCAATGTACTTTGACCATCCAGAAAAAATAGCAAAAAAATCAAAAAAATATGAAATTTTGTGGGATCGAAGATAGTCATGTCCGCAAGGCGAGTGCAAATTTTTGTGTTGGTTGGACACTCCGGGAGCTCGTGGCAAAGGAAAACAAAAATAATTTATGCCTATGAATAGTAAATTAAAAAATTCAAAAAAAATTGAATTTATTTGGCGTCAAAGAGGCTTGAGTGCACAAGGTGCTTGCCAGTTTTGGTGATCAAATGACGTACGAGGCACTCTAGAGAAAAAACAAAATAGTGTAATTTTTCAAAGTTTTTTTGACCTAAAATTTGTTTTTTCTCCACGAGCTCCTACGATGTCCAAACGCAACAAAAATGTGCACACATCTTGTGCACCTGAGTATCTTCAGTCCCACAAAATTTCATATTTTTTTGATTTTTTCTATTTTTTTGAATTTATGGTTCACATGAGTACAAAAATCATGTTTTCCTTTGCCACGAGCTCCCAGGGTGTCCGAATGGCATGAAAATGTGTACACACCTTGCATACATGAGTATCTTCGATCCCACAAAGTTTCAAGTTTTTTTGATTTTTTTGCTATTTTTTTCAGGACGGTCAAAGACCTTTGACCGGACGGTAACGGCAGAGAAAGGCATTTCTATAAGTGAAACTAATGCCGGAGGGGCAAAACTGAGCATACCTAAAAATTAGGGCAAAACTGAGTAGTGGGTTCGAGTTAAGGGCATAGATGTAAATGTCCCTTAAATTTATCATTAACTTAGTCCTAGTAGTATTAGCATATCTATGTTGCAGATCAATAGCTTGTGTTTCGCTCCCATGTTTTATTTTTGATATGTTCCTAGAGAAAACTAAGTTGAAATATGTTAGTAGCAATGATGCGGATTGGATCCATGATCTGAGGATTATCCTCATTGCTGCACAGAAGAATTATGTCCATGATGCACCGCTAGGTGACAAACCGATTGCAAGAGCAGATGCAGACGTTATGAATGTTTGGCAAGTTTGATGTGATGACTACTTGATAATTTAGTGCACCATGCTTTATGGCTTAGAATCGGGTCTTCAAAGACATTTTGAACGCCACGGAGCATATGAGATGTTCCAAGAGTTGAAATTAGTATTACAGACTCATGTCCATGTCAAAAGGTATGAGACCTTTGACAAGCACTTTTCCAACAAGATGGAGGAGAATAGCTCAGCTAGTGAGCATGTGCTCAGAATGTCTGAGTACTACAACCACTTGAATCAAGTGGGAGTTAATCTTCTAGATAAGATAGTGATTGATAGAGTTCTCTAGTCACTATCACCAAGTTACTAGAACTTCGTGATGAACTATAATATGCAAGGGATAACAAAAATGATTCCAAAGCTCTTTGTGATGCTGAAATCGACGAAGGTAGAAATCAAGAAAAGCATCAAGTGTTGATGGTTGACAAGACCACTAGTTTCAAGAAAAGGGCAAAGGGAAGAAGGGGAACTTCAAGAAGAACGGCAAGCAAGTTGCTGCTCAAGTGAAGAAGCCCAAGTCTGGACCTAAGCCTGAGACTAAGTGCTTCTACTGCAAAGGGATTGGTCACTGGAAGTAGAACTGCCGCAAGTATTTGGGGGATAAGAAGGATGGCAAAGTGAACAAAGGTATATTTGATATACATGTCATTGATGTGTACTTTACTAGTGTTTATAGCAACCCCTCAGTATTTGATACTAGTTCAGTTGCCAAGATTAGTAACTCGAAACGGGAGTTGCAGAATGAAAAGAGACTAGTTAAGGGTGAAGTGACGGTGTGTGTTAGGAGTGGTTCCAATATTGATATGATCATCATCGCACACTCCCTATACTTTCGGGATTAGTGTTTGATAATCCGCAAGTGCAAGGAATCATCGTAGCAATTTCCAAAGGTGGAAGTGATAAGAATTGAGTGTCGAACCCACAAGGAGCTAAAGGTAAGATCAATATTCTCTCAAGCCCTATCTTCCACTGATACAACTCTACGTACACCGAACGTTTCCTTCCAACTAGCAACGAGAAATAAAACTATGTTGTGGGTATGAAGAGGATAACTTTGTATGATATCAGAGAGCTAAAATATAAAAGTAGGTGTTGTTATCATGAAGTTAGAATATATTACTAAATATTATAAATAGCGACTATGGAATAATGGTGGATCAGTGTGCGGAATTGTCCTAGGCAATCGTTAAGAAAACCGGTAATCACTATTGCAGTTTCATATGAGGGAGAGGCATAAGCTAACATACTTTCTCTACTTGGATCATATGTACTTATGATTGGAACTCTAGCAAGCATCCACAACAACTAAAGATCATTAAGGTAAAACCTGACCATAGCATTAAAGCATCAAGTCCCCTTTATCCCATACGCAACAACCCCCTTACTTGGGTTTGTGTTTCAGTCACTCACCAACCCACTATAAGCGAATCATAAACGTATTGCAACACCCTACAGCGGGAACCCCTCACGCTTGCGCGACATGGAGGGCACCATAGGACAGCACCAAAGTAAAACATACAACTCATACCAATCTAGATCATAAATCAACCCAAAGACAAAGGATAAGTACTCAAAACATCATAGGACGGCAACACATCATTGGATCATAATATGTGGCATAAAGCACCATGTTCAAGTAGGGATTACAGCGGGGTGCGGGAGAGTGTACCGCGTAAAAGAGATGAGGGTGATGATGATGATGATGATGATGTTGATGAAGACAATCACCGCGGCGATGATTCCCCTCCCGATGGCACTCTGGTGACACCGAGAGAGAGGAGGAGAGGTTCTGCCCCTTGTGCTTCCTCCTCCATGGCCTCCCCCCTAGATGGGGAGAGGTTCTCCCTCTGGTCCTTGGCCTTCATGGTGATGATGGCCCCTCCGGGATCCTCCTCCATGCCCTCTGGTGATGATGGCCAACTCCGGCAGGGTGCCAGAGAGGGTCTAGATTGGTTTTTGGTGGCTACGGAGGCTTCTGGCGGCGGAACTCCCGATCTAGGTTAATTTTCCGAGGTTTCAGTATTTATAGGAATTTTTGGCATCGGTCTCACGTCAAGGAGGTGCCCGAGGCGTCCATGAGGCAGGGGCCCACGCCCAGGGGGTGGGCACGCCCCCACCATCGTGGACAGCCCGGGACTCTTCTGGCCCAACTCTTTTACTCCGAGGTCTTCTTTTGGTTCATAAAAATCGTCAAAAATTGGCACGTCAATTGGATTCCGTTTGATATTCCTTTTCTGTAAATCTCAAAAACAAGGGAAAAACAGAAACTGGCACTGGACTCTAGGTTAATAGGTTTGTCCCAAAAACCATATAAAATAGCATATAAATGCATATCAAACATCCAAGGTTGATAATATAATAGCATGAATACTTCATAAATTATAGATATGTTGGAGACGTATCAGCATCCCCAAGCTTAATTCCTGCTCGTCCTCGAGTAGGTAAATGATAAAATAAATAATTTATGAAGTTTGAATGCTAGGAAGTGCATAAGTTTCATCAATGATAATTCCAATCACTTTTTCTAGCATCATTATATATCATCACAGTAGCTCATTTTCATAAAACTTTTCATGATCAAGTAACAAGCTATTCACATGTTAAAGTACAGATCATAAACTCTCTTGAAACTAACAAACTATATTCTTAGTCATCAAACAATTGCAATTCATCTTACTTTCAGGAAGGGTCTATGTCAGAGCTTTGATTTAGCAAACTCCACATACTCAACTATCATTTAGTCTTTCACAATTGCTGACACTCACGTGATATTTATGGGTTCAAAGTTTTAATCGGACACAGAGAAAGATAGGGGCTTATAGTTTTGCCTCCCAATGTTTTACCTCAAGGGTAATGTCAACCACAATAGTTCATGAAAACTTACATCCAATTGGATATATATATATATATATATATATATATATATATATATATATCAGGATCTTTCCAACAGAATGTGCTTGCCACAGGATAAAATTTAAAAAGGAAAGGTGAAGATCACCATGACTCTTGCATACTGGTAGAAGATAAAAGTAAAAGATAGGCCCTTCGTAGAGGGAAGCAGAGGTTGTCATGCGCTTTTATGGTTGGATGCAAAAAATCTTAATACAAAAGAACGTCACTTTATACTGCCACTTGTGATATGGACCTTTATTATGCAGTCCGTCGCTTCTATTTCTTCCACATCACACAATCATATAAAGCTTATTTTCTCCACATTAATAGATCATACATATTTAGAAGGCAATTTTTATTGCATGCACCGATGACAACTTACTTGAAGGATCTTACTCAATCCATAGGTAGGTATGGTGGACTCTCATGGAAAACTATTTTTAGGAATGTTTGGAAGCACAAGTAGTATATCTACTTGGTGCAAATAATTTTGCTAGCATAAGGGGGGAAAGCAAGCTCAACATGATGGATGATCCAAGACAATATACTTTATTTCGGATATAAGAAAACATAACCCATTACGTTGTCTTCCTTGTCCAGCATCAACCTTTTAGCATGTCATATTTTAATGAGTGCTCATAATTACAAAAGATGTCCAAGGTAGTATATTTATATGTGAAATATCTCTTCCTTCAATATTTTTTCATGAATTGTTCAAGTGACCAATTCTACGTTTGCTAACTTTCAATAAGTTTACTAACTATACTTATTCTATGTGAAGTCATTACTCCCCATGGTATAAGCATATGAAACATATATAAATTGAGATTTATGATATTCAATTCATTCAACCATTTACTCATAGGATATATATATGTGAAGCACGTGAGTAATGAAAAACTACTCCAAAAAGATTTGAGTGACGGACACTGAGTAGTCAAATAATCAACTAGCCATGGGAGGATTCTTTTTCATTTAAGATTTCAGATCCAATGATTTTATTCAAACATCAAGTAAAATTGAAAATATGCTCCAAGAAAAACACATATCATATGACGAATAAAAATATAGCTCCGAGTAAGGTATACCGATAGTTTTGAAGACGAAAGAGGGGATGCCTTCCGGGGCATCCCCAAGCTTAGGCGCTTGAGTATTCCTAGGATATTACCTTGGGGTGCCTTGGGCATCCCCAAGATTAGGTTCTTTCCACTCCTTATTCTCCTCATATCGATATCTCATCCAAAGCTTGAAAACTTCAATCACACAAAACTTAACGGAACTTCGTGAGATAGATTAGTATGATAAAGAGTAAACCATTCACCTTGGTACTGTCAAAGAAAAATATCATAATTGTTCTCACACAATGCCTACTATACCATATCATTTCTACAATTTATATTGAGAAATATAAGTCATAGAAACTACAAATAAGCAAATTATGCAATGAAAACAGAATCTGTCAGAAACAGAACAGTCTGTAATGATCTGAAGACTAACCATACCTCTGCTACTCAAACAATTATGAAATAAATTGGTGGAAGTGAGGAATTTGTCTATTAATCTTCTGCAAAAATAACCAACCTAATCGCACTCTCAAATAAAAAATGGCAGCAAATCTTGTGAGCGCAAAGTTTCTGTTTTTTACAGCAAGATCACACTAACTTTCACCCAAGTCTTCCCAAAGGTCTTACTTGGCACTTTATTGAAACAAAAGCTATAAAACATGATTACTACAGTATATTAATCATGAGAACACACAAAAACATTAAGGGTAAATATTGGGTTATCTCCCAACAAGCGCTTTTCATTAATGCCTTTTAGCTAGGCATGATGTTTTCAATGATGCTCACATAAAAGATAAGAATTGAAACATAAAGAGAGCATCATGAAGAATATGACTAGAAAATTTAAGCCTAACCCACTTCCTATGCCTAGGGATTTTGTGATTACACAACTTATGGGAACAAGAATCAACTAGCATCGGAAGGAAAAACAAGGATAACTTCAAACCTTTAAGCACATAGAGAGGAAACTTGATATTATTGTAACTCCTACAAGCATATATTCCTCCATCATAATAATTTTCAGTAGCACCATGAATGAATTCAACAACATAAACATCACATAAGGCATTCCTTTCATGATCTACAAGCATAGAAATTTTTCTACTCTCCACATAAGCAAAATTCTTCTCATTCAGAATATCGGGATCACTGGTTCCTAGAGTTGACACTTCTTATAAACCTGCTTTAGATGATAGTATTATTCATACTCCAAAATATATAAGTGAAGTTCATGGAGCATTCTACAATAATATAAACTAACCAATGTCCAAGCTCAAAATGTATAAGTGAAGCACACGAAGCATTCTATAAAACCATACTCAAAAGATTTAAGTGAAGCACAAAGAGCAATTCTATAAGATCATACTTAAAAGATATAAGTGAAGCACATGAAGTATTCTATAAATTGATGAATGGACGTCTCATAATAGCATTGTTCTTAAAGAAAAAGAAAAACACAAATGACACAAATCATGTGAACAAAACAAAAACCGAGGTGTACCGATAATTGTTGAAGAAGAAAGATGGGATGCCAACCGGCGCATCCCCAAGCTTAGATGCTTGACTATCCTTAGAATATTTACTTGGGGTTCCCTGGGCATCCCCAAGCTTGAGCTCTTGCCTCTCTTTATTCTTCTCATATTGATAGCTCATCGATCTTTGAACACTTCATCCACACAAAACTTTAACAAAAACTTTGTGAGATCCATTAGTATAATAAAGCAAATCACTCCCTTTAGGTACTGTTTTGAACTCATTCTAAATTCATCTTGGTGTAATATCTACTGTATTCCAACTCATCCATGGTTCATACCCTCCGATACTACTCATAGATTCATCAAAATAAGCAAACAACACATAGAAAACAGAATCTGTCTAAAACATGACAGTCTGTAGTAATCTGGAAGTTTAGTAAACTTCTGTGACACCAATAGTTATGAAATATATTTGAAAATTGAGGAATTTATACGGAAGTAATGTGCAAAATGTTTCAGAACCATTTGAATTTCCACTAAAAAATGTAAAATCACGCGCTACAACCAAAGTTTTTGTTTTTGTTCTGCACATAGTAAACAAGCAATCCAATCATCCTAAAACCAAAGCTTTGCACATTATTTTTATAATACAATGGATATATACAAGGGGATAATTATTTACAGAGAAACATCCATGAAAAATTCTACATTGTTTCCGTGAGCATGAACACAAGTGCTCAAGGTCGACCCTCACTTCTTCCATGCATAACTTTCCAATCACTTCTCTTTTTGAAAAACTTTTTAGGCATGAGAGGCAATTAATAATTTTTTTTGTATTTTAATTCTTTAATTTTTTTGTATGTTTCACCCACAACTAAACAGAACCAAAAAAGGAAAAACAAAATCTACTTAGTATAGAAAGCAAACAATCACACACCAGAATATCAACCCCACGCGCAGCCTAAGGCATAGCCTAGTGGTGTGAAGGGGCTGATGCCTTCCCACCCACCCAGGTTCAAGGCATGGTACTTGCAATTTGGGTTTGTTGCACCAATTATACTGTAGGGGGTTCCCTTACAGTCTTTCTGTCAAAAAAAATATCAACCCCACGTTATTGCTCCCGGCAACGGTGCCAGAAAAGAGCTTGATAATTCCCAAGTGCAAGGAATCATCGTAGCAATTTCCAAAGGTGGAAGTGATAAGTATGGAGTGTCGAACCCACAAGGAGCTAAAGGTAAGATCAATATTCTCTCAAGCCCTATCTGCCACTGATACAACTCTACGTACACCGAACGTTTGCTTCCAACTAGCAACGAGAAAAAAACTATGATGTGGGTATGAAGAGGATAACTTTGTAGGATATCGGAGAGATAAAATATAAAAGTAGGTGTTGTTATCATGAAGTTAGAATGTATTACTAAATATTATAAATAGCGAGTGTGGAATAATGGTGGTTCGGTGTGCGGAATTGTCCTAGGCAATCGTTAACAAAACCGGTAATCACTATTGCAGTTTCATATGAGGGAGAGGCATAAACTAACATACTTTCTCTACTTGGATCATATGCACTTATGATTGGAACTCTAGCAAGAATCCGCAAATACTAAAGATCATTAAGGTAAAACCCAACCATAGCATTAAAGCATCAAGTCCTCTTTGTCCCATACGCAACAACCCCCTTACTCGGGTTTGTGTTTCAGTCACTCACCAACCCACCATAAGCGAATCATAAATGTATTGCAACACCCTACAGCGGGAACCCCTCACGCTTGCGCGGCACGGAGGGCACCATAGGACAACACCAAAGTAAAACATACAACTCATACCAATCTAGATCATAAATCAACCCAAAGACAAAGGATAACTACTCAAAAAATCATAGGATGGTAACACATCATTGGATCATAATATGTGGCATAAAGCACCATGTTCAAGTAGGGATTACAACAAGGTGCGGGAGAGTGGACCGCGTAAAAGAGATGAGGGTGATGATGATGATGGTGATGTTGATGAAGACGATCACCGCGGCGATGTTTCCCCTCCCGATGGCACCCCGGTGACACTGAGAGAGAGGAGGAGAGGTTCTCCCCCTTGTGCTTCCTCCTCCATGGCCTCCCCCTAGATGGGGAGAGGTTCTCCCTCTGGTCCTTGTACTTCATGGTGATAATGGCCCCTCCGAGATCCTCCTCCATGCCCTCCGGTGCTGATGGCCCCCTCCGGCAGGGTGCCAGAGAGGGCCTAGATTGGTTTTTGGTGGCTACGGAGGCTTCTGGAGGCGGAACTCCCGATCTAGGTTAATTTTCCGAGGTTTTTGTATTTATAGGAATTTTTGCGTCGGTCTCACGTCAAGGAGGTGCCCGAGGCGTCCACGAGGCAGGGGCCCACGCCCAGGGGGGTGGGCGCGCCCCCCACCCTTGTGGACAGCCCGAGACTATTCTGGCCCAACTCTTTTACTCCGGGGTCTTCTTTTGGTCCATAAAAAATCGTAAAAAATTGGCACGTCAACTGGACTTCGTTTGATATTCCTTTTCTATAAAACTCAAAAACAAGTCAAAAACAGAAACTGGCACTGGGCTCTAGGTTAATAGGTTAGTCCCAAAAACCATATAAAATAGCTTATAAATGCATATAAAACATCCAAGGTTGATAATATAATAGCATGAATACTTCATAAATTATAGATACATTGGAGACGTATCAGTGTTGAACCTAAATAAATGTTATTTGGTGTTTGTGTTAAGTATGAATATGATTTGATCATGTTTATTGCAATACAGTTATTCATTTAATGTCAGAGAATAATTATTGCTCTGTTTATATGAATAAAACCTTCAATGTTCATACACCCAAGGTGAATGGTTTGTTGAATCTCGATTGTAGTGATACACATATTCATAATATTGAAGCCAAAAGATGCAAAGTTAATAATGATAGTGCAACTTATTTGTGGCACTGCCGTTTAGGTCATATTGGTGTAAAGCGCATGAAGAAAATCCATGTTGATGGGCTTTTGGAATCACTTGATTATGAATCAGTTGATGCTTGCGAACCATGCCTTATGGGCAGGATGACTAAGACTTCATTCTCCGGAACAAAGGAGTGAGCAATAGGCTTGTTGCACATAATACATACTGATGTACGCAGTCCGATGAGTGTTGAGGCTCGCGGAAGGTATCGTTATTTTCTGACCTTCACAAATGATTTGAGCAAATATGGGTATATCTACTTGATGAAAGATAAATCTGAAACATTTGAAAAGTTCAAATAATTTCAGAGTGAAGTGGAAAATCATCGTAACAATAAAATAAAGTTTCTATTATCTGATCGTGGAGGAGAATATTTGAGTTACGAGTTTGGTCTTCATTTGAAACAATGTAGAATAGTTTTGAAACTCACGCCACCTGGAACACCACAGCGTAATGGTGTGTCCGAACATCGTAACCGTACATTATTAGATAAATGGTGCAATCTATGATGTCTCTTATCGATTTACCACTATTGTTTTGGGGTTATGCATTATATACAGCTGCATTCACGTTAAATAGGGCACCATCTAAATCCGTTGAGACGACACCATATGAACAATGGTTTGGCAAGAAACCAAAGTTGTCGTTTGTTAAAGTTTGGGGTTCCGATGCTTATGTGAAAAAAATTCATCCTGATAAGTTCAAATCCAAATCGAAGAAATGTGTCTTCATAGGATACCCAAAGGAGACAGTTTGGTACACCTTCTATCATAGATCCGAAGGCAAGACATTCGTTGCTAAGAATGGATCCTTTCTAGAGAAGGAGTTTCTGTCGAAAGAAGTGAGTGGGAGGAAAGTAGAACTTGATGAGGTAACTGTACCTGCTCCCTTATTGGAAAGTAGTTCATCACAGAAATCTGTTCCTGTGACTCCTACACCTATTAGTGACGAAGCTAATGATGATGATCATGTAACTTCAGATAAAGTTACTACTGAACCTCGTAGGTCAAGTAGAGTGAGATCTGCACCAGAGTGGTACGGTAATCCTATTCTGGAGGTCATGTTACTTGACCATGACGAACCTACGAACTATGAGGAAGCCATGATGAGCCCTGATTCCGCGAAATGGCTTGAGGCCATGAAATTTGAGATGGATCAATGTATGAGAACAAAGTGTGGACTTTGGTTGACTTGCTCGATGATCGGCAATTGATACGTCTCCAACGTATCTATAATTTTTTATTGCTCCATGCTATTATATTATCTATTTTGGATGTTAATGGGCTTATTTTTACACTTTTATATTATTTTTGGGACTAACCTATTAACCGGAGGCCCAGCCCAAATTGCTGTTTTTTGCCTATTTTATTGTTTCGCCGAAAAGGAATATCAAACGGAGTCCAAATGGAATGAAAGCTTCGGGAGCGTTATTTTTGGAACAAACGTGATCCAGGAAACTTGGAGTGGACGTCAAGAAACAATCGAGGAGGCCATGAGGCAGGGGGCCGCGCCCACCCCCCTGGGCGCGCCCTCCACCCTCGTGGGGCCCTCGTTGCTCCACCGACCTACTTCTTCCTCCTATATATATATCCATATACCCCGCAAACATCCAGGAGCACCACAAAACCCTATTTCCACCGCCGCAACCTTCTCTACCCAAGAGATCCCATCTATGGCCCTGACGAAGCTATGTACCTAGGGTAGGGTCATGGATCTGTCTAAGATACCCTCCCCAAGGACATCTCTAAAAGAACCAGAAGCAGTCGAAGAGAGATCATCATCCACTCGACCATGAAGTTATGTTCCACTTGACAGCTTTGAAGACACTCGACCATGCGAACAACCACTCGACCACCAGAAGATTTGAAGCCACTCACTCCACAATGGTCAGGATTTAAGTCATTGCTTTAATAATCATTTATAGCATTTTACTCCGGAGGTTACCAGTAACGCTCCTCCTTTATGAACATTGAACCCTGAGTAACGGAGGGGAGCTGGGGTCCTGGAGCACTCTATATAAGCCACCCCCTCCTCTGGGACAAGGGTTCGCACCTTTTGTAATTCACACGCATATATCCAGTCAACAGAGTCCGGGCTCCGAGACGTAGGGCTATTACTTCCTCCGAGAAGGTCCTGAACTCGTAAAACTCGCGTGTACAACTCCTCCATAGCTAGGATCTTGCCTCTACATTCCTACCCCCTATTCTACTGTCAGGCTTAGAACCACGACAGTTGGCGCCCACCGTGGGGCGGGTGTCTTAGCGATTTTTTTGGAGAAGTTGCAAGTTTTCCGATCCCCGTCATCATGGTCTCATGCAAGTTCTTTTCCATAAGCACGTATGACTATGTTCAGAATACATGCCTACATTATATCAATGAACTGGAGCTAGTTCTGTGTCACCCTAGGCTATGACTGTTACATGATGAACCGCATCCGGCATAATTCTCCATCGTCGATCCATTGCCTACGAGCTTTCCATATATTGTTCTTCGCTTATTTACTTTTCCGTTTCTATTTCTATCATCACTACAAAATACCAAAAATATTACTTTTACTACTGTTACCTTTTTCTACCGTTATTACCACTATCATATTACTTTTCTACTAAACACTTTGCTGCAGATATTAAGTTTCCAGGTGTGGTTGAATTGACAACTCAACTGCTAATATTTGAGAATATTCTTTGGCTCCCCTTGTGTCGAATCAATAAATTTGGTTTGAATACTCTACCCTCGAAAACTGTTGTGATCCCCTATACTTGTGGGTTATCAACACTATTTTCTGGCATCGTTGCCGGGGTGCATAGCTCTATTCTTTGAGTCACTTGGGATATATATCTGCTTATCATTATGAAGAACTTGAGGGATCAAAAAACCAAGAACTATCCCTCAACTACGAGGGGAGGTAAGGAACTGCCATCTAGCTCTGCACTTGATTCACCTTCTGTTTTGAGTAAGCTTGCGACACCTACACCTGCTTCTGCTATTCGTTCCGATATGTCGCATGTTATTGATGATGCCACTTCTACTATGCATGATACTTATGATGAAACTACCTCTATGCCTGATACTACTATGGCACTTAGTGATTTTCTTGATGAACAACTTGCTAGGGCTAGAGAAATTGAAAATATTGAATCTGATGATACTGATGAAAGTGATGATGAAGAACCACTTGCCATTCCTAAGGGTTATGTTTTTGATCAAGATGCTTCTTTAGCCATTTTAGCTTGGAAAAATAGAACTGAACTTAAAAAATTATTAGCTAAATGGAGTAAGCAATCTCTAAATGCTAGAATGAAACCTGACCCTGCTTTTGCTACTTCACCTATCTTTGTTACCGATAAGGATTATGAATTTTCTGTTGATCCTGATATAATTACCTTTGTTGAATCTGATCCTTTTCATGGTTATGAATCTGAAATTGTTGTGGCACATCTTACTAAATTGAATGATATAGCCACCCTATTCACTAAAGATGAGAGAACTCGCTACTTTTACATCCTTAAAATATTTCCGTTCTCATTAAAGGGTGATGCCAAGATATGGTTTAATTCTCTTGATCCTGGTTGTGTGCGTAGTTCCCAGGATATGATTTATTACTTCTCTGCTAAATATTTCCCTGCTCATAAGAAACGAGCTACTTTAAGGGATATATATAATTTTGTGCAAATTGAAGAAGAGAGTCTCCCACAAGCTTGGGGGAGGCTTCTCCAATTACTTAATGCTTTGCCTGATCATCCTCTCAAGAAAAATGAAATACTTGATATCTTTTATAATGGACTAACCGACTCCTCCAGAGATTACCTAGATAGTTGTGCTAGTTCTGTTTTCAGGGAAAGAACACCGGATGAAGCTGAAATTCTATTCAATAATATGTTGACAAATGAAAATAATTGGACACCTTCGGAGCCAATTCCTGAGCCTATTCCTAAACCAACTCCGAAGAAGAGGGATATTCTATTTCTCAGTCTTGAAGATATGCAAGAGGCAAAGAAATCTATGAAAGAAAAGGGTATTAAAGCTGGAGATGTTAAGAATTTACCTCGTATTGAAGAAATACATGATCATAATTTACCGCCTATTGAAGAAACATATAATCCAAATCCTTTACCTATTGAAGAAACTCATGGTCTTGATAACCCGACACAGGTAGTAAAGGTAAATTCTCTCTATAGATATGATAAAGTTGTAATCCTATTTACTAAGTTTGCTAGCCCATGATTAGATGAGTTTGATAAATTTAGTGCTAAACAAGAAGATTTTAATGCTTCTTTTGGTAGACAATTAAAATACAATTCAAATATGCTTGGACACTTGGGCAATTATATGGCAAATGTTAAAGGTGAACTTAAACTTATTAGTAAACATGCTTTTATAGTTACCACTCAAGTAGAACAAGTACTTAAAGCTCAAAATGATTTGCTCAATGAATTGCATAATAAGAATAATGATAATGCTTTTAGAGCGGCTACTAGAACTGGTAGAATGACTCAGGAACCTTTGTATCCTGAAGGCCACCCTAAGAGAATTGAGCAAGATTCTCAGAGAAATAACATAGATGCACCTAGTTCTTCTAAAAAGAAGAATAAGAAAAATGATAGGACTTTGCATGCTCCTAGTGATCCTATTGTTGAAACACTTGAGAATCCAAATGATATTTCTATTTCTGATGCTAAAACACAACCTGGTAATGAAACTGAAACTAGTGATAATGCCAATAATAATGTTCATGATGATGCTCAACATAGTAATGATAATGATATAGAAATTGAACCTACTGCTGATCTTGATAACCCACAATCAAAGAATCAACGTTATGATAAGAAAGACTTTGTTGCTAGGAAACATGGTAGAGAAAGAGAGCCATGGGTTCAGAAACCCATGCATTTTCCTCCCAAACCATCCAAGAAAAAGGATGATGAGGATTTTGAGCGCGTTGCTGAAATGATTAGACCTATCTTTTTGCGTATGCGATTAACTGATATGCTCAAAACAAATCCTTATGCTAAGTACATGAAAGATATTATTAAAAATAAAAGAAAGATACCGGAAGCTGAAATTTCCACCATGCTTGCTAATTATACTTTCAAGGGTGGAATACCAAAGAAACCTGGAGATCCAGGAGTACCCACTATACCATGCTCCATTAAAAGAAACTATGTTAAAACTGCTTTATGTGATCTTGGAGCCGGTGTTAGTGTTATGCCTCTCTCTTTATATAGTAGACTTGATTTGAATAAGTTGACACCTACTGAAATATCTTTGGAAATGGCTGATAAATCAACTGCTATACCTGTCGGTATTTGTGAGGATGTGCCTGTTGTAGTTGCAAATGTTACTATTTTAACAGACTTTGTTATTCTTGATATTCCTGAGGACGATAGTATGTCTATTATTCTTTTTGAATACTGCAGGGGCTGTTATTGATTGCACTAAAGGCAATGTCACTTTTCATGTTAATGGTAATGAGCACACGGTACACTTTCCAAGGAAACAACCTCAAGTTCATAGTATCAACTCTATTGGAAAAATTCCATCGATTATATTTGGAGGTTTTGAATTTCCTCTTCCTACTGTCAAGAAGAAATATGATATTCTTGTTATCGGGGATGTGCATATCCCCGTTGATGTAACATAGTGTTATTCAAAATTTCTCCGGTTCCATGTTATGCGGAATGAGTTCGTTAACAAGACTTGATCAACCTTGTTAGTAGATTCCTTTTGATGACCATGAGATGGATGAAACTAGAAGGCGCAACCTTTTGTACCCCACTTTTACTTTCTATTATTTATATTAAATAAAATAAAAATAAATATTTGTCTGTATCTGATTATCCGTGCAATATAAAAATACCTCGAAAAAAAAGTTCTCCAAATGCCCAGAAAATTAAATATGATTTTTTCTAGAATATTTGAGGATTTATGGAACTGAGAACACACCAGGGGGGCCAACCACCTGGCCACGAGGGTGGAGGGCGCGCCCACCCCTCTAGGGCGCTCCCCCTGCCTCATGGGCCCATGGTGGCCCTCCTCCACTTATCCTTTCACCCATACACTCGTTCTTCCTCCCCCAAACACGAATAACCAGCTCAAACCCGAGTCCAAGCTTGTTTTGCTGCCATTTTCGATCTCCTTGCTCAAAGCACCTCTCACAAAACTGCTTGGGTAGATTGTTCCTTGGTATGTGACTCCCCCATTGGTCCAATTAGTTTTTGTTCTAGTGCTTTATTCATTGCAATTTTTTGCTGCTTAGGTGACCCTGTTCTTGAGCTTGCATGTCAAATTTATATGGTCAAAAGTAGTTTTGATGCACGATATAGGCTCTAGGCACTTGTAGGAGTAGTTACTATCAATATTATTGAGTTTGGCTTACTTTTATTTTGAAGTTACTAAAAATTTCAGAATTTTTTATAAAATTATGAGGAGACTCTTGAGGGGCTCATAGAGCCAAAGCTCGAAGGAAAAGGCACCGAAGCCTAAGTATAATCTGCCTCGCACAGCGGAGGTTCGGGCGTGTGAATGGCCTTCCGAGGATTTCTTAAGAGCAGCCGGGATTTATGAAGATTTTCATGAATTGGCTCAGACTGCAGGCCTTACCGCTTTCCTCCATGACCAATGCGATCAGTATCTCTTGCTCACAAATATCTTTGTGCAAAACTTTCATTTCCATTCTAGGAGCTCACCACCTACGATGGAGTTTTATTTATATGATGAGCATAAGGAGATGTCACTTTATGATTTCTGTCGGGTCTGTTTAGTCCCTTTTGAGGGCAATACTGAAGAACCACATCATGATGATGTGGAGGGATTTATTGACACAATCATTGTAGGGGAAACAAGGAAGGTTTCCGATGCACGAATCACTAGCATACACTTTCCTGTTTTACGTTAATTTGCATTCTTTGCTAGTCGTTGCTTAATTGGTCGCGGAAACTGTGGAAACCTGAGTATCCCTGATATTATTATTTTGCACCACGGTTTATACGGTGATAACTCTTTTAGTATGGGCGGCATTATTGCCAAACGGTTAAGTCTGAACCATACCAAGGGCCCCATCTTTGGAGGCATCTATGCTACACGCCTAGCTGCACATTTTAACATACCTATTAGGCATTATGAGAAGGAAGAAAAGGTGCTGCCTCGTTTTTATTTAGATTATAAAAGTATGGTGGCACATGATTTTATTGTTAAGAATAGGGAAGGAGAGCTTAAATATCAATTGTTCTTTAACAAACATCATCCTGAGACTATTACCTTGCCTTCTCCTTCTTTGTTTGATTTGACTGTAGGCACGTACCTTGGTCCGCTGACGGCTATTCACGCCTACCGGAACCCTGCACCAGCCGAGGAGCCAGAGCCGAAACCACAATTCGATCCTTTAAGATAGTCTAATTATTAGTGGGATCCGGAGATGATTGTCAGCCAGTGGCAATCGGAGTCTTCCTCTTCTGCATCATAGTACGACCCCAACTATTATTATGGATATCAGCCACGCCAGCCATGGCCATAGACCAACTTAGGCCAAAAGCCTAAGCTTGGGGGAGTACGTATTTCTCACCGACATTACATTTATGCTCACACACTCATTGCTAGATGTCGGTACTTATACTTTTTCATTGTATCATCCATGCTAGCTTATTTTTCCTTTTTATGCTTTCCTCTTGTGTGTTTAATAAACCTTAAGAAAAACAAAAAAAATAGTTGTAGCTTTTAATTAGTTTACTTTCCATGCTTGTAGTAGTAATTAAAAAGAAAACCCAAAAAGATTTCATGTTCTTCTTTTGCTTGTTGGGAGCTTTCCCGTGTAAATAGTATTATTTCTTTCCTTTTCTTTGGGGTCGATAGGAGAAGACCATAATTAAATTGTTGAAGTGGCTCTTATATGCATTATTGTTGATCTGACAAAAGAGCCCATATTGCCCTGTCTTCTCCTGTTTATTGAATGTGTGCAGATTCCAGCTTAGTCCAATGCATGTGCACTATTATTATTATTCACATCGTTCGATCGTGCAATTGAAGGGCAATTATGATGATATGTGATGGACTGACTGAGATGAGAAAAGCTGGTATGAACTCGACCTCTTTTGTTTTTGTAAATATGATTAGTTCATCGTTCCTGATTCAGCCTATTATGAATAAACATGTTTGCAATGACAACTAGAGATCATAGTTTCTTGTGCCATGCTTGATTAGCTATGAGTTATAATGGTTTACCTTGCGTGCCAACATGCTACTAAAATGGTTATGACGTGGTATGATAGGGTGGTATCCTCCTCTGAATGATTTAAATGACTTGACTTGGCGCATGTTCACGCATGTAGTTAAAACAAAATCAACATAGCCTTCACGATATTTATGATCATGGTGGATTATATCCTACTCATGCTTACATTCGTTGTTGATTAATTTTAATGCATGTACATGACCGTTTTCGCTGTCTAGCTGGTCGCTTCCCAGTCTTTTGCTAGCCTTCACCTGTACTAAGCGGCAATACTGCTTGTGCATCGAATCCCTTAAACCCCAAAGTTATTCTACATGAGTCCACTATACCTACCTATATACGGTATCTACCTGCCGTTCCAAGTAAATTTGTATGTGCCAAACTCTAAACTTTCAAATAAATATCCTGTTTTGTATGCTCGAATAGCTCATGTATCAACTGGGGCTGTCTGTGTCTTCCATGTTAGGCGGGTTATTCTCAAAAGGAGTGGACTCCGCTCCTCACTCACGAGATAAATGGCTGGTCACCGGGATGCCCAGTCCCATGCTTTATGCAAACTAAACCAAAATAATTGCAAACAAAACTCCCCTTGGGACTCTTATTAGTTGGAGGCACTCATTGTTTTGAGAAACTCCATGGATTGATGCTTGTGGTGGAAGGGGGAGTATAAACTTTACCATTCTGTTTGGGAACCGCCTATAATGTGTGTAGCATGGAAGATATCGCCATCTCTTGGTTGTTATTTTGACAATGAAAGTATACCGCTCAAAATATTATTCACCTCTGTTTCAAAACCGAGCTCTGGCACCTCTACAAATCCCCGCTTCCCTCTGCGAAGGGCCTATCTATTTACTTTTATGTTGAGTCATCATCCTCTTATTAAAAAGCACCAGTTGGAGAGCACCGCTGTCATTTGCATTCATTACTGTCAGTTTACATTGAGTGTGACTTGATTGGATCTCTTTTACCATGAATTACAATGTATAGTCAGTCCTTGGTCTTTAAAGGTGCTCTGCATTTATGTTTTGCCGTCTCAGAGAGGGCTAGCGAGATACCATCCTGTTATATCATATTATGATTGTTTTGAGAAAGTGTTGTCATCCGAGTTTTATTATTATGGCTCGCTAGTTGGTTATGCTATTGATATGAGTAAACTTGAGACCTATGCGTTGTTGCAAATGTGGTTAGTTATAATCTTTGCTGAAAACTTGAATGCTCGCTTTACATATTTACAACAACAAGAGCAAACATAATTTGTAAAAGTTTTTCTTTATCACTTTCAGTTTGTCAACTGAATTTCTTGAGGACAAGCAAATGTTTAAGCTTGGGGGAGTTGATACATCTCCAACGTATCTACTTTTCCCAACACTTTTGCCCTTGTTTTGGACTCTAACTTGCATGATTTGATTGGAACTAACCCGGATTGACGCTGTTTTCAGCAGAATTGCCATGGTGTTATTTATGTGCAGGAGCAAACATTCTCGGAATGACCTGAAACTTCACGGAGACACTTTTCATAAAATAAGAAAAATACCTGCCAAAGATGAAGGCCAGGGGGGCCACCACCTTGCCACGAGGGTGGGGGGCGCGCCTGCCCCCATAGGGCGCGCCCCCTACCTTGTGGGCCCCCTGTTGCCTCTACGACTCCAACTCCACCTCCATATATTGAGTTTCGGGGAGAAAAAAATCAGAGAAAAGAAATCATCGCGTTTTAGGATACGGAGCCGCCGCCAAGCCCTAAAACCTCTCGGGAGGGCTGATCTGGAGTCCGTTCGGGGCTCCGGAGAGGGGAATCCGTCGCCATCGTCATCATCAACCATCCTCCATCACCAATTTCATGATGCTCACCGTCGTGCGTGAGTGATTCCATCGTAGGCTTGCTGGACGGTGATGGGTTGGATGGGATCTATCATGTAATCAAGTTAGTTTTGTTAGGGTTTGATCCCTGGTGTCCACTATGTTCTGAGATTGATGTTGTTATGACTTTGCTATGCTTAATGCTTGTCAATAGGGCCCGAGTGCCATGATTTCAGATCTGAACCTATTATGTTTTCATCAATATATTAGTGTTCTTGATCCTATCTTGCAAGTCTATAGTTACCTATTATGTGTTATGATCTGTTAACCCCGAAGTGACAATAATCGGGATACTTACCGGTGATGACCGTAGTTTGAGGAGTTCATGTATTCACTATGTGTTAATGCTTTGTTCCGGTTCTCTATTAAAAGGAGACCTTAATATCCCTTAGTTTCTGTAAGGACCCCGCTGCCACGGGAGGGTAGGACAAAAGAAGTCATGCAAGTTCTTTTCCATAAGCATGTATGACTATGTTCGGAATACATGCCTACATTATATCAATGAACTGGAGCTAGATCTGTGTCACCCTAGGTTATGACTGTTACATGATGAACCGCATCCGGCATAATTCTCCTTCACCGATCCATTGCCTACGAGCTTTCCATATATTGTTCTTCGCTTATTTACTTTTCCATTGCTATTGCTATCATCACTACAAAATACCAAAAATATTACTTTTACTACTGTTACCTTTTGCTACTGTTATCACCACTATCATATTACTTTGCTAATAAACACTTTCCTCCAGATATTAAGTTTCCAGGTGTGGTTGAATTGACAGCACATGTGTTAATACTTGAGAATATTCTTTGGCTCCCCTTGTGTCGAATCAATAAATTTGGGTTGAATACTCTACCCTCGAAAATTGTTGCGATCCCCTATACTTGTGGGTTATCAATGCGTGAACAGGGCTAGTCGAAACCAAACAAACCACCCATTTGGATGTTCCCGATGTCTATATTACGGCTCAACAGGCAACCCAAGTTTTCTATCTACCGTGGGCATGTCAAAGTGATCCAAATCTCAATGGTTGGGACGTCGTTTATGAAGTGCTGCCACGTGTTAGACCACCTCCCCCAATGAAAAGGATTATGAACCTCATATTAACCAAGACATATATGACGAAGGAGAATTCATCCAAGAAACACGTCTTTGCAAAAAAAAGTTTCAAGAACCGCTCTACTCCACCCCAGAACATTGAAGTAGACAACGATAGTGAATCCGACTTCACCCCTGAGCCGGAACAAGAAGAGCTGGAAGAAGAAGAAGTTACTGCTATAGATGACCTATGAATGCTTGAACGATTACGTAAAGGTGGCCTCCCACATGATGATGCATTTATTAATGATGATGATGAGCATGTCATTACCGATAGTGATAATGATGATGCTTTTATTAATGTTGATGATGAGCACGTCATTACTGATAGTGATTATTAAGTATTCAAATTATTATGTTGTACTTGATTTATATAGTTATTTGTATGATTGTATGATTTATATAGTTGGTATTTATAATTTTCTTACTTTGTATGATTGTTTCTTATACATAGTGCCATGGTCTTGATGTCCGTCCCGGTTAGCCCTCGCCCGCTTTATGATTCGGATGTGGTAAATTCTCTTTCATAACTATTTGTTGCATTTCACATTTATGACAATTATGGCCATGAAGTCGACATAGAGATATTTTAATCTAGGAGATATGTGAACCGGAATTTGAAACAGGCCCTCTGGTCGAGAAGTTAAATTTAGTTGAAAAAGAAAATGATCATTTGAAAGAAAAAATTAAAAGAATTGAAGAAGAGAAGATGACATTGGAGTTATATGTTGCCGATGTCATCGATGATCACAAGATGAAGATGAATGCAATGCGCTTGAAGATGGATGCAATGCGCCTGAAGCTTAAGAAGATTAGAAAATATGCCATTGATAATGAGGCTTGGTATCATTATGCCATTGGATAAATTGTTAACTTAGTTGCGATCTTCATCACATTTGTTGTGATTAGGGTAAGTTTTCTCTAGTGTTTTGTATTACAAATGGATACTTCGCTTATTTTCCTCCTAAATGGCATAATTACCTAAGTTAGATAAAAATGAGCTATACTTAGCTTATTCAGTTCATTTATGACATACTTAGCATACTTAGGTAAAAAATGGCATGATAATCTTTGTTAGCTCCAAAATGATATAGACTTAGCTTATTTTCCTCGAAAATGACATAGTAACCTTAATAAGCTCCAAAATGACCTATTTATCTAGCTTAGCTCTAAAATGACCTACACTTAGCATTTTTACCTAGATTAGCAATAAAATGACAATTTACATACCTTAGTTAGAAGAAGAAGAAGATAAAGAAGAGGAGAGGAGAAAAAGAAAGAGAAGAAAAAAATCTTCTTTTTCTTCTAACTAGTCTTCTTCTTCTTCTTCTAATTTTCATCTTTCCCAATTTGCAGATTTGCTTTACATGAGGAAGCTTGGATTCATGGAGTGTACTATTCTTCTGGTGCTTCCTTGTTGTTTATGAAAACTTGTTTGGATATGTTGTTGGAAACTTGTTTCTGGTTATGTATATATGGATATGTTAGACTTCGTTGACCTATGTTGTTGGATTTAATGGAATATGTTGTTGGACATGCTGTTGGATATGTTGGATATGTATAGATGTATATCTGTGTTTGTAACTATGTCTAATTAATGGGATTTAAATAAAAATAGGGGATATATAGCCTCTTTGTCGTCCGCTAGCAGACGGCAAAGAGGACACGTGGCAGTCACCTGTGCAAACTGGGAACACTGGCTGCTTATTTGGTCATCTTGCCGTCCGCTGGCACACGGCAAAGTGACCAGCTATGCCGTCTGCCGGCAGACGGCAAAGATTCAAACTTCTTTGTCGTCTGCTGGCGGACGGCATATCTGGACACATGTGGCAGCTTCCCAGTGCTGCCTAGCTGGGATCTTTGTCGTCTGTCAGCGGACGGCAAAGAGCTTTAACTCTTTCTCGTCCGCTGGCAGACGACAAAGAGCGCCATTAACCCCCTAATGGCCCTCACGGCACCGCACTGCCATCCACTGTCTTTGCCGTCTGCTGGCCTCGGATGGCGGATGGCGTAATCCTTTGCCGTCCATTTCTAAGAAGCGAACGACAAAGAAGGACTTTGCTGGCACGTGTTCATCCGGACAGTTTGCCATCTGCTAGCGGACGGCAAAGAAGATTACCGTCCAAGATCTATGCCTTTGCCGTCCGCCATGGCGGATGGAAAAGAAGCTGATTCCAGTAGTGTTATATCAACTAAAAACTATCAACTATGTCTAAATTTTACTAATCAGTTAATCATATCAAGTAAAAACTATCAACTATCATATCTCTCTCTCTGTCTCTCTCTCTAAATGTTGCATATCAACTAGCCTACTAAATCAAAATGTTCTAAATCAACTAAAACAACTAGCCTACTAAATCAACTAGCCTACTAAATCAATAGAATCAAAATGTTCTAAATCAACTAAATCAACTAGCCTACTAAATCAACTAAATCAACTAGCTTACTAAATCAACTAGCCTACTAAATCAACTAAATCAAAATGTTCTAAATCAACTAAATCAACTAGCCTACTAAATCAACTAAATCAAAATTTTCTAAATCAACTAAATCAACTAGCCTACTAAATCAACTAAATCAAAATTTTCTAAATCAACTAAATCAGCTAGCCTACTAAATCAACTAAATCAACTAGCCTACTAAATCAACTAAATCAACTAGGATACTAAATCAACTAGCCTACTAAATCAACTAGCCTACTAAATCAAATCAAAATGTTTTAAATCAACTAAATCAACTAGCCTACTAAATCAACTAAATCAAAATGTTCTAAATCAACTAAATCAACTAGCCTACTAAATCAAGTAAATCATATCAACTAAATCAAAATGTTGCATATGAAATAGCCTGCTAAATCTAGCTAGAGCAGCCCTCAGGGGGGTGCTGATGATGAGGGGGATGGCATGGTGACCTCGTTCGGGGGTGCTGACTAGGGGAAGGCCAGTGACTTTCCTACGAGAGGGGGCGACGACAGCGGCCGGCGAGGGGATCGAGGGCGGTCGGCCAAAGGCGCCCGGCCAGAGCTCGCGGGCGGCGACAGGGTGGGCGGCAAGAGGGTGGAGGAGCAGCGGAGGGGGGCGAGAGGGGGAGGAGCATTACCTGCGTCAACGGTGGCGGTGGCGTGCGGTGGCGGAGGAGAAACCCTAACCACAGATGCCGGTGTCGGGCGAAGAGGGACGATTGAGACATGAGCGCGTGCAGGGGGCAGCCTACGTGTTTTCTTTTGCTGTAGCAGTAGCGCGGGGACTGGGAGAGCTCTACTACTAAGCCAAATATCAGTAGCACTTTGTCCTGAAAAAACGCTACTTATAAGGATAATCATGTAAAAACATCAAAAATATACATTGGTCATCATTGATCTTTTTGTGTAGAATCTAAATAGTCAACATGAATCCTCACCGTACCTTTATAGGCACAGGTGAAGATTCATATTTCAGCCAAAAACCCTACACATACAGTTCAATGAAGAGCAAGTGCTCATGATAGTTTGAGAAGTAACATATTTAAGGTGGTAAACACCCTGTTTGCTTAGTAGTATGGGACTAAACTTAATTAGTTGCAAGAGGGGATGATACTTAGCAGTAGCGAGTGTTGGAGAAATGCGCTGCCACTAAGTACTTTAGCAATAGCGTGGCCCTGAGAAGGGCACTACTACTATACCAAGCCTGGAGGCAACACCCTGGTAATTATAGTAGTACTCTCTTTTCGACTAGCGCGCTACTACTACCGGGCTATTAGTAGCGCGGTCGACTGAAGCATGTTATTGCTAATTAGCAGTAGCGTGTATTTTTAAACAATACTGCTGGTAAGATTCTGTGTATAAGGTTTTCCCTTGTAGTGTAGATGCAATAATAAAGTTGTTATTTATATTTCCTTATATCATGATAAATGTTTATTATTCACGCTAGAATTATATTAACCGGAAACTTAGTACATGTGTGAATACATAGATAAATAGAGTGTACCTAGTATGCCTCTACTTGACTAGCTCATTAATCAAAGATAGTTAAGTTTCCTTGCCATGGACATGTGTTGTAATTTGATGAACGGGATCACATCATTAGAGAACGATGTGATGGATAGGACCCATCTGTTAGCTTAGCACTATGATCGTTTAGTTTATTGCTATAGCTTTCTTCATGACTTATACATGTTCCTTAGACTATGAGATTATGCAACTCCCGAATACCAGAGAAACACCTTGTGTGCTATCAAACGTCACAACGTAACTGGGTGATTATAAAGATGCTCTACAGGTGTCTCTGATGGTGTTTGTTGAGTTGGCATAGATCGAGATCAGGATTTTTCACTCCGATTGTCGGAGAGGTATCTCTGGGCCCTCTTGGCAATGCACATCACTGTAAGCCTTGCAAGCAACGTGACTAATGAGTTAGTTACGGGATGATGCATTACGGAAAGAGTAAAGAGACTTGCCGGTAACAAGATTGAACTAGGTATGATGATACCGATGATCGAATCTCAGGAATGTAACATACCGATGACAAAGGGAACAAAGTATGTTGTTATGCGGTTTGACCGATAAAGATCTTCGCAGAATATGTAGGAACCAATATGAGCATCCAGGTTCCGCTATTGGTTATTGATCGAAGATGAGTCTCGGTCATGTCTACATAGTTCTCGAACCCGTAGGGTCCGCACGCTTAACGTTTGATGACAATCGGTATTATGAGTTTATGTGTTTTGATGTATCAAAGGTAGTTCGGAGTCCCGGATGTGATCACGGACATGACTAGAAGTCTCGAATTGGTCGAGACATGAAGATTGATATATTGGAAGGTTATGTTTGGACACCGGGATGGTTTCGGATGAGTTCGGGCATATACCGGAGTACCGGGGGGCTACCGGAACCCCCGAGGGTTTAATGGGCCTACTGTGACGCCCCCGATTCAATCGTACACTAATCATGCACGCAAATGTGTACGATCAAGATCAGGGACTCACGGGAAGATATCACAACACAACTCTACAAATAAAATAAGTCATACAAGCATCATAATACAAGCCGGGGGCCTCGAGGGCTCGAATACAAGTGCTCGATCATAGACGAGTCAGCGGAAGCAACAATATCTGAGTACAGACATAAGTTAAACAAGTTTGCCTTAAGAAGGCTAGCACAAACTGGGATACAGATCGAAAGAGGCGCAGGCCTCCTGCCTGGGATCCTCCTAAACTACTCCAGGTCGTCATCAGCGGGCAGCACATAGTAGTAGGCACCTCCAGTGAAGTAGGGGTCGTCGTCGACGGTGGCGTCTGGCTCCTGGACTCCAACATCTGGTTGCGACAACCAGAAAGAAGGGAAAGGGGAAAAAAGGGGGGAGAAAGCAACCGTGAGTACTCATCCAAAGTACTCGCAAGCAAGGAGCTACACTACATATGCATGGGTATATGTGTAAGGAGGCCATATCAGTGGACTGAACTGCAGAATGCCAGAATAAGAGGGGGATAGCTAATCCTGTCGAAGACTACGCTTCTCGCAGCCACCGTCTTGCATCAAGTAAAAGAGAGTAGATTGAAGTCCTCCAAGTAGCATCTCCAAATAGCATCTCATAGCATAATCCTACCCGGCGATCCCCTCCTCATAACCCTGAGGTAGAGCGACCACCGGTTGTATCTGGCACTTGGAAGGGTGTGTTTTATTAAGTATCCGGTTCTAGTTGTCATAAGGTCAAGGTACAACTCCAAGTCGTCCTGTTACCGAAGATCACCGCTATTCGAATAGATTAACTTCCCTGCAGGGGTGCACCACATAACCCAACACGCTTGATCCCATTTGGCCGGACACACTTTCCTGGGTCATGCCCGGCCTCGGAAGATCAACACGTCGCAGCCCCACCTAGGCAAAACAGAGAGGCCAGCACGCCGGTCTAAACCTAAGCGCGCAGGGGTCTGGGCCCATCGCCCTGAGCACACCTGCACGTTGCGTGGGCGGCCGAAAGCAGACCTAGCCTAGTGGCGTTCCAGTCCAATTCGGCGCGCGCCGCTCCGTCGCTGACGTCTGAAGTGCTTCGGCTGATACCACGACGTCGGGATACCCATAACTACTCCCACGTAGATGGTTAGTGCGTATAGGCTCGTAGCCAACTCAGATCAAATACCAAGATCTCGTTAAGCGTGTTATGTGTCCGCGAACGCCGAACAGGGCCAGGCCCACCTCTCTCCTAGGCGGTCTCAACCTGCCCTGTCGCTCCGCCACAAAGATCCACACAGAGGGCCGTCGGGACAAAGGTCCTTTCAGCCCCCAATCCGTGAATCACTCGCGGGTACTCTTCGAGCTGACCCGACTTTAGTCACCATCTGTATAGTATGTATGTATGTATAGTATATACCCGTGATCACCTCCGAGTGATCACGGCCCAATAGTATAGCAAGGCAGACTGACAAGAATGTAGGGCCAATAATGATAAACTAGCATCCTATACTAAGAATTTAGGATTGCAGGTAAGGTATCAACAGGTGTAGCAACAATGTCAGGCTATGCATCAGAATAGGATCAACGGAAAGCAGTAACATGCTACACTACTCTAATGCAAGCAGTATGGAGTAGAATAGGCGATATCTGGTGATCAAGGGGGGGGCTTGCCTGGTTGCTCTGGCAAGAGAGAGGGGTCGTCAACTCCGTAGTCGAACTGGGCAGCAGCAGCGTCGGTCTCGTAGGCTACCGGAGAGAAGAGGGGGAAGAAACAATGAATACCAAGTAAACAGATGCATATCGATGCATGACATGTCAAGAAGCGATGCTAGGCGTGCCCTAACGTGGTATGAGGTGGTACTGGTTAAGGGGGGAATCATCCGGGAAAGTATTCCCGGTGTTTCGTGTTTTCGGGCATAGGAGCCGGAGGGGGAAAGTTGCGGGTTCGATAGGTTAGGGGGGTGTGGCGGACGAACGGACTGCGTATCCGGAATCGTCTCGTCGTTCTGAGCAACTTTCATGTTGAAAATATTTTAATCCGAGTTACGGATTAAAAGATATGATTTTCTAAAGATTTTATTAATTTCTGGAATTTATTTAATTATTTAATTAATTCGGAAAATGGATTTATGACGTCAGCATGATGTCATGTTGACGTCAGCAGTCAGCAGGGTTGACTTGGTCAACCTGACATGTGGGTCCCGTGGGACCCACCTGTCATACTCTATTTAGGTAACTAGGGTTTAGGCTAAACTAATTACTGTTTAATTAGACTAACAGGTTAATTAGATTAATTAAGTAGGATTAATTAACTTAATTAATTTAGTCAATTAATTAATTAATTAATTAATTA